>NW_024506993.1:21614-398314 GCF_017590055.1 Onychostruthus taczanowskii | reverse complement strand
GCTCCGACGTGGCACGCCGGTCCCGCGCACAACCGGCCCCGCCGCGCCCCGCCCGCCTGCGACGACGTTCCGCTCGTGCCGGGTTCCGGGGCGGCCGCTGCCTCGGCTGGGCAGGGAGAGGGCGAGGGGCGGGAGCGGCGACTGACTTGTCCTGCCCCGGGCACCGCGAGCCGGGCCCGCCGAGCGCCCGGAGCCACCGCCGGGGCCCGGACAGAGCCCTTCACCGGCGCCCAAAGCCCCCCGGCCCGGCTCCTCCCGCCGCCTTGGGGCCGCCCGGCGCGGAACGGAGCGGGCGGCGAGCCCGCGCCCCGCAGAGCCCTCCGCCATGGCCAGCGTCTCCTACCACATCTCCAGCCTGCTGGAGAAGATGACCTCCACCGACAAGGACTTCAGGTGTGGCACCACGGGGCGGGCCGGGGAGGAGGGGGCTGCGGCCGGGGGCCTGCCGCGCCGGGGCGGCTGAGCGGGGGAGCCGAGACTGGCGTCGGCCGTGTTCACAGGGCGCCGGGCCCGCCGTGACCGAGCTCGGGGGCATGTGGAGAAGCCAGAGGAGCTCCCCTCCCTCGCCTAGGTTGGTGCCTGTTGAAGGTGGAAGGGGGAATAAGTCTGGGCAGCTGGGCTCCAAGCTGTTATTTGTTTGTGAATAAAGAATATCGCAGCAAAATGCTTCTAGTTTGTGTTGATAATTTGTGAGACAGTCAGTGCATTAAAAGGAGTGAGCAGACCCCCGTGTCGCTGGGTGAAGGATGCTGCACATACTGGCTCTGCTCAGGCTGCTTGGAGAACTTTTTCTGTGTGATGGGAAAATGCGCCTTCCTAACAGGACTGAGATGCTTTCATTTCTTGTTTATGTCAGCAGAAAAGTTGATATCATTTTAGGCTTAGGCGGATGGCTCAGTGTGTAAGGCACTCTATCAAAAACAATTAAAACTGACATGTATGAAAGATTTCACTCCTTAGCATATTGTTCTCTCAGAATCAACCTGGAAGGTAATCTTTGGGCAAGACTTGGTATATTGAGGTCTAAGAGAGGGGTTAGTAATAGTCTAAAAGCGGGTTGATTTTTGTAGAAGCTGCTGATGTTCTCAGATACTAAAATAGGTACTTTATAAAGAAGTCAGTGGCGGAGCAGTTGTACAAACAGTTTGTTCAAAGAATTTACAGTTAGCACTCCAGAGGAGACGTGCCCGAGGCTCTCATGTCACAGCGGTGCTGCGGGGCCGCTTCCTCCCGGCCCATGGCCGGACGCGGCCGGTGCAGGAGCGGGTGTCCGTGCTGCCCGAGACGAGGGGCCCGAGCCGCGGGGCAGCCCGAGCCGAGGGGCAGGAGGCGGCGGGGCCAGCCCGAGCCGGGGCCAGCCCGAGCCGGGGCCAGCCCGAGCCGCGGGCCGAGCGGGGCGCGCTGCTGCCCAGCGCTCTGCTCAGCCGCTGGCCATAATTGGGCATGCTGGTTCCACACAGCGAGCTGCGAGTGCGGCTGAGGAGCTCTCGCAGAATCAGAAATAGACTGCAGTTAACATCGCGGGGCACCTCGCTGCTGCTTTCTCGCTCCGGATTTGGGGCTGGCTGCGGAACACCGCAGCGGTCCCTCGTTCCAGAGGCACCTCACTGCTGCTCAGGAATGGGCTGGCAGATGGCAGCCTCAAATGGTGACCTGTACATGAGAGCTCCTGTGTGCTCAATCAGTGACATCAGAGCCTAATTTAAAAAGGAGCTGTCGTTTTGTAACAGGAGAGAAGGACTTCGTGGTTCCTGTCAGACATCCGTTCTGTGCAGGGCTGGCATTGGAAAGCACCTAGCACACGATAGCCACACTGAGACTTCCTAGAACCTCAGACTCCTATACCAGCACCTTTTGCACTTCCTGCTCCTGGGAAAATAGATACTTTCCAGAATTTCTCAATATCCATTCTGTTCCCGTTTGAAAACTGTCACCTGGGTCTTTGTTTTTCTTTCTAATCTGGAGTGATAAATACTCGATTGTTTTGCTCACAGCAATCTAAATATACCCTAGTGCTCTTCTGAGGTGTAGTTTGCATGGAGTCATTACTTTCTTTTTTCATTTTTGACAGTGATAGGGCTTGTCCATATCTGGGTTCATACTATTAGTGCTAAGTTAGCCAGAAAGAACAGAGCTAGGCGAATTCTTAGACCCCAGACTGCTTTTCCTAAGCCAGGTGGAAAATTGGTGAAAAAAGCCATCATGATTTTTTTCTGGCATAGTCATTTAGTCACTGAGTGCCACTTTTAGAGTTTTTGTTTACCTGACCCCTGTTAGGTAGTTATCTACTTGTAAGATAGTAATAATTTTCCTTTTTCTTAGGACAGCGTTGTAAGCTGCTCTTTGGTAGTGTGTTTTCATACAAGCACCAGTGATGCATTTGTGTCTGCACATCTGCCAATCCCCTTTCTCCCTGTGTCCTTTCAGGTTTATGGCCACCAATGACCTGATGATGGAACTGCAGAAAGACTCAATAAAACTAGATGAAGACAGTGAGAAAAAAGTTGTGAAAATGCTTTTGAAATTGCTGGAGGACAAAAATGGGGAAGTACAGAACCTTGCAGTCAAATGGTAAGAGCCTGGACAGTAACAGCCGTGTTCCCTGGCACTAACAGAGCCAGCACAGACTGCAGAGAGTGAGAACAGAGCCTGGCCCTTGACACCTCCCTCAAGGGACATTGCCTCTGCTGCAGGCACTGCACTTTCTCCCAGTGAAAACACTCACAAGGGATCAGCACACTGATACCTTTGTAGCAGCAAGAGATGAATTTGGAAGTATTTCGGTGTTCCTGTTATAAACCTTACCACGTGGAAGGCGGAGCCCTAGGATTTTATTTCTTCAGGGAGAAGCACACTTAAAAATTTTGCTCATCAACCTCTTGATCTCTCTTAGGCTTTGAAATCCAGTGCTGAATTTCTTCATGGATCTGTCTTTGGTAGCAACGGTACTAAACATGTACAGCCCTTATGGGTTTTAATTTCAGGTCCAAATCCTTCTCTTCAAGGGAGTTTTCATTGAACTTTATAATGCTCTTGGATTTTTCCCTGCATTGACTCTGAGTGCAGCCTGTGCTGTTGCTTTGCCTTTGACCATTCTCGTATTTTTTTAATCCAAGTGAACAAAAGTAGCAGGTTCCTCTGTTAGTGAATCCTCTGATAAGGGAATCCTGCTGCTGACATGCTCTTTCCCATCTGTTTCCCCAGCATGGCTAAGTGGGCACGTTCAGTCTAGAAATGCCAGTGAATGGCTCAGTTCACCCCAGGGCTCCAGAAAGGTGGGCCACTTAAAGACAACTTTGGGTTCCTCTATTTTTTCTTGCTGTGTTCATATTCCCTTCTTTTCAACCATGTGCTGCTTCTATCCCTGTTCTTTCCCTCTTATCTTTGGCCCTTTCTTTTTGATTCCCACTGTCCTGACTTCTTTTGGCCCTGCTCCTCTCTCTGCCTGCTTTGGGTTGGTTTATTCTGGGTTTTAAAGCAAAACATTTGGGCACTGAGCAGAGGACCAACTTCTCAACTTCTTTGCCTGGTTACCTCTGGTTGTATCTGCAATAAGTCCATACTCATTGCAATCTCTCATCCATCCAGAGTGTGATAATGAGGAGGCCTCAAAATGGAAGCAGGAACATTTCCTTCCGTGCCTAAGGAGGTGCTTAGAGCGGAATGTCAGTCATTCCCAGCTAGGTGGGCAGGATCTTTGAGAAGGAGCAGTGTGATGGTGTGAAGGTCTGTGCAGTTGGATTAGGCCCTTCATCCTGTCTGGCTTCTCCTCCCGCAGCCTGGGCCCGCTGGTTGGCAAGGTGAAGGAGTACCAGGTGGAGACCATCGTGGACACGCTCTGTACCAACATGCTGTCGGACAAGGAGCAGCTGAGAGACATCTCCAGCATCGGCCTCAAAACAGTTATTTCTGAGCTGCCACCAGCTGCCACAGGTACACTGTCTGTCCCCGTTGGTCACTGAGGGATGGGGAGTCCCAGCCTTTGGCAAACGGGGGAAAATGCAGAGTCCAGAGCCTAAAAGTTACCGATTCTTCACTCACCTGCCAGAGGACAGCCTGTGAAATCAGGGGAGGGACAGCAGAGCTGAGGTACCAATGGGATGAAGGACAGAATTAAATGAAAACTTGAGCTGTATTTGGAACTATGTATCCCAAAAATGCATCAGCTTTTCAGGGGATACCTGAGGCTCCCAGCAACAGGATTTTCCTCTGCAGCCATCTCATGAATCTGTCCTGATTAGATCTCCCAGTGACGATTTCTTTTTTCAGTGTACAAGGGATTGAATGGTTCCTAGCAGCAAAAGGACTCCGTGTTAACTGACAGCAGGGAAAAATATCTCTCTTGCAGGTTCCACCATGACAGCAAATGTGTGCAAAAAGATCACAGCCCAGCTCACAGGAGCCATTGGCAAGCAGGAGGATGTGTCCGTGCAGTTGGAAGCTCTTGACATCCTGTCAGATATGCTGAGCAGGTACCAGAGGATTTTCTTCTGGCAGCTGTGCATATAAGGGGCTGCAAGGATGTGTCTGCTTTTGATTTCTTTTCTTTCCCTAATCCTATTACTGAGACTTAAAACCACAGGATTTGGTTGGCTGCTCCTAGGGAATATCAGAGTAGAGCAGGTCCCCAGCAGGGATGAGAGATAACATGCCAAGCTTTTCTGTGCTTGGGAATGGCAGTGCCCCTGGTGATGGATCCCACAGAAGCTTAGCTCACACGAATGTGGAAGGGTGAGGGCAAAGCAGGGAGGTTTATTTTAGCCCTATGAGCCCATCACACATGCTTTTTTTTTTCCTGACTGCCTCTTGTTGCATAAGTCAGAGTGACAGTGTCGTATGTCATCTGCATGCAGGAAATTATTAGCACACCCTTGGGTCATCAAGAAGGACACAGTCAAAAACTCCTCCATGATGGAGACAAATTACCTCTGCCTGTGTTTTACAGACCAAGTCAGTGTTCAGACCAAAATGACAAACCCATCCTTCTCCTCCCCCTCCCCACAACATGCATGAAATCTCCATAGCTGAGGGATTTTCAGATTTGTTGCTGCCAAGAGGGCTTTTTTCTGAGCCTTTGACTTTCACCTTGTGCCTCGTTCTGTTCATTGCAGGTTGGGAGGAACACTCTACTCATTCCATTCCTCCATCCTGACCTGCCTGCTGCCCCAGCTGACGAGCCCCAGGCTGGCAGTACGTAAAAGGGCCATCATTGCCTTGGGGCACCTGGTCTTGACCTGCAGTGGAAACATCTTCTCAGAGCTTACAGAGCATCTGCTGGCAGAGCTGAAGAGGAACGAGTCCACATCTACCACCAGGACGTACATTCAGTGTGTGGCTGGCATCAGCAGGCAGGCTGGGCACCGCATAGGTAGGATGAGCAGCTTGAAGTGATGCTGGGCAATGTACATGCATTTCAGAGCAGCTCCTCTCAGTGGTAAAAGAAGAGTGCTCGTTGTTCTCAATGTATTGGTGGCTTGTGCTTGTGATCCCCTCTGTGGCTGGGGTCTGGCTCTCTGATCTGCACTTGGAAAGGAGACACCAGAGTATCTCTCTGGCTGCCCTTCCTAGTGACTAAGGTCTTCCCCTCAAGGTCTTGCAGCTCTTGCCTGGTTTGAATTAACACCTCTGTGAACCAGGTCAGTGGATTCACCCCCTTTTAAATGACAGAGGGGATGGCAACATATTGTATGACTTGTCTAAAAGACCTGCCAGAGTTGAGATTAGGTTCTAAGAGATCTCTAATCACAGCTCTTCCTGTGACTGAAATGCCAGCAAGAGGCTGCAGACAGGGAGGGGATTGGCTGCTGGCTTTGGTGGGCTGCTGGCTTCTTGCCCGTGAGGTCTGGGGCAGGAATGCTCCACCAGGCACAGGAAGGAAGTGGCAGGGGGCTGAGTTCTCAGCTGCCCAGGTGAGTGAAGGCTGGAATGCATTTTCACTGCTGTTTGCTTTGTCTTTCCCAGGAGAACACCTGGAGAAGATAATTCCTCTGATTGTTCAGTACTGTAACGTGGATGATGATGAGCTCCGAGAGTACTGTTTCCAGGCCTTTGAGTCCTTTGTGAGAAGGTGTGTGCCCTTGGGGAATGCCTCTACACCATCCAGGGCATCCGTGCCCTCCTGGTGTAAATATCCATATGTTCAGCATCCTCGAAGGAGGGCCTTCTGCAAGTATTCCTGTTGGGAAGGCAGTTCACATATGAAATCTCTTCTGCACATGCAGAGTTGGACTGGAATAATGAGCTGTTATACCTCAGCACGTGAGGCTGTCCTGTATTGGTTTGGCAGGAGTGGGAGGTTTCCTTGTCCTTGGACTTTCCTTAGCCAGAGGGAGCTGCCTCGCTCCTGGTGCCTGGAGGGAGCTGGAGGCAGCAAGGGGTTGGGCAGAAGAGGCTGCAGCTCTCCTGTTGTTTGGTCAAACATTTACTGCTTGGAAAAGGAGCCCTGCAGAGCTGCTGAGGTGTTCTCCCAGGAAGGGAGGATTCAGCCAGGGTGTATGTGTGCATTGACACACACAGGTAACCCAGGGCCACCATCACACCACAGCTGAAATGCTTACAGTAGGTTTATTTCCTTATCTTGCTAATAACACTGGGTGACAGAGACACATGGGGACACAGGCTCTGTTTGGCTTAGTTATCCCAGCTGAGAGAAGGGCAAGGGGGCTTGCTGCCTGCCTCACTCTAACAACAGGCTTCCTGCATGTCTGTGAGAGTGTATTATCTCTCCAGAGGAATTGTACTTCTGAAAGCAGGCAGAGGATGAACAACATTAGGTATAATAAATGGGATTTTCCCACACTGACATCTTTAGCATTCCCAGTTGCAAGGTCACTATTCCCTCCTTGCCAAATCTTCTGGTTTTAACTCAGTCCTCCCAACAGGGTGAAGGCAATTGATTATTTATTTGTCCTTATAAAAATTACTGCATCCTCCCCTGCAAGGGGAATGCTTGCTTCATGCACAGCAGGAAGGAACATCTTTGGTTTAAGTCATATTATCCAAATGGTCTGTGAGCACTTTGTGATCCTTTTGAGATGAATAATATTATTTGGACATTTAAAACAGCTTAGTCTCCTATTAACTTTTACAATTTTCATTTGTGATAGGTGCCCAAAGGAAATGGACCCTCACATCTCAAGTGTGATGGGACTGTGTTTGAAGTACATTACCTTTGACCCAAACTACAACTACGATAATGAGGAGGAAGAGGAAGAGATGATGGAAACTGAAAATGGGGAGGATGAAGAGCAAGGTGCCTGCTTGTGAGGATGGCTGTGCTCAGCAGAACACGGGGTTAACATTTCTCCCCTTCCTGCTTTCTCCTCGTGGAGAGGGCAGCTCTGAGGATCAAGTGATCCTTTAGCTGCAGTTTTCTCATGATGCTGCACCTTGTTTCCCCTTGTGTTGTTTCTAGAAAGCGACGACGAGTACAGCGACGATGACGACATCAGCTGGAAGGTCCGCAGGGCTGCGGCCAAGTGCCTGGAGGCCATTGTCAGCAGCAGGCACGACCTCCTGCAGGACTTCTACAGAACTCTCTCCCCAGCCTTGATAAGCAGGTTCAAAGAGAGGGAGGAGAATGTCAAAGCTGACATCTTCAATGCTTACATCTCCTTGCTGAAGCAAACACTGCCTACCCAGAGCTGGCTGCACTCTTCGGATGCCTCTGGCAAGGATGATGTTCCCCTGACAATGCTTCAGAACCAGGTGTGTGAGCAGGTGGTGGCTGGGTTAAATCACAAAGCAATGAGAAGTAAGGTACCTTGGGAATGTGGCTAGCTGAAAGAGCCCTGGGACAGGCATCTAGAGCGCCCCAGATCCAGAGAGGGCTGGCTGTTTACTGTCTGTCCCCTGCTATTCCCGGGGGAAGAGTGCTGGCACAGCACAGGAGTGTGGGAGTACAGCCAGCACTGCTCCTCCACCAGCCCTGGCATGTGTGCAGGCTCAGGCAGGGTGGCTTCTGGGTGAAGGGAATGGGTGGTGCCTTACTACAGCTGTTGCTCAGGAGACTCATTGAATAAACTGTGGTAGAAATGTACCAGAGTGAGCCTCTGAGAGCAGCTGGGATGACTGAGGTGTCCCCTTTTCATTTGTCTGAACTGCAGGTTCCCAACATCATCAAGGCCTTGCACAAGCAGCTCAAAGAAAAGAGCATAAAATCAAGACAGGGTTGTTTCAGCCTTCTGACAGAACTGGCCAGTGTTCTGCCTGGCTGCCTGGCAGATCATATACCTGCACTTATCCCTGGTAAGCTTGTCTGTGGTCTGGGGTGAAGCAGCAGGGCTGGCAAAATCCATTCTGAACACGTGTGCTTCTTGCCTGCGTCTTCCAGTTTTATTCCTGTGAGTTATTCTGCTCAGCATTAGGACAAACACATGAAGTTCTGCTCTGTGCTGATGTGCTGAACAGCTCCCAGATTACTTCTGGCCTCTGCACTGAAAGCCAGGATAAAAATGTCAAGTTCATTTCCGCAGTCCCCTGACAAGATGCTTTTGGGAGGGCCTGTTCCAGCCTCCTCAGAAAGCAGCTGGAATTGTGCTGTTACCACACTGAGATCAGAAATACAAATGCCACTTCCTTTTGCAAAATGCAGTGGTATTTAAAGAAATTCTTTATATTGACTGATTCTTTAATTTGCACCACCACGTTTTTCTCGGAGCTCTCTGGACAGTGGGCTTATGAAGCACCTCACTGCTGGAAGGCTCAGGTCCTGCCTTTGCTTTTGATGTGATTGTATAGTGAATATGAGAAAAGTCTCCTGTGATCGTCCCTGGCTGGATTCACGAACCTCCTTCTTTGGGAAAAATATGACATCATCCTATTTTCTTCTGCACAGGTATTGTTTTCTCCTTGGCGGATAAATCCAGCTCCTCCAACATGCGGATCGACACACTGTCCTTCCTCCACGTCCTTCTCTGCAACCACCAGCCTGAGGTGTTTCACCCTCATGTCAAAGCCCTGCTGCCTTCTGTTGTGACCTGTATCGGAGACCCCTTTTACAAGATCACATCAGAAGCTCTGCTGGTAACTCAGCAGCTTGTGAAAGTTATCAGGCCTTTGGACAAAGCTTACAGCTTTGATGCCAAGCCCTATGTGAAGGACCTTTTCCCCGGCACTCTGAAGCGGCTGAAGGCAGCTGACATCGACCAGGAGGTGAAGGAACGTGCCATCTCCTGCATGGGACAAATCATTTACAGCTTGGGAGACCATTTAAGCACTGACCTCCAGCCAACCTTGAAGATATTTCTGGAGAGGCTCAAAAATGAAATCACCAGACTGACAACAGTCAAAGCATTAACCTTAATTGCTAGTTCTCCACTTAAAATAGATTTGAGACCCATCCTAGGGGAAGGTCTCCCCATTCTAGCTTCCTTCTTGAGAAAGAATCAACGTGCCTTGAAACTGAGCACTCTGAATGCTCTGGACATTCTGGTGAAGAACTACAGTGACAGCCTCAAGCCTGCCATGATTGAGCCTGTGCTAACAGAGCTCCCCATCTTAATTACGGAGAATGACATGCACGTGTCCCAGGTGACCGTCGTGTTCCTCACGACTTTGGCCAAGGTTTATCCATCCTGTGTCTCCAAGATCAGTGGCTCCGTCCTTGCTGAAATCTTTCAGCTTGTCCACTCACCTTTGCTTCAAGGAGGGGCCCTGAAGGCCATCATTGACTTCTTCCAGGCGCTGGTGCTGACAAAGACGGCTGCGGTGGGTTACCCGGAGCTGATGAAGCAGCTGACAGCACCGGTTTACTCCTCGGGCTCGGCCGGGGCCTCGCTGACCTTGCACAAACAGGCGTATCACTCCATCGCAAAGTGTGTGGCAGCCCTGTCCTCAGCCTGCCCAAAGGAAGCCCCTGCCACAGTGAACCAGTTTGTCCAGGATGTGAAAAGTCCCAAGTCCAGCCCTGCCGTTCAAGTGCTGGCTTTCCTGTTCCTGGCAGAGGTGGGCCGCAGCACGAACCTCAGCGCTCAGAGGGAGCTCAGAAGCGTCATCCTGGAGGCGTTCTCTTCCCCCAGCGAAGAGGTGAAATCCGCCGCCGCCTACGCGCTGGGGAACGTCAGCGCTGGGAACCTGAAGGAGTATCTGCCCTTCGTGCTGCAGGAGATCGGCAGCCAGCCCAAGCGGCAGTACCTGCTGCTGCACTCCCTGAAGGAAGTGATCAGCTGCTCCCCGGCTGACAGCCTCACGCCCTACGTGGAGGACATCTGGGCTCTGCTCTTCAAGCACTGTGAGTGCACAGAGGAAGGGACACGCAACGTGGTGGCGGAATGCCTGGGGAAGCTGACTTTGGTGAACCCTGCTGAGCTGCTGCCCCGGCTGAGGAAACAGCTGTCAGCAGGTAATGGGTAGGGCAATGACCAGAGCAGGGAAGTGCTGCCTTTTGATGGAAATTCGTTTTGTAAACTGCTTGTGGGTACAACGGGGAGCAAAGCTAGTTGAGAGGAGAGCAGGTAATAAGATGGATCTCTCTGCAAGGGGGATCAGAGGAGCACTGATCCACACAAGAGTAGGAGGGAGTTGGGAACAGGGACTACACAAGGAGATTTTGCGGGAGCAGATTCAAACACAGAGTTGGTAAGAATCCTCTAGTCCCTTATAACACACGTGTAACAGGACCAAGGGCAGAACATGCACTACAGAGTTACAGCAGTGATGTTCTCTCTTGATTTTTCACTTTTTTCTTGCCCTCTTCACTGCAGGCTCCCCACATGCCCGGAGCACCGTGGTTACTGCCATCAAGTTCACGATTACAGACCAGCCGCAGCCCATCGATGCTCTCCTGAAAGGCTGCATAGGTAGGCTGGTTTGGACAGGGGTGTGAGCTGGGGGCATGAGAGGCTGGGTGTTGTTAGCAGCTCAGGGATTTCCCATTCCTGCGTGAACCACATGGAGTCAGTTAGTTTTTATCAGTGTTTCTCAGCTTTTGGGATTAAACAGCAGCACTGTACTGTGAGTCCTTGCTAACTGCAAGAGCAACTGATGTGTTGCTCTTGGGCATGTTCCATTGTTTTTTAGAGTGCTTAAGTTCTTTCTGCATGTGAACTCAGAATTCCAGCACCCCACAAAAGGGATCTTCAGAAGTATAACCTACATGAGGAGTTTTTGACAGCCAGGGAGCCCACAAAAGGATCTGCTGTATAAAACTGGCCCTTCTGTTTCAGAGAAGTTTGATCAGATGGGATCTAAGCAAGAAAAATCCCCCACAACTTCCTTGAATAACAAAGCTTCTGATTTGACTTTAGGGTGAGGTAGCTAGTCACATAATTTGTTTTTATGCCCAAATGCAGGATAATCATGTTTCTTTACTGTGTCCCAAATAGAGGGAGAGAAAGCATCTCAAATGGCTCTGACAGACGATGCCACTAGTTATTTTACCAAAAATGCTCTCATAACCAGCCTCCTTGAAATACATCCCAATACACTTTAAAACACTGCAAAAATGTTGCAGCGTGCTGGCTGCAGGACTGACTGACGTGTTCTTATCCCACAGGTGACTTCTTAAAAACCCTGCAAGATCCAGACTTGAACGTTCGCCGTGTGGCCTTAGCCCTGTTTAATTCTGCTGCTCACAACAAGCCTTCTTTAATCCGGGATTTACTGAGCACAGTCCTCCCCAGCCTGTACAATGAAACCAAAGTGCGAAGGGAGCTCATCCGGGAGGTAACTGGGCTCAGCAGGGGCCACACGGCGGGATGGATAAAACTTGGCCTCACAGCTGAGCTGCCGCTCTGTCTGCTCTTTGCTGACAGCTGGACTGTGTGTCTTGGTTCAGGTGGAGATGGGGCCATTCAAGCACACAGTGGACGATGGCCTGGATGTGAGGAAAGCTGCTTTTGAGTGCATGTACACCCTGCTGGAAAGCTGCCTGGACCGGCTGGACATCTATGACTACCTGAACCACGTGGAGGATGGGCTGAAAGATCACTATGACATTCGGGTAGGTGCTGTGCCCTGACTGATGTCACTTTCTGCGTGGGCCTGGGCTGCAGTCGGGCTGTGTGTCCCCAGAGCCCCGTGGTGCAGTGTCCCCAGGGCCGTCAGCCCTTTGCAGACACCTGGGCCAGCTGCAGCTCCAGCCCCTGGCTGCCAGGGGTGCGCTTCCAGCTCTTAGCAGAGCCCCTAGCACGAGGGCAGAGGAACCTGGTGCAGGTACAGCCTGCCAGCAGAGCTGGGTGCCCCGAGCACCAACCCGTTTCCCTCCCCTGGCCAGATGCTGACGTTCATCATGCTGGCGCGGCTCTCGGTGCTCTGCCCCAACGCCGTGCTGCAGCGGCTCGAGCGGCTGATCGAGCCCCTCCGGGCAACCTGCTCCACGAAGGTAAGAGCAGGATCCTGCAGGGCTGGGGTGGCTCCTGCCCGAAGCTGCCTCTGCTCCTGGCCTTGTCCCTCAGTGCTGCTGGGCCACGCACTTCCCCAGCTGGAGAATCCTCTGCTGGCCTTGGCCGCTGTGCCCGTAGGGGCTGTTCTAAATGCCAGCTGAAAACGGGGCTTTGGATTTGCAGGTGAAAGCTGGTTCGGTGAAGCAGGAGTTTGAGAAGCAGGATGAGCTGAAGCGCTCGGCCATGCGGGCAGTGGCTGCTCTCCTGACCATCCCTGAGGTGGAGAAAAGCCCAGCAATGGCCGAGTTTTCATCCCAGATCAGATCCAGTCCTGAAATGGCATCGCTTTTTGAGAGCATTCAGAAAGATTCCGCTTCCCTCCCCAGCTCGGAGTCAATGGACATGAGCTAAGGTGTTTTTCCCCACCACCCTCCTGCCTCGGGACGCCTCAGCCAGACACCAGCTGGGTGGGGAAGAACAAATGCCACTGGGCTGCTCTTCTGCCTCAGCCAAGTGCAAATCCCTGGGCGGCCACAGGAGACACTGGGGATGGTGTGTTAGATGTGACAGCTGGACGTGACTGGCTTGATCCAGCTGCCTTTCTGTTGAGACCTCAGAGAATTGGAGACCTGAGATCAGGGAGTACAGCCTCATGCAGGGGAGGGGCTGGAAGATGAGTATTCCCATTTTTTCAGGAAGTTTTAAGGGGTGCACAAAGCAATTCCACGAGCAATGGAAATTACTTCCTCAAACCCTCCTTACTGCAGTACAAAAGTTTTTTAATCACTGCACATGCACTTTTTACCTTAAATTGCCCAAGAATGTATTTATGGTTTTTAACAAAAAAACATGGCTAAAAACTGGAAGCCATGTTTTATTAATGAGTTCATCCCACAGGCCTTTTGGGAAAGGAGACTTGCACCTGCCAAGCTGCTGAGGCTGCACAGGGCAGGGGGGTTACCTGACACCCCCACCCTCCTCCTGGGGCTTCAGTTTGGCATTTGGGCAATATGAAGCTTTGTTGCTTGGCTTTCGTATTTATGGTTTTGATTGCAAAATACCTCAGCTGTCTTCCCTGAGGGATGATTAGTGACTGTTTCAGTGACAAACCCTGCTTAAAGCTTTGCTGTGCACTAACACTGGCCTCTTTCTCCCCTTGGAGCACCTTGGTGTTGGTGTCGCCAGCCACAAGGGTCTCCTGGTCCTGGTCACACGTGAGCAGCAGGCCAGGGGTCAGTGTCAGAGCCATGGGGCTCAGACGTGGCAGGCAGGAGCCAGGGGTGCAAGCCCATAGTGGCTGCTGTGCTCAAATCCTGCTTTGTGCAAGAGAAAATGCCTTAAGAGACGAAGGTTCTAACAGCCAACTAGAGAATGAGGCCATCATGACACATTGCTCTAGCCATGAACTGCTCTGTGTTTTCTTTTCTCTTTTGACAGAGTGGTTGATGTGAATAGTATTTATAGTGCTGTGTGAAAGGACATCTGTTGTCTGGGTGGTACAGAAAATAAAATTCACTTGTGAAGCTGCGTACCCCGAGTTCACTGACCATCACCACGGCACTGCTCCTGGAGTGCCCCTGACAGCAGAGCCCCGGAGCCAAGCACAGGCTGCTGCCCCTCCTCTGCCCATGCAAAACAGCACCCGAGTTGGACTGAGGCTTTATTAAATACACCTGTGCTGCAGAGGCTGCTACTCGTTCTCCTCGCTGCGCAGTCTGGCGTTGGGGTTGGTGATCTTGATGGCGAGCTGCGCGGCTCTCTCCACGATCACCTTCCTGTTCTTGGAGGACACGTTGTGGGCAATCTCTGCACAGTACGACCTGTTGGGGACACACAGCGCTGGCCTTGCTGCAGCAGCACCAGAGTGAGGCAAAGCCCTCTGGAGCCACAGCGCCCTGGGGACGGGTTGGAGCTGTGCTGCCAGCAGTACTGACACAGCTGAGCTCAGGGGCATCACTGCACAGGCGCTGAACCACGACTGAAGCAGGAGCTGCCCTCCAGAACAGTTCAGCTTTTCCTGTGAACAACTCAGTCATTAATCATTGTTCTTAGTACTTTGTAGCAAAAACAAGCACTGGAGCACACTCGTGCCCAGGTCTGACTGTGGCTACCAGTGATGTGGCACAGCCTTGCTTGCCACCGTTGTGTATTTTTGCCAAGGGGATGAGATTGCCAGCCCCAAGGCCTCTCTGTGCCCCCACCCTCCAGTGGCACTGGGGGAACTGTGATGGCATCTGTGCTCTCAAAAGCAATGATTTTCCTCACTTCCCCCACCATGCCACTCTCCCAGGTGGGAGTACAGGCCCCACACACTCACTTGTTGCTCATCATCAGCACTTCCAGCTCTTTCACATTGTGGACCAGGAACTTTCTGAAGCCCGTGGGCAGCATGTGTTTTGTCTTCTTATTGCTGCCATAGCCGATGTTGGGCATCAGGATCTGTCCCTTGAAGCGCCGGCGCACTCTGTTGTCGATGCCTCTGGGCTTGCGCCAGTTGCGCTGCACACACACAGAGAGCAGTCACCAAAGGAGACCACCCTGAGCCCGCACCCTGCCCACCCTGCTGGCCTTGCCTGCACCAAAGGCTCCCGTCCTCGGGAAGCTGCAGCAGCCCCTCACCTTGATCTTGACATAGCGGTCAGACTGGTGCCGGATGAACTTCTTGGTCCTCTTCTTGACGATCTTGGGCTTCACGAGCGGCCTGAGGGCAGGCATGGTGGCTGCGGGACAGAGCGGGGTGAGCGAGGGGCGCGCCCGAGGTGCGGCGCGGCTCCCCGGGCCACGCGTGTCGCAGACTGCCTTCCCCCAGGGGCCACGGCAGGCCGGTGGGGGAATGGGTCTTCATCTGCTGGGGCTCTTCCTCCCGCCTCCGAAGCTGGCAGAGCACTGCGAGCCCTCCAGATGCGATCCTGGGAGGTGCCGCGCTGCCATCCCCGCCACGCTCCCGCCCGGCGCCGCACGCCGCGGAGATCAACAGCGACCGAGACCCCCGCTCCGCCCGCCCACGCCCCACAGGCCCCGGCCCGGCTCGTGCCCGAGCGCGGCCGCGGCGGGCCCGCCGCCCGGGAGGGGCACGGGCGAGGCCCGGCCGGCACAGGACCGGCGCCGGCCCGCGGGGGCCGCTGTCCGCGCCCCGGGGAAAAGATGCGGCGGACGGGGAGGGAAAGGGAGGAAGGCGCTCCGTGCCAGAAGCGCCGAGGCCCGGATGGCCCCGGATGGCGCGGCCGGGACTCACCGGTGCCGATGGCGCGTCCACCGCGGGCCGGGCGAGAGAGGGAGGGGCTCGGCGCGCAGGGGCTTATGGGACACGCGGGCGGTCCTGGCAGGGGCGTGTGGCGCTGCCGCCGCGCACACACAGCACCGGGCGCCGGCGGGGCGGCGCGGAGGCCAGGCCGCCGCCGCGGCGAGGTGGCACCGGGCAGGGAGGGTCAGTCCGGCGGGAGCGCCCGGATCGGTGCTTCCCGCCCACCGCCACGGACAGCGCGCCTGCTACGGGGCTGACAGGACCTGTCTGCGTCACGCCGCAGGCCGTGCCCGCCAGCCACTTCCGCCAGTGCGGGCGGGCGGGAGCGCGGCCCCTGGCGGCGCGGCGGGCCCCGGGCGGGCGGCACGGCCCGGGCACCGAGAGCGGCCCCGCTCCGGGAGCTCCGGAGCTCCCCTCAGCCCGCGTGCAGCAGCACCGAGGCCAGAGCCCGAGCGCTCCAGCCCCGCTCTGCTGGCACGGGCCGGCTGTGGGCACAGAGCTGCACTGCAAGGAGAGACAGGCACTACAAAACAGGGACGCGTTTATTAAAAAATAGCAACGACTCCAGCCACGACGCCACACAAATATTTACACCCAGAACTGTGAGGGGACCAAGGGGTGCTGGGGCCAGGTCAGCCCAGCTCAGCTCAGTCGATGCTCAGCCTCTCCCGGTTCTCCCACAGCCACGTGTGGTACACGTTCAACTTGTGGTCCTGCGGCTGCACCTGAGACACAGGGAAAACATCACATATTTACTAAAACACCTTAAAATACCCATCGCTCCAACATCATGAGTGCTGGCTTTGCAGTGCCAGGGGGCCAAAGTGAGATGCTGAAGGAGCCGAAGGGCACCCCCCACCTCCTTCCATTCGTTGACGCAGAAGATCCTGTAGGAGTCGTTGCCGTACTTGCCGATGCCGTGCAGCTCGATGGGGTAGCGCCACGCCTTGCTCAGGTACTCACCTGCGGGGCAGGGCACAGCGCTGAGCCCCTGCCCACAGAGCTGCCCTCAGCCCCTGCCCGCAGAGCCGCCCTCAGCCCCTGCCCACACAGAGCCGCCCTGAGCCCCTGCCCACACAGAGCCGCCCTCAGCCCCTGCCCACACAGAGCCGCCCTCAGCCCCTGCCCACACAGAGCTGCCTCACAGACCCACCCTCACTGCCTGCACACGCAGATCTCCTCACTGCACACACAGATCTCACTGCCTGCACACACAGATCTCCTCACTGCCTGCACACACAGATCTCCTCACTGCCTGCACACACAGATCTCCTCACTGCACACCCAGATCTCACTGCACACCCAGATCTCACTGCACACCCAGATCTCCTCACTGCACACGCAGATCTCCTCACTGCACACGCAGATCTCCTCACTGCACACGCAGATCTCCTCACTGCACACGCAGATCTCCTCACTGCCTGCCACAAGGAGCACCTGGGCAGGACCCTGTGCCACTGTTACATGACTTCACTCCGGCACATTTCAAATGAAAGCCACAAGTTTTAGGTGTTTCCCGGTGCATGCAGACCATGAATCCCCACGGGTTAATCTTGAACTCCTTTTCAACAAAACACTGTGGGAGTTTTAATCATCATCTCTCTCGTCTGAACTAAAGTCTCCTCAGCAGGTTCTGAGTACAGAACCATAAAAATCCCAGCTGGAAGGGCCTGCTGCAGGCCAGCAGAGCGAGCCACCCTCCAACAGTGCTCAAACACAGCAGCAGTGCTGCGGGTGCTTGGGTCTCTTCTACTCCAACAAGCTTCTGGTCTCCGTGGCTGGCGTTCCCTCCCCAGCTCAGACTGGGATCAGCAGCTTTGCCTGTGTGACACCAGTGGATCCCAAGCGCTGCACAAACAGCCACCAACCCACCCAGCAGAGGAGAAGCCACAGAGCAGCGCTTGCATCAAAGCTGTTTGCCTTTTGCCAGCATAACCGAGATTGTTCCAGACACCAGGAAAACCCACCCGAGAACCTGATGATGGTTTTGGCTCTGAGTTCATAGAGGCCAAGAGGTTTGAGCAGCTCTGACATTTCTTTCCAGTCTGCAGCCCTGGCTACCTCAGGAGAAGGATACTTCTTCAGGAACTCCCAGAGCACTGGAATGGCCATTTTCCCTGGTGAAAGAATCCCGTGAGCAGGAGGCTGGGATGGAGTTCTCCTTCTGCACTATCCATATGCTTTCTCAAGTGAGCTTTTCCAAGGCAAGGTTATTATTTCACAGTGACACAAGTTAAAATCAATTCTTTCATGCATACCATTAAAACTGGCAGCTGTTTCAGCCCTCTAACACCTCCCACCATTTACACGCCTACTCCTGCTACTCTGCTTACCTGAAGTTTTGTTGAGAAATATGGTGGCAATGAGAAGCTTCCACGGATCATGGAAGAGTGTTTCCTGGATAAGATTGAAAGGAGAACGGGGAGGAGTCCATTTTCTGAGGGCCTTCCTTCTGGGTGGGTTGGGGGCTGCACAGAGCAACACAGGAACATTTATTAGACAGGAAAGGATGGCTTTACCTATTTAATAAAAAAAAAAAAAATGAAGACCTCTGAAGCATCACTGTGGAGGCACTGTGCACAGATGCAGCCACAGCAGGTCCCACACAGCCTTTACAGGGCTGCAGGGCACTGTCCCACATGGCACAGCTGCAGCCAGTGTCAAGCTGCAAGGAACTTTCCACATCACCATCGATCCTGAGCCGTCCTATCCCCTCCCCACAAAAAAATGTATTTCCCTAAGTACAATACCTTCTTTGCTGTATTTACTGGAAAAATACGGACTTGTTTTCCTTCTCTCCACTTGTGTTCGTGGGACAGACTCTTCTGTAAAGAAATAAACTTCAGCATTAAGAAAAAGCAGCAATTATTTTGCTGTCACGTTTCACACACCATTTCCACTTTACGCAGTGATGGAAACAGAAGGAACTCATGTACAGAACACAAGTGTACCTAAATCTCCTCAGATTATTGCCTGACACTGCACAGCTTAAGAGCTTGGCACAGTAAGTTTCAGTTTTGAGTAAGTCTGTAGCCATGATATTATGAAAATCCTTTGCTGGGATTTTTCCTCTCCTGAGAAGCTGAGGAGCCTCAGGAGAGAAATGTAAACAATTCCTATCTGCTGCTGTGGAATGCAACAGGTGCATCCATGATTGGTCCATGTGGATTGTTTTCCATTGATGACCAATCACAGCCACCTGTGCCAAGGCTGTGAGCAGTCACAGGATTTTTGTTATTCTAGTCTATTCTGTTCTTGTTGTAGCCTTCTGATCTCTCTGTTCTTTTAGTATAGTCTTAATGTAGCATTTTAATATAATATCTAACATAATAAATCAGCCTTCTGAAATAGAGTCAAGCCTCGTGTCTCCACACACAGAGAGGAA
Organism: Onychostruthus taczanowskii; assembly: GCF_017590055.1. Taxonomy (NCBI): domain Eukaryota; kingdom Metazoa; phylum Chordata; class Aves; order Passeriformes; family Passeridae; genus Onychostruthus; species Onychostruthus taczanowskii. The sequence continues at coordinate 379,362 of NW_024506993.1, read as the reverse complement.
TCATCAACATAAGTCTGCATTAATTTAAATGCTGCTGGACAAAAATGAAGATCTGGATGCCAGAGCAGCCTGACCTGAAGCAGAACACGTGCCTCAGCAGCCAGGAGGGGCTGGCAGAAGGCGAGGGCTGGCACAGCCCTGCTCTGGCAGGCACGCACCTGCTGACATCCCGGCTGCTGCGCAGCTCCTCCTGCCCCTCGGCTCAGCCTCCAGCTCGCTGTCAGATCCAGCGCTCCGCGCACCCAGATCCCCCGCAGCTGGCGCCTTCCCTGTCCCCAGGCCACAGGATTTCTCCTCAGCCCTCGCAGCAGGCGTGTCACTGGAGCAAGGCCCCTGCTTTGGCAGGTGACCCAGCTCCCTGTGTGAGCCGGCCGCTCTCCTCAGCCGTGCCCTGGACGCTGCTGACAGGGCTGTGCCTGCACGCCCAGGGGCAGCACCTGCTTCAGCCACCCCCTGGCTGTCAGCTCCACGTGTGTCTGTGTGTTTGCTCTCAACACGCTTGGTCTGCCCTGTGTTACAGATTCTTCTCTGCCTCTTGCTCTTGGGGCCACCTTGGTTCTTCCTTTCTGAGCCCTTCTCACGTTTCCTGGTTTGGACACTTCTCCCATCTGCCCTCTTTCTTTTGGACTTCAAACTCTCCTCTGGGTTTGTGCCTACCACTACTGGATCTGTGCCTTCCACAGGAGATGCAGCATCCTCCAGGCGTTCACTCCCAGCCTGGATGTTCTGAATGCCAGCCTCAGCACCGTCCTGTGCACGGAGCTCCTGCACTTTGCTCTGACAATCCTCCTTTTCCAGGTCAGTCCTCGCATCTCCCGTGCCATATCCCCTCAGTCCTGAGCGTGTGCTCCCTCGAGGAGCTGCAAAATCAAAATCTGCTGCTTTCAGTGTTGTCTCCCCAGTTTTCTGCAAATACTCCACAAGTGCTCGTTTTGACCTCAGCTTCTTCCCTTCAGGGCTGTGGTAAGGAAAGTAAATTAGCAATGACTTTCTCATTCTGCTCTTCGCTTAAAAATCTTCAATAATACATAAAAATAAACCTCAAAACGAAGGACAAAAAGAGTTTTGAGGGCGACGTCGGGGCAGATTTCTGTGGTCCTGCCAAGAAAGGCCACACAGCTCACCGACAGCCCCAGCTCACCTTATGAAGTACACGTCGAGCCTCCCGGCCGTCCTGCCCGCCCGCCGGCGGCTGCTCACCCGCTGCCACCCGCGGGGGACGGCGCTGGGCCCCGCCGCGCCGTGGTCCCCGCAGCCGGGGCTGGGGCCGGGCCGTTCCGCCGCCGCGCCTCGACTGCCGCCCCCGGGGCTGCAGGGGAAGAAGAGCCCGGGTAAGGTGCCGCTGCCGGCGGAGCTCCGGGGACGGCGGGGCGGGCCTGGGCACGGGCCCCCACCCGACCCCGGGGCCGGGCCGGCGCTGTGGCCCGGCCGTGAGGGCGGCGCCGAGCCGTGCCGGGCCGTACCGAGCCGTGCGGGGCCGTACCGAGCCGTGCGGGGCCGTGCCGGGTCCGAGGGATGCGGGCCGCGCTCACCTGGCGCGACAGGGCCGAGCAGTGGTGAGCGGCCCCGGCCCGGTCCCATCCCGGCGCGGGGTCGGTCCCGGCCGCTCCTGCTGCTCGGGCTTTGCGGGCCATCGCTCCCCGTGCCGCTGCCGCCGCTCTGTTTGTGTCTCCTGACGCGCCGCTCTCGGTTTGTTTCTTCCCTCAGCATTTACGACCTCGCGTTCAAGCCGGATGGGACCCAGCTGATCATTGCTGCTGGAAACAGGCTGCTGGTAGGGAAACCCTCCCGTCCCCTCTCCTTTTCAGCTGTATGAGCGTGATTTATTTCACATTAACTTATGAATATAACCTATCTGAAATCCCCTTATCTCTGTCAGTGCAGCCTCACAGTAACATACATATTAATGCGGGCCAATTCTAAAGTATTTTGAAGCTTTTAAGTATTTCTTAGCAAGTTTTAAGCTCTATTTGCAGAAGTAATGAGATTTCAGTTATTTGTGTCATCTCATGCCGGGGTTTGAGATCCATGAGCCTGCCCCTAGTCCTGCACAGCGTGCAAGTTTCCCTAAATCTGGCTCAAAGCCGTGTCCTGGCGTGGTGGTGGCAGGGCAGGTGAGGGAACATTCACCTCAAGCTGTCTGTGGGTCCCTGGGGCTGCTGCAAGAGCTCAGGACCAGCTGCTCACAGGTCCTGCAAAGCTTTCAGGTGGGGCAGGTGTAGGAGCTGCAGGAAGGGTGGGTGGGATGGATGGATGGATGGATGGATGGATGGAGGATGGGTGGATGATGGATGGATGGATGGAGGATGGATGGATGGATGGATGGATGATGGATGGATGGATTGTAGAGGTGGAGTTCAGCATTGCAGGACAACAGGTGTTATTTTCAGGGCTAACAGAATGATGTATTTAGCGATGCTCCTTTGCAGTAATTTATTATGCTTAAACATAAAATGCGTAGAAAGATGTTTTAACAGCAAGATGTAAAATATAAAAATAAAAGATAAAAAGCCAATAAGATGTAAAACAAGCTGCCAAACAAGCTGTTGAAAAATGTCCTTAGTGCATGTTATTCTCTAGTACTGACTTTTTTCTTTCTAAGAATATAATGTTACAGAAGGCTGTTTCTGTGCTAGAAAGTGTTTTGTCTTGTATGAACTATATGAAACCCAAAAAGCAGACACAAAGGGAAGTGCATAATCTGCTGGCCTTCAGTAATTTTATATCCCAGCCCTCACACTGGAGGTGTTTTAGGCCAGGTTGCATGGGGCTTGCAGCAGCCTGGTTTAGTGGAAGGTCTCACTGCCCCACACGGGCATGGAGTGAGTGAACTTCTAAAGTCCCTTCCCACCCAAATGTGGTTCTCTGATTCAATGAAGGTTTTTTTTTTTTTTGTAAGTTCTTTTGTTTGTATATTTGGATTGGTTTTTTCTCCCCATTTGAACAGGTGTATGATACTTCTGATGGAACCCTAATTCAGCCTTTGAAGGGCCATAAAGACACTGTGTACTGCGTGGCTTATGCCAAAGATGGTAAATAGCACCTTGGGGCGTGCGAGCCTGGTGTGTGAAGTGCTTCTCTCCCACTGGAGATGGAGAATGGGCATTGTGGGGTGCTGGGGGTTGTTCTTTATCAGCTGCTGGGGCTGTTGTCCAGAGGAGGCTGTGATCTGCAGATCTGCCTGCACAAGAACCTGTAAGGTCACCTGTGAGCCAAGAGCTGTGCTCCCACTGCTCCTCCTCTCTGACTTTAGTGTTGGGCTTAGCACTGCTGAAGTGCCTGGGTAGTGTGAGGAGAAGGCTCACCTCAGAGATGCCTGTTCCTACTGCTCATCTGCCTCTGGGTTTTATTGCTCTAGTTTCTCTGTCCCAGAGCTTCCTGATCTCCTGATCCTTCATGTGTTACCTGCTCAGTGCACTCTGCTGCCAGTTCTCTCGTGGTCTGTGACTCTCAGTCAGTGGGACTCACTCTGTGGGCTGGGGGGCCTTCCTGCAGCTGCTGCTGTTTGGTGGTGGGAGTTCCTGTGACATTGTACCAGTTTAACTTGTCACTTCCCCATCAGTGTCCAGCTGGGGCTGGGCAGCACTGGAAGGACTGGTTACTGGCAAGGCCATGGAATGGTGCAGTACAGCTGCTGGAGCTCCATGTGCCTGGGGAAGCACCAGCACATCCAGGCACTCAGTCAGCCCCTTTATTACTTGAGCCTTGTCGAGTTCAAGAACTTCTTGCTCTCTCTTTGATTGAGTATTTGGAGTGAAAGTGATTCTTGTATGTGTGGGATTTAAATTATCTCTAATTCCTAGGCAAGCGTTTCGCATCTGGCTCTGCTGATAAAAGTGTGATAATTTGGACTTCAAAGTTAGAAGGAATTCTGAAGTACACGTAAGTGATGCTGCTCAGTTCTGTGCCTCAGAAGCTGATTTTCATTATGCACTGCTGCAATTAAAGAGCACGAGCTGTTGGATTTGGGAGAGGGTTCACTAAGGTCAGAGAAAAGGGGTGATGGGGAGGGAGGAGGAAAAGAGCAGCTGAAGTATCTGAGTGAGGCAGGACAGCAATTAAAGGCATGAAAGAAGGTGGGAAATCCAGAGCAATCTGTGAATTTAGAGGGCTGACAGAGAACTAGGGGAACTCAGAATAGGTCAGAATAAAATGAAACATAATATGACCAGTCTTCTATAATAAACCATAATTCTGGTTCAAAGATCAAATTAAAGATGGGTTTGGCACTTCTGGTATATTTAAATCATTTGGCTCTGTTTTCAGTCAGCCCTCTGAAGCAACAACTTCATGTTCTCCTGAGTGCACATTTACCAGGAGTTAGCTGGTCACTGCACAGAGCCTGCACAAGCACACTTGGTTTAGGATTTGGGTACAACCTTCAGTCATATTTCACAAACCACAGTTGCTGTAATCTTGATAAAATACAGTAAATCCTGCTACTTGGAGACACTTTTTACAAGGTTTATTACTGATCTACTTTACACTAATAGCAGACTTACTTGATGTACTATAAACCAATCCAATTATTTTGGCATCTGCTAAGGCTTTCAGCTCACTTGCTGAAAGTCAGAAAAGAGGCACTTGAGAATGATTAATTGAAATCTGATTGTAACTTCATTCTAGGCATAATGACTCTATCCAGTGCGTTTCATACAATCCTCTCACTCATCAGCTGGCATCCTGCTCCTCTGGGGATTTTGGTATGTCTTCTCCCTTGAACTTTTCCTTTGAGACACTGAATTCCATTGCAGCTGGATAGCTGAGCTAACCACAGACAGGTGCAGCTCTGACTCCAGAAGAGATGGGACACAAAGCTACCTAACTGATTTAAATCACTTAACCTCAGTGAGAAGGGACAGCAGTGAGAGGGCACAGGATCAAATGTGCTGCTCTGTTACTGGAGTTTTTTGCAGAGACACCCTCTGTTATTTAGATGGACGTTTTTCCCATTTAATAATAAATAATATGTATTTAAATGTCCACTGGCAGTGGACAAGATATTAGTGCCTCTGAAATCCCAGCTGAGTTCTTTGACAGTATTAATTTCCAGTCTGAACACTGGCACTTACTTGTCATTGGCTTTTTGTTTTCTTTCATCAAGGCTTGTGGTCTCCTGAACAGAAGTCAGTCTCTAAACATAAAACAAGTAGCAGGATTACTTGCTGTAGGTAAGTTTTAAGGGTTATCTGTGTCATTTAAGTTAGTTTCAATACAAACCATTTCAAGTAAGATGGAAGCTTTAAAAAAAATTACTTTTCCCTCCTTCTTTTTCAGTAGCAAAGTGTTGAGTTATACTTGGTCCTGTTTATAACCAAATCCTTCTGAAGGCATCAGAGACAGATTCTGGTCTTGAGCAGGTGTCTTAAGTGTTTTTTCTGTCTTGTGCAACAACAATGAAATGAAGTTACAGGAAAAATAACTGCAATGTTTGTTTGTCGTTCATTCCCTGTATTGTTGGTATTTTCATTTGAAGAAGGTGTTACCTGTGTGGGGAACCTGAAGCAAGGATTCCTACTGAAGTCATTCATCTGACTGGAGAAGAGACCAGAACAGACCCTAGGCCTCCCCAGTCCTACACCAGACAGTTCTGTCTGATCATGTTCTAAATGTGGCTTTTAAAGCATTTTGGTCTGCTCCAGACTGCCATCCCCAAAATGTGTCTGACTTAGCACATGTTACAAATATTGCAAGCTTTAATTTATTCTTTTACTTCTGTGTATAGGATAAAATGTCCTTGATGTAGAGTCCTTGATGTGCTGTTGCTATAAATGTGGATTTAGATGCATAAACAAACCATAGGATCACTAGCCACCTCCCAGAACTTCCTCTTAGAATTATACTTTATTCTGCCATTCCTGTGTGAGTGTGCTGTACACCATCCTGCCTTCCTGCTGCTTGTTTGTAGTAGTTTACTCTTCAGTATGTATGTGTTTTTTCAGCTGGACAAATGATGGCCAGTACCTTGCTTTGGGGATGTTCAATGGCATTGTCAGCATAAGGAACAAAAATGGTGATGAGAAAGTGAAAATAGAGAGGCCAGGGGGCTCTTCCTCTCCAGTATGGTCAATTTGTTGGAATCCTTCCAGGTAAATAATTTCATCCTTCCTTTTTTTTTTCCATTCTGAATAGATAATCCTTGGCTCATTGATTGCAGAAAGGCTTGTCTTTTATTCCTGCTGGAGCAGGTTAATTCCATGTGTGTTACCTTCTTTAAGTGATTATATATTGGGGTTTTGGGTTTGCTGCCAGTCTTCAACTGAATAGAGAGCCTGGGAACAGGTTTAGATTGGAGATGTGGGATTGTTTAGGTTGGAAAAGCCCTTTGAGGCATCAAATCCAACCACTCCCACAGCAGTGCCAAAGCCACCACTTACACCTGTCCCCAAGTGCCACATCCACACAGCTTTTAAATCCCTCCACCCCTGCCCTGGGCAGCTGTGCCAGGGCTGGACAGCCCTTTTAGGGAAGAAGTTTTCCCAATACCTAGCCTAAACCTTCCCTGGCAAAGCTTGAGGCCTTTCCTCTTGTGTCTGTTCCCTGGGAGCAGAGCCTGACCCCCCCTCAAGCTTTGAGTTATTCCTGTAGAGGATACTGGTTTTGATTTTGTGTCCCCAAGCTGTTCTCCAGAGGTTTAAATGACCAGCTGCTGTCCTTTCAGTTTGTGACTTTTAAAGAGTAGCATGAAGTGAACTCTGCTATTCTGCTACTTGGTTCTGTTGCTCTAAGAGATTTTTTTGTTTGTTTTTTTTTGGCAGAGATGAACGAAATGACATTTTAGCTGTGGCAGACTGGGGTCAGAAACTTTCCTTTTACCACCTGAGTGGCAAGCAGGTATGTCTTAGAGAGTTTATTGAAGAGTCACAGTGCATTTCTGGTTCTGTGTCCCACAGTCAAAATATTTGTATGCAGGTGCTTTATTAATTACATTAAATGTCTTCTGTTTTCCAAGCCTTTTATGAGTCTACTTTTTTTAGCCATTCCTCCTTCAGCTCTTATTTCTCACATAGCAGCTCAGCTGCTGTCTCACAGTTCTTCCATTAAAGCCCTTACAGCTCTGCTGACTTGTGTGACATGGTTCACTGGTCTGTAGAGAACGTCTCTGGGGTTTTTCTCAGCTGGTTAAAGGGGGTTTTGAGTTGTTGTGCTCTGAGCAGAATGGTTTGGGACTGGAGGGATTCTTGGATGTATTTTAGAACTGCCTTGGGAATCTTAATATAGCCAGTGGTTCTGGGTGTTGAAAGGCCATGCCTGGAGGAGATGGATGGTGTCAGTGATGGCACGTGTTGTTTTCAGGAAGATGAAATGATCCTCTTGTTAATGTTTTTGATTGGTTTTTTGGTTTATATTCCCTTGTAGATTGGGAAGGACAGAGTGCTCAATTTTGACCCGTGCTGCATCAGCTACTTTACTAAAGGAGAGTATCTCTTGCTGGGAGGGTCAGACAGACAGGTTTCTCTCTTCACAAGGGACGGGGTGCGCCTGGGCACTGTGGGAGAGCAGAGCAGCTGGGTGTGGGCCTGCAAAGTTAAACCAGACTCCAACTATGTGGTGAGTAGGGACGTTTTTCTAACGTTTTTCAGAGGGAATTTGTTACTTAAATAAGATAATACATTTTCAGCTTAGTTGCTTGGACATTCCTACCGAGGCAGTAGAACCTCAGCGGTGTGTAGGGAGGTCCTGTAACTGCCCCTGGAATTACATATGTCCCACAAAAGTAAAACCTGAGCTGTAAGAAGGATCTAAGGAGCATAACACCTCCTCTCAAGTGGTAAGGTGTTTGCTGCATTTTGATTAAAAAAAGAGGAGGGAAAAATAATTAAAAATAGCAGCTAATCGCTTCTGGAATTGACCAAATCTAATTCCATGATGGGAAGAAAGTGCCTACAGGGCAACTGTCAGCACAAAATGCTGCACTCTTGAGTCCTGTACAAGTGGGAAGAGAATTAAAGCAAATTTAAAAATTAACAAACACACCCCCTCTGCAAAAAATCTAACCAAAACCCCAACCAAATAAACCCAAGGCCCCCCCAGCATGGTGGTCTCCATGGTCTGTGGTGGGATCAGTCCATTCCCAGTGCACTTGTGCCATGGTTAAATATAAGTCAGCTCTAACTGGTGTTGGTCTATCCATTATGTACAGTCATCATATATAAACACCACACACTCTGCCAGTCCTCACCTGAAGTCATTCCCTCGTGGTGTTCAGGCAGTGGGGTGTCAGGATGGAACCATCTCCTTCTACCAGCTGATTTTCAGCACTGTCCATGGCCTCTATAAAGACCGCTACGCCTACAGGGACAACATGACCGACGTTATTGTCCAGCACCTCATCACGGAGCAAAAAGGTAATTCCACACTTGCAGGCAGGCCAAAGCTTCCTGCAGCTTGTTTTAATTAATATCCGTCAGGGCACCTGGAATTTGCACTGCGTGTACCTGACAGGCTGTTGTCACTTTGGCAGTCAAACCGTGGAACACACTTTGGATGAGGAGAGTGCAAACTTGGAGTGTGCAAGTTCAGCACTGACAAGTTTAATGAAAGATGTGGGGATTGGCAAAGAGACTGGGAGGGGCAGGGGCTCTTAAAATAAGGTTTTAATCTCTGAAAAAGAGATAAAAATACTGTGTGTTATATATAGCTTTTTTTTTCCTTAGTTGTAACCTCAAGCATTTGTGCTTATTTTGTTTCTTCATTTCTGCTGTCTTTTTATGGCAAGGATTCGAAGTACTGCTCCAGAATGTGCTGTTCAGAGAGGGTGGTAAACTGTGACAGGGATAGTAGATTATGTAGATGCAGAGCAGCAAACATATCTGAGCAGGAATGTGCTTTGAATTTTAGAAGTGCTCTAGGGAGATTCAATTTTAGTGTGTTAGTTCTCAGATTTCTGTGTATTATTTTTGTGTCAGCTTATACTTTATCATTTTGGTGTTTCTTCTTTCTAGTTAGGATAAAAGGCAGAGAGCTTGTGAAGAAAATTGCAATCTACAAAAACAGATTAGCCATCCAGATGCCAGAGAAAATCCTCATTTACGAGTTGTACTCGGATGACTCTGCAGATATGTACTATCGGGTGAAGGAAAAGATCATAAAGAAATTTGAATGTAACTTGCTGGTGGTGTGTTCAGATCACATTATTTTATGCCAGGTATGTGCTTTAAAAGCTAGAGTAGTCCTGGGGTGTGTTCAGGGTTCAAGGCAGCTGTCCCAGACCGTGGCTGGCAGGACATGACTGTCCTGTGGGGTCTGCTGCAGCACTCCCAAGGCAGCCCTGCAGTGCCCTGCCCTGCAGTGCTCACATGCTGCTGGGCTGCCACCACGGCGTGGCTCAGGTGACTGGTTCAGTAAAGCAGGCTCTAGAGTGAATTTGATAAATTAGCACAGAGTCCAGGGGTACTTCTGGGTGTGAGAGAACTACTAGGAAAAGATTGGGGGTGTTCGTTTCTGTTTGCTCACAGGATTGGAAAATCTTAAAGAATTCAGCCATTAAACTGAATCTTTGACTTTATGGTTTTTAAATGTGAAAGTAGACACACCTGCTAGTATAGGTATAAACATCACACATCAGACACAGATTTTTGTCCTCACCTCCAGGCTGTGTTTTATACCTTACTGTGTCCTTAGGAGAAGAGATTGCAGTGCCTCTCATTTAGTGGCGTTAAAGAACGAGAATGGCTGATGGAATCTCTTATTCGTTACATTAAAGTAATTGGAGGGCCTCCAGGAAGAGAAGGCCTCTTAGTTGGTCTAAAGAATGGTCAGGTAACATATCATCTCTGCTATGTGTCTTTCCACTGCAAACAAAATGTGTTCTGTGCTCTTGGAGGGAGACCTTAGGGGCAGCAGGCTCTTCTGCAACCTAGAATTTTATTTGCCAGTCTCATTTTTGGATTAAAAATTAATTACTTCTGTCTTTCACATTCTCTGACAGTAAAATTCATACAAATATGTTTAACTGGGTCTGGAAATCTGTGAGTTTTTGGTATCAACTGACAGGAATTGAGTCCTTGGTGAAGAGAGCAGGCTTGCCTTTAGTGGGGGTTGGAGGTGTGTACACTTCTGCTGATGACCACTTGTGAGGGGCTGTCTGTTTCTCACGCCAGCTGGCAGCTGGAAGTGCCAAACTGGAGCCCAGAGGGACTGATAGCAAGGACGTTGAGATCCTGTGTGTCTTCTGTGTGTTATGTATTCCTGTATTAATGAACTTGTGTGACTGGTGGAGAATCCAGGATGCATGGCATCTGATTTATCTGTACAGGCTTGCGACCTAGAGCGTGCTGTAGCAGCCAGGCTGCTCAAGAGACTCAAACTGGAAGCATTTCCCTAATTTCATTGCAGTTTGTCTCTGAAAAAGCTCGCAGTTTCACACTTCAGACAGCAGGGACGTTTTTACCCGCTGTGCTGTTCCCAGCTCGGGGGACAGGAAAGCAGGAGTGGCTTTGTTTCCCTGTAGATCCTGAAGATCTTCGTGGACAACGCGCTGGCCATCGTGCTGCTGAAGCAGGCCACGGCCGTGCGCTGCCTGGACATGAGCGCGTCCCGCAGCAAGCTGGCCGTGGTGGACGAGAACGACACCTGCCTCGTCTACGACATCCACACCAAGGAGCTGCTCTTCCAGGTCGACACTGACAGCTCCTGGGGCTTCTTAAAAGCGGGGGCAGGAGGCCGGGAAGTAGTTTGGTGCGCAGAACGTCCCACGAGTGTTGCTGTGCAGAAATTCATGTCACTCGTTTAAGCTATTAGTCGCATCTTGTAGAATGTAACTGTGATCTGTTTATCAAAACCACCCTCTCAGAGATGGTGGAGTAGGAATGAGAAGGCAGGAAATCTGTGTGAGCAACAGCTGAATAAAGAGCTCTTAGACATGTGACCTTTTCAGTTTAATTTAGAACTCTGCCCTGCTTCCCTCTGAAGCATTACAGTTAATGAGCATTTTAGTTTTATCATTAGTGCAAACAGAATTAAAGCCTAAACATCTTTGTTCGTTGGGCATTCATAGGCTATAAAAGGAATCATGATAATGCTCTCTTCATTGGCAGTTTAGTAGTCACTTATTAATGTTGATTAAATGTTTTCAGAACGTACTGGATAGCAGGGATGGAGTGCTGCAAAGACAGGGTCTGCAACTTCCTCTGTGTAATGGACTGAGAAATGATCAATTAAATGTGCTAACTAGCAGTATATTATTGTGGAATTTGGTATTATGTTTTACGGATTGATTGTAGAGATCACTAGTAAATATGCACAAAAGGCAAGACAATTATAGCTGAGTATTAAAATGTAAAATACATCCCAATGAATCTGTTTAGGAATATTGTAGGCTTTAGGATATTGCAAATGTGACTAATCGGTGTGTATGTACACACCAGGCTGTAGTGGGTCAAACACTCCAGCTGAAGGAGGCATGTTTCTTAGCAATGATGTGATTGCTTCAGTTGTAATCCTGAGATGTTTTGCTCATTAGGAACCCAATGCTAATAGTGTGGCCTGGAATACCCAGTGTGAGGATATGCTTTGCTTTTCTGGAGGGGGTTACCTCAATATCAAAGCCAGCAACTTCCCTGTCCACCAGCAAAAACTGCAAGGCTTTGTTGTGGGTTACAATGGCTCCAAGATCTTCTGCCTTCATGTTTTCTCTATGTCAGCAGTTGAAGTTCCGCAGGTAATCCTTTAATCTCATTAAGTGTTGCTTTATATCTCATAAACATGAATGTTTAACAAGTGAAGAAGCTTTTCTGAGATTTACTTGTATTTCATTACTAAAATGATTGCAGTTCACACTTCCTTCGTTGTTATTTAAGTTATATTGTGTGATCTATTTTATTTTTGTTTCTTTGGCGTTAATTAAGCTAACTTCCTTTTTGCTTTTGGTAATTGTTTCTGATTCTCCCTTTCTACTTGCAAATGCATGCACATAATCTAATATAGTGCAGGCCTTACCTCCTGCAGGATTTTTACTGTGTTCTCTCTGTATAACTTTTTTCCATTGTAATTTCATTTTTCTTGAATACATCAAATACTGTTTTATTGCTGCTTCGTCTAGATGTCTTTAAGCAATATTTAAATGGAATATTTTAGTTTGAATGTATAGTACCTGTGCGGTCTTTATATTCAAAATTTAGGGATTGCCTTCCATAAAATGCTGATTTCTGTCATCATGGAAGTCAAAAAAAAAAAACAAAGCAAAAAAAGAAAGCAAAAGGATTGTGACTGTGCATCCAGGAGTGTGCAGGGCTTGCCTCTGAGAATCGATGAAGAAGGCAGAATGTCCTGTGCTCGTATTGACTAAAGGACATCTGTGTTACAGACCCTGTGTCCCCTGAGGCCCTGGGCAGGTCCTTGGTGGGGCTCTGGGTTGCCCAGGGGGGATGGCAGGCAGCCACAGGATCACCAGGCCTTGAGCACTCCTGTCTGCCTTTGGCATGCTGTAGGCACCAAGATGCCACAGAGTTACTGTGCAGCAGCTCAGAGGCAGCTTCTCCAAAGCTGTGCTTTCGGAGAGAGGCAGTGGCAAAGGGTGTACAATGTTCAGATAAATTGGTAAAAGTAATGCAGAAATGGACCTGCATCATGCTGGGGTTGCAAAGCCAGGGTAAGGCAGTGGTGCTGCAGTGCTCCCTGTTCCCTTAGAGGGCTGGGGCTGTGGCTGCAGACCCACACCTGTCTGTGCCCCTGCAGCAGCTGGCAGCAGACCCACATCTGTCTGTGCCCCTGCAGCAGCTGGCAGCAGACCCACACCTGTCTGTGCCCCTGCAGCAGCTGGCAGCAGACCCACACCTGTCTGTGTGCCTCTGCAGCAGCTGGCAGCAGAGCCACACCTGTCTGTGTGTCACCCTGCAGCAGCTGGCAGCAGACCCACACCTGTCTGTGTGTCACCCTGCAGCAGCTCTGCCTGCATAGTACTAAAAAAGCTCAGTGTACGTCATATTTACATGTTCAATGCCCAGAAGAATTCACATCCTTAACTGCTTCCTAATATTGAAAGGAAATGAAGATTTCAAAATGGATGAGTTTGGAATGTAATTAACCCAGCTTGTCTAAAGATAAGGTAAAGATCACCCCAGAACGTTGTTCTGTCTGTGTACAAAACTGAGATGTTTATTCCCTGGGCAGCTTGTAAGGGTTGTGATTAAAATATTTTTTTCCCAATATATGTAGAGAATTTCACTAATATATCTCAGTATTATGCTTTCTGATACATGTTTTTTCTATGACAATCCTCAGTCTGCACCCATGTATCAATATCTGGAGCGAAAAATGTTTAAAGAAGCCTATCAAATTGCATGCTTAGGAGTGACTGATGCTGACTGGAGAGAGCTGGCCATGGAAGCCTTGGAAGGGCTGGAGTTTGAAACTGCTAAAAAGGTAAAGCATTTATTTTCTCGTTTAGCTTAAAGCTTGGGTTTGATATTTATATATGTGTATGTGTGTGACTATAATGCATGTTTTATGACTGGAATGCGTGGCGTTCCTGGGTTACTGTCTTGCTTGTCTGTTGTGTCTTATTCCACAAACAAACCAATTGTTTGTTACAAACTCAGGATTTTGAGATGAGGTTTTGAACTGATATATAATCTATCTCTGTAGATAAAGGCCGTGTTCTAAATCAAAGTGTTCTATAGGAAGAAAATGTTTTCATCTGGAAAATGCATTAATGGATTTAGGGGAGCAGAGCTGGGAAGCAGTGCCCACCGGGTGGCAGCAGAGGATGCTCACCTGGCCCTGGCCCCCACCTTCCTTGGTGCTATAAACTTGCCCTTTCCCCCTAAATATTTGCTGTAACCTCGGTACAAATGTGAAGATTTCCTACTCTTTGTTACCTCCTGCTAAGGCTGTGTGAAGGCAGTGGTGCTGGGATGGTACAATTTCAGTCCTGTTCTGTGTGGTGTGCCTTGCTAGGGGAGTGGTCTATGAGTGGGCATAGACTGAAGAATTGAGTTTTCTCTGGCATAAAATAATTCCCCATTTTCTTTCACCACCCCTTCTCAAGTAAGAGAGAGCAAACTGAGTTCAATGTCATGAATATTGTATGAAAGACAAAACATTCTAAAAATACACTGAGAATGGTCTGAAGTGATAGACATCTTTTAATAACAGATTTTTTTTAAAAAAAGGAAATTAAATGCTTCTTTTTTTTTTTTTTTCTTAAGTGGAGGCATCAGAATAATTCCAGTCTCATGGATGGCTTTATGCAAATAGATACTTTTAAAAAGAAGTTTTCAGTGCCTCCTTGGAATTTTTAAGTAATGCCCTCTTAGAATTAGAGCGGATTAATTCAAACAAAAGCAGCTTCTTGACATTAAAGGCTCTTACAGTTCCTAGTCCAATCCGATGTAAGCAGAATTCTGTGCCCTCTTCAGTTTGGTTGAAGTCCTGAATGTGCAGCCCAAAGAGTTAAATTTCTGTTTTGTGATGCATGTCAGGAATAAGTGCTGAGCTGCTGCAACTTGCACGTGACTTTGCCACTTGAGACTTGGGGTTGCACATTTATCTCCATTTGCAAAGATATTACACTGTCTTAAAGTACTTTTATCTTATCGTCTTCTTACTTCCTTTCCTCTCTCTGAGCTCCTTTCATGCTGGATTTTCAGAATGGTTTAAAAACTGGGAGCATATGCAGCCAGCTTTGACAATGGGATCAGTTATGTGCCCTTCCTTGTAACAGTTTCCTGAAGTTTCCTCCTCTGTGTCACACCTCGCACCAGAAAGGAGAACCAGCCAGAATGAAAGCACGGAGTATTTTAAGTGACACTTTGTGTTTCTTGGGGGCTGAGGCACAGCTCCTGCTGCCTGCTGTGCTGCTCAGCCAGGGCCCAGCTCTTTCCTGTCACAGCTCAGGGGCCACAGTCACAGCCAAACCCAAACCCAGCAGATTTCTGCCTGTCCTTCTTGCATGAGGACAGCTTGATTCGTGCAGAATGATATTTGGTGTTTTCTGGGTTTTCAACTTAATCCCTTTTGCTCTTTTTTTTTTTTAATTATTTTCAATAGGCATTTACCAGAGTACGAGACCTTCGATATCTAGAACTGATCAGCAGCATAGAGGTAAGCCAGTGTTCAAGAAGGTGTATTTTCTTAAACTTACTACTGTACCAAAATCAGTACTTTCTGTTCTGGAAGGACTTTGTTTGGATAGTGCTTCTGACTGTTGGAGATGTGTTTGAAGTGAAAAATCCTGGTTAGTAGAGGTGACTCAAGTTCTAATGGTAGGATTGGAACTTTGTGGACCAAAATGTGGGTGTGGGATGGGAACTTCTGAAACTGTCTTCAGGAGAACTGGAAAAGTGTTCAATATTCAATTAATAATTGGTAGAAAACTACTGTGCTGACAGAGCTTAGTACAGAATACTTCATAAACACGAGTTCATTAAGCCTTTCCCTACCCCCTGGAGGTAGGTAATTACTATTATCTCCTCCTTGCAGAGACAGAAACAGGCCCAGAGAAATGAAATGACAAATTTGGGGTCTCATGACAAGTCTGTGACAGCTGGAAATAGAATTTGGGATTCCATACTTCTATACTGTGCTCTAATCACTCCTTCCTATTCTTTTCACACTTCTTGATAGAATTTCACTCAACAATAACTGTCTGTCATGAGCACTTGAAAATACACTTAACACCCTTGTCCTTCTGCAGAGATGGCAAGATAATGCTTAAAGATCTTCTTGGAGATGGCATAAAGGGAATTCCTCTTCCTTGTGTTAATTAGATTTACACCTTCTCTTGAAAGATACACTCCTTGTCTTCATGTCTGCAGAGCTGTCCTGCTGCTGTCAAAATGCCAGCTGGTTACAGTGAACTTTTCTCTAACACAGGACAAAGGTCTGCATTAAGAGCTCCTTTTTGTCTGTTTATTTTCTTTTTTTTTTCTTTTGCAGGGTATAGGTAGGTGAGAGTGTTCTCTCACAGTACTAACCTTTCTTTTCCACATATGCTTCTCCAGATTTTCATTTATTGAGGATATTCTGGATTTGTCATGTCATATCTGTTTAGTAAGAAAGAATCCCCCTAAAAATAGGCATAAACTTAACTTTTACACATCCTGAAAATGCTCCTTCTGCAGTGAGTTCTACATCCCCACTTACTCTTGCCTGCAGTGGTTTGGATTCCTTTTAGGGCTTGTAGGGGTGTAACTAAACACACATGTTCCATCAATGCCATGGTTTTCTCTCAGTAATGACACTTTTCTTTCCTAATTGATGACAGAGAAACATGGTTGCCATCTCTATCTGGGAAGATTCTGTGGAGTCTTCAAAAAAGGGTGTAACACGTCCTCTGATTATTCATTTAACCAAGTTTTTGAAGGAAACTTTGAACACCAGCTCAGTGTCAGCCCAGTCTGTCAGTGTGACCAGGGAGTGATGGCTGAGCCCCTCTGGGAGCAGAGGATTGGATTTGGGTGCTGGTGGAGTGCTTTTCCCCTTGCATGCAGTTTTCTTTAAATTCAGTTCACAGCTATGTATTTCCATACAATGTGGGCTAACTGCAGCAGTAATTTTATCCCAGGCAGGGTAGTGGTGTGTGTCCAATACACAGGATAAGGCACACACATGGAAACACACACACCCACGTGTGCAAAGCTGTGCTGGGTCCCTCAGAGTCAGGGTGCTGCTGCAGTTTGATTCGTGTGCAGGGTTTCTGCACGGCTCTGCACTATGCTGTCCTCACAGTCCCTTCCCAGGCAGAACAGAACAAACAGTTCTGGTTTCCAGGAGAGCATCTACAGGTGCTCTGGAAGTGGCTGGTGCTGACCCAAATCCGTGAGCTCTTGCATGTGGGGACATGGAGGTGTCACTGGTTTGTATTCAGAGGCAGGCTGACGTGCTGCCTGCATCTACCTATTGCTGGCATTATCCTCCTGTTTGTCATCCCACCTGCACGTATGGTTAATGTGGCCAAATTATGTGCTGGTGAGATTGTAGGGAGAAAACGAGGAGCCCATCAGATGCCTTTTTTAAAATAGACTGGCATAATGATAGCATGTGTTCATTTTCCTGTGTGAAATCAAGAGAAGTGACTTTTCATCACTTTGGTTTGTATAGTGACATTTAATTTTGCTCTTCATAATTTTAATTAAGGAGGGATTTAATCCTTTAATTATAAATTCACCAGAAATGTAGGAGAGGCATAATTATGCTATCCCATTACAGGTTTTTAATTATTAGCAGTTAAAATCTAAGCCTGAAAATCTAATTGCTCAAAGGCTATTTCTTGCCTAGATCATCTAGAATATTTTCTACATCTCTCTTCAGTTTTTCTATTCTTCCAGGATCGGAAAAAGCAGGGAGAGAACAACCACGAGCTGTTCCTGGCAGATGTTTATGCCTACCAGGGGAAATTCCAGGAGGCAGCGAAGCTGTACAAGAGGAGCGGCCGCGAGAGCCTGGCCCTGGAGATGTACTCGGAGCTGCGCATGTTCGACCACGCCAAGGTAGGAGCTGCCACCTGCACGCTTGCCTGCACAGGGATTGAGGTATGGTCCTGCAAAAGAGGTGTGGGCTTTGAATTCCAGTTTCATTTTCTCAGGTATTTGTTTGGAGGTCGTTTGGCTTACAGGGGGAAAAGTGTCTCTGGCCTGGGTGTAACGGTGGCATTTTCCTTCAGAGGCTGCTACCAAGGCAGCAGAGTGTTTGTAGAGTCCCAGATATGGCTGTGGAAATTCAGGGCTTTTCAGTGAATTCTTTTGGTAGACCTTCTGATTACATATTATTGTCTATAGTAATTTTCCTTCTTTCAAAACTAAAAAGTTTGTGTTTATGACTCCTCCTTCTCCATTATCTCATTTGAGAGTCCCTTTTTGTTTGTTTGTGCTCCAAAGATGACAAGGTAGTACCCATGTTATAATAAAAATACATTTATGGATCAGAGTAAGTCAGTTCTATATAAATGCATTTTAAAAACTGTATAATATGCTAACATAGAATATTTTGGTTTACTACAGAATTTCTTCCAAAGATGCAGTATCTTCACATTTTTTAAAACTCTGTTCCATGTAGGAATAAATTGAATATAATTCTAAAAAGTGATGTTTTTATATGGTGATAAGGAGCATTACTTGGCTCTTAAGTCTTCTGTGGTGTTTTCTTATCAAAATCCCCGAGAATGCATGCACTGTTTAGTCTCATTCATCACTCATCAGAGCCCTATTCTGCCCAATCCAGGACAAAGAATTCACCATGACATGCACAGAAACTCTGTAGCAGAGATTCCCCGAGCCATGCTGCAGAGATCTTTTTCTTCCAAGAGCTCAACAGAAACATTTGGGGGCTTTGCTGATGTAAGCCTGACTTCCGCTATTTTTGGCTGATGAGTCTTTGTTAGCTTCAGTGTTTTGGCTCCTCTTGAACATAAATGTAATTCATACAGGAAAATGTTCCCATAAGTCTTTGTAAGAATCTTTTAATTCTTGGCTGCAGTCATGTCTAAATTTAACCAGTAGAGAGCAAGAGGTCTCATGTCTCCTATATTTCGGAGTGATTCCATGCTGAGAATTTTTAGGTACTTCATAAGGCAGCTTCTTGTGCAGGGAGTGCACAGGACATGGAAGGACATGTAAACCCCCCTTGTTTTCCAGTTATTTATCCCAGGAAAGAAACATGGGGGAGGGGTGTGTTGTTGTGGTGCTGTTTGCACTGGTGCTGCCAGAATTATTCAAAGGGACCCACAGAACCTGGTTTCTTGTGCATGGCTTTGATGAGGCCAGGATGGAGGGTCCAGGCTGGAGGCAGAGGTTGGGAGTCCTTTGATATCTGGTCACAGGCTCTTTATCACAGCCCCAGATCACAAAAAACCTCTTTATGCTGTGGGAGCTGAGCCTAGCTTTTGATTTTGGGCTTGTTTTGGTGACCTAAGCTGGAAAACAAGTCATGCCAAAGAGATTGTATGAGTTCACTCTGGAGGGCAGTTTTCCATACCAGAGGCTGTGGGGATAGCTGTGTGGCTGCTCCTGGAGCAGGGTGTGCTGCAGGAGGCAGCCTGGGGCTCACGTGGAGCTGGCACTGGTGGGCTGCACTTGTGGCTGTAGCAGGGAACTGCTGAAGTGCAGTGCTCAGGCAGACCTGGTGTACAGGTTTTTGCCCATTTGTTGCTTTGGTTCTGGTTTTTTGAACCTCAATCAGAATTTGCCAGAAATATAGAGGATACACAGTTTTCCACTCTTTTCCCACCTGTCATTTCTCCTCTATTCTGATTTTTCTTTTGATAGAAGCTGTTTAATGGGCAGTAGCCTGTTCTTTTAGCAGTCAAAATTGCCCTTAATCGATCTTCTGGTGTTGAAGGGGGGTTTTGTGTTTTTTTCCTGGCACATGATGTCAACAGATGTGAACCATATGGTGCCAGAGCTTTAGTACTGGCAGGAGAAGCTGAACTAACTATTAGAAATATTTCCAAAATGGTTGTCAACACAGGGTCCAGGCTTGATGTTTGCATTCCTTCCACAAGTCCAAGCAGTGCTTCAGAGCACTCTCACTTTTGAGCAGCTGTGGTTCTGCCATTATAAAAGAACTTAATGGATATATTTTTTAAAACACCTTGTGTCCTGCAAAGACACTTGATAATAATTTCAGCCTTCAGTTGATTTGTGGTGGGACATCCTGATGCCAGTGTGTGATTTAGTGGATGTGCTGCTGTTGACTGAGCCTGGGCTGGGACTGGGTTGTCACTGAGAATGAATCCATACCTGCTTGGCTTGCAAGAGAAAATCTGAGACTTGGAATTGATCTGTTAGAGTTTTTAGATTAGTACCATTTTGTTTTGGAAGGCCTGTTTCTGACAAGCTTGCAGAAATCATAACTCATATCCACCAAACCAGGCTTAGCAGAGAGCAGGAGGGGACATCAGTGTTACCCCTGAGGCACCTGCACTGTCCCTCTCTGGGCCTGGCCACAATCTCCTGCTTTTTTTAAAATTGAAAGCCATATAAATAGGAGACCTGCCATTGTTTCCTCCCAGACACGGGGCCTTGAGGATGAGCTGCTGAAGGCTGGCTCAGTGCTTGTTGCTCTCCATGGAGGATTTCTGTCCTTGGGAGGCATCATGGTTTTCATTACAAAAGCCTTTACCTGTTTTAGAGTTTAGACTTTGTGACCAGAAGATAACGCAGACTTTTGTATTGCACTGTTGCAGGAATTTCTGGGATCTGGAGATCCCAAAGACACGAAGATGCTGATAAAAAAGCAAGCAGACTGGGCCAAGGATATCAATGAACCCAAGGCAGCAGTGGAGATGTACCTCTCTGCTGGAGAGCACATGAGGGCCATCGAAATCAGCGGCGACCACGGCTGGGTGGATATGTGGGTCTTTTGTCTCCTCACAGATAATGCATAACAAAAGCTTGAATGAGATTTTATGAATTCCACATAATTTTAAAATAAGACCAAATGTATTTGGTATCTGCCTTTATATCAGACTGAGTATCTGAAACACACCTATGATTAAAAATGATTTAAAAGTTGCATATGTTTAGAGGGTAGAGGCATAAATATGTTACAAAAACGAATGCATTACAGCAATGAAGAGTATGCATGGGTTTATCTCCAGTATGAGATTGTCTAAAATAGCCTGAGTGCCTTCAGAGTGATCATCACACAGTACCTGTACCAGGCAGCCCATTGCTGCTGTTCTCAGCTGTCTAGGATAGATCTAGGGGATAGAGAAGTCTCCTGGAGCACAGAGTCTTTGGAAATTCTGTGGCCACTCCTGTCTCTGGTCGTTTCTCATCAGCCTAGGTGGCACTTGGGGTCATTTGCTGAGCTGCCTTAGGACCTTGGCCGGGCCCTTGAGGCTGGCCTTGCCTCTGTTCTGCTGTGTGGCACAGGGGCTGGTTTTTATCCAGGAGCCTACTGCTCAGGTCAGGGCTGGGAGGTGTCTCTGTGCCACTGAGTCATGCAGGACGTGTTCCCTCCTTCCATCTGCACAGAGTCTGAGATACAGGGCTGAATGTGTGAGCAAAGAGGGAAGGAAGGCTTTGAGCTTGCAGAAGGAAAAAGCTATTTGGAATGTTTACTGAAACTGTTCAAACAGGGTTCCATGGTAGTACTATTAGGATGTTTATTAAATGTTAACTGATTGAAGGTGAAGTTATGACAATAATTAAAAGGCAAAGCACCAAGGCAGAATCTGAAACATCTGGCTTCTTTCTGCTGACTCTAGGTTAATCGAAATTGCTCGAAAACTGGATAAAGCTGAGCGTGAGCCTTTGGCCAAATGTGCCTTCTATTTTAAGCAACTTGACAACCCTGGCTATGCTGCAGAAACCTACATGAAGGTTGGTGACCTGAAAGCATTGGTCCAGCTCCACGTGGAGACTCATCGCTGGGAGGAAGTGAGTGTGCCCTTGATTTCTCTTTGGAAAACCACTGCTTCTTGTTGTCACTGGTTGCAGCTAAAAGGGAGGCAAATGTCTGGCTCCCCCAGCACTGCAGTGAGGGAGGAAGGCTTCTGCAGAAGGGTTCAGAGTATTTCAGTTTATCACCTATGCCAGCATGTGTTTGGTGGTGGTGTGGTCTTCTGAGAGTGCATCCAAACTGCAATTATAGTGTTACTTCAATTTCTTTAGAAAATGCATTCAGTAAAAATACAAATATTTTTTGTCTCTTGCTGGGAAATCTGCTAAATTTCCCAGATAATCACTTTCAAGTCTTTCTGTTTCAATAGCCAGTCTGTTATTATGCTAAGCTTCTTTTCTTTTGTTGTTGATTGCTTTTTATTTTAAAACACACAAGTTTCATACTGGAGAAAATATGGATTACACTCTCTATTCTGTGTGTATGTTTTGTTGTGAATTTTCTTAGAGCTGAAGGATTGATCCCATGGAATATTTTAAACCCTTCAAGTGTTTAAACCATGCAATATTCTAAGAATGAGCTTTTATTTGTCAGGCATTTGCTCTGAGTGAAAAGCATCCTGAATTCAAAGATGAAGTCTATGTCCCTTATGCTCAGTGGCTGGCAGAGAGTGATCGATTTGAAGAAGCCCAAAAAGGTGAGAATGTCACTGACAGGTCACTGCTCACTCCATATTTACTCCATAGTTCTCCACTACAGAATATGCAGACTTTGCCCTGGTGAATTTCAAATCAGTGGTATTCAAAACCAAATATAACCCATCTTTTAATATGGTTTTAAAGTAACTGGAAATCCTTATAGGAAAATGTGATGGATCTATCAAAAATAATGGCATCTAAATATAAGTCCAGATTTTCTATCTTGTTGTATATCTGAGTGTGGCACTTAAGAGGTATTTGGCATATAATGCTAACTGTTGTTAAGATTTTTATCCCACAAAAATTCAAAATATGGCAGCTCTCTTATAAACCTGAGTGAAAAACGTAATTTCTCCTTCTATTTAGGCAATATTGGATTTGCACAAGTCAAGTTTTGCCCTTTCTTTAAGGTTTTTGTGGCGTTTGTTTGGCTTATAAGATTACATTTGAACAGAACTGTCAACTTTCCATCCTGTGGAAGGGCTTCAAAGTTGAGTCCCCAAAGTACTGGAGAGCCAAGGAGCGTTGAAGTGAGCTCTGAGAGCCTGCCTGGCTCGGTGCAGTCCGTGTGCCAGGAGCTGTGCCAGGAGCTGTGCCCTGAGCCAGCTCGGATCGAGCCTGACCCTGCTTGGCTGAGAAGGGCTGGGCTGGATCTGCCCCTGCACAAGATGAGTTTGTGTGTCCTGGCAGCGAGGCTTGGAGCAGCTGGGCGAGGCCAGGGCGGTGGTTTGCCCTCTCTGGACGCAGCTTAGAGCCCCCACAAAGCTCTGTGCTGCTGGGGCTCAGCAAGTGCAGAACTGGAGGAGCTGGAGGTCCTCATGGGGCTGTTCTGGTCTCAGAACAGAACGTGAGGTCTGGTTCAAGCTGAGATGGCTTCACTCAGGGGGCAGCAGTGCTGTGGGGCTGGGTTTTTTGGGGCTGCTTCCCCCTCAGCCCTGTTCCTTTATATGGAGACTGCATTGGCCAAATGCCGTTTGCCAAGTGAGAATTCAAGGTGCATCAGAAAAGGACATGCTGTTAGTAAATGAAGGAAGGGTGTAGTAGCTGTACTCTTAAAGTATTCAGCACAATACTTTTAAAGTATTCATACACACCAGAGCACTGGCTTCAAACAATTTATTGTAGTTTTGAGTGAAGTTGGGATTTGCAGTGTTTGGAGATTGCTGTTGTTTGTACAGAGATCTAATCATCACAGCATCTTCTCTATTTAAAAAAACCCAGTAACCAGTGTTATACATACTCCTTGAGCTCAAGAGTTGCTGGACAGTGCAAAAGCTTCAAAATACCTACAGATTCTTCTCATGTTCCATTAGTGTCACTGCATTCAAGGAGGAAAATACCAGTGTATAATCCCCTTTATCCTGCCCTGGACAGCGTGTTTGATATGGGCTGAACAGAGTGCTCTCAGTTCAGAGCCATTAATTTCCGTTAATTGATGCAATCCCGCTGTGAGCCCTCTTTGTTTTGGCCGGGCAGCGTTTCACCAGGCCGGCAGGCAGAGGGAGGCCGTGCGGGTGCTGGAGCAGCTCACACACAACGCCGTGCTCGAGAGCCGCTTCAGCGACGCCGCCTATTATTACTGGATGCTCTCCATGCAGTGCCTGGACATCGCCCGAGGTGAGTCACCCGAGGGAAGTGTGCCTTTGTCACCTTGTTGTGCACCTGGACCGTCAGCTCTGCATTGTCATGGCACTGCAGCTGCTGCTCTGCTGGGTTTGGTTTGGGTTTTTTAATGCTGTGCGCATCCCGGCTTGTGCTATTTTTGTAGTGCCCTGTTTTTCCCATGTGCTAATTTAAAACAAATAAACAAACCAGCGACATCAGCAGGCATAAGGCTTCTTCTGAAGTCTGGCTGGGATGAAAATCCTGCCTCCTGGGACCGTGTATCCTCCTGCACCTTCCCACCACACCCATTGCCTGGGGGCTCAAAGTGCTAGTAAATAAAAGATGTGGAAGAGAAAGTTACCTCAAGTGTTTGAACATAGCTTTGGGAGGTTACAAATTATTTCTGTGAACTGGTAAAACTGATTGTTTGCTAGCTGTCATCTTGTCCCCAAAATGTATGCCACTGTTAATAGTTAATAGGTGTAGTTTAGTGATAATGAATGCAGAAGGTTGGGAATACTGCCTTTTGCCTGGTGCTCTGAGTACCTTTGGTTTTAGTTCAGCTGATCTGTCGCCCCTCAGGTGTTTGAGATGCATGTTTTTCCAAATGGCTTGGTAGTGTATTTGGTATTTGTGAAAGTTTTCAAAACTAATTGTTTTCTGGCATTCTGGAAGAGGTTTCCAGTGATGCACACCTGCTGCTTTCTGTCTGTAGCCACTGGCTGTGTTAAACCATTGCCTCATTGTTCTGTGTTTTGCCATGCGTGTTTCAGGCCAGAAGTTTGCTCAGAAGAATACAACTCTGTAAGCATATGATTTGCAGGGGTAGAGGGGGCATGCTTGCCTGGTACATGCTTCCTCTGGCAGTGCTGGTGCTAAAATCATAACAGGTTGTTTTCTCCCAGCTGAGTCTCACAGACTGCTCTTTGGGACTGACACCAGTGCCTTTGCCTCCCACAGAGAACGAAGGACAGCAGACCGAAATGTTGCAGAAGTTTCATCACTTCCAGCATTTGGCAGAAGTTTACCATGTCTATCACTTTATCCAAAGATACACTGTAAGATACTCACTTCAGAATTGTGTATTTATGCTTCCTGAGCTTTTTTGCTTAGGGAGTCAAAAAATAACTAGGACTTTCAGGCAATTAAATATTGAATGTACAACAGTGATACTGTATAGTAAGTTTATTTATTTGTTTAACTTTATTTTATTATACAGTCTTCAGCTGTCCTGTACAAGGGCTCGCTCAGCTCTTTACAGCTGCAGGTGGGGCAGGGCTGTGCTGATCCTGGCCTCCCTCCTGCCCGTGGCCCTTTTTGTGCTGGTTGCCTTGGTTTGGTCCCATGGTGCCTGAGCCTCTGCTCCTGCACAGGCCAGGGTCAGTTTTTCCCTGAGTCACTGGAAAACAGGGTTGAACAGAGGGATTTCCACAGGGTGCTGCGTGTGTCACTGATGTGCAGTCACGAGTGAGGAGCTCCTACTAATTCCAGCAATTAGAGTCATGCTGCCATCACCATTGGCACAAATATCTGTTGTAAAACATTTGAGAACCCTTGCTCTGTGCCTTGCCCAAAAGAAGACCCTGTGCTATGGAGCCTTTGCTGTCAGACTACTTTAGATCTCACAGCACCAGAGATCTGCACTGTGGCTGTGCAGACTGCCCTCATTTTTAAATGACCTGTTAAAGGTTCTGTCCTAGCTACACTGATCTCTCTGTCTCTCTTTTCTGTATGTATTAGGCATGAGCTTTGGTGATAAAGATATGTAAAATCCACTTGTTACCTTCTGTCAACACCTCTTTTCTCAACGGATGAAAGAAACACCGTACTAGAGATGCCTTGTGCTGTGTTGCTTACTGATGTAAGTTGTTTGTTTTCCAGCTTAGAAATGTGTGTCTATGTTTTTCATACCACAGGAGGAGCCTTTCAGCTTCCACTTGCCTGAAACCCTCTTCAATATTTCCAGGTTTCTGCTTCACAGCTTAACAAAGGAGACTCCTTTGGGGATCTCAAAAGTGTATCCTTCCAATATTGTACAAAATCTAGAAGTTATCATGTGATAGATGAAAGGAATCACTGCTGTTGGTCCAAGGCAGGGACTTCCTGCAGGGAATCTTTGGTGTCACCTGTTGGTTATCATTAATGGGAACTGACTTCTGTCCCTCAGGAATAATCAGTGTCTTCAAACTATTGTGTGCTGAGCTGCAATAACTTGTTTGTTATTTGATATAGTTTTGGAGAGCTGTGCAAATCAACTGATGTCTAACTCTGTTAGGCCTGGAACACCTGCCCTGTCTGGTGTGTCACCTGTGTCAGAGGAGCGGGTTCCAGGACACCAGTCACAGCAAAAAGATGTTGGCTCTGAATCTTGACAGCCTTGTTAGAGGGAGACTGAGCTGAGGCAGCAGCAGGGAAACCCAGGAGCTTTTGCTTGCTGTGGGGCTGGTGTGGCCGTGTGGTCTGTCAGCCAACATTGCATGGCTCTGTTAGTGCTGGTGAGCCTCTGGGAGTGCTGCCTAAAGGGGCAGTGTGAGCCAGTGCACTGCACCCTTCTGGAAGGGATAGCCACAAGGCCACGGGGTGCCACAGGGAGCCCTTGTCTTGCTTTCACTTCATTTCTGGCTTTGGATGGGATATTAGCTTTCCTTTTCATAACTTCCTCGCTTGGAAATGTAGAATCTTTCATGAAGGTTTTGATAGCAGGCCTTGTGGTCAGTAGGTGCAAACAGCACTTACTGTTTCACTCTGGTGAAAGGGAGGGACAGCACTTGGTTGCTAACTTGGGGCACACTCTTCCAAATCACATCAGGTGTATTTACTCATTGTCAGTGGGTTACTTACACTGTAAGAAATGTTTGGATTTTGTTTTTTGTGGCTGGGGGAAAATGCGTGCACCCCAAAATTACTGAAATATGTAAATGTGAATGGAGCCATAGCAGTGTTTATATAGGGTCAGTTCCTTACCTTGCTAATAATTGCCCACAGATGTTCTGATAGTCCTTTCACACATGTTTGCAAATGAAGTTCTGTAAATAGATTTCTCTGTTTAAAGCCTGTTTGAAGTCCCAGTGTTGGATATGCTTCATTGCACAACTTCTGTGATTAGACAGAGTATTACGTTTTTTCATAAATGCTGTATGTATTTTTATTCCTTAATTAAATTATAGCAATACATTATTGGCCCTGGCAAAGCAGAGTAAAGCTCTTGGTGCATATAAATTGGCTCGTCATGCCTATGACAAGCTGCAGGGACTGCAGATCCCAGACAGGTTCCAGAAATCTGTTGAGCTGGGCAGCCTGACAATCCGATCCAAGCCATTCCATGACAGTGAAGTAAGCTGTAATGTGTTTCATGTTAATCATTAATATGTGGCCTAATCCTAGAATATGAGTTCCTGTGTGCACAAAACAATCTGAAATATATTATGCATGGCTCTGTGATATAATTGTATTTCTGCTGGAAACACAGTCCTTTTATTGTTATTCTTTGAGTCAGACTTCCTTCTGCTCCTGAGAGCAAATTAAAATCAGCCCTCTCTTTGTGGGCAGCTTCCATCCTCCCTCTCCTCTCTTGCAGTCACCTTCCTCACTATTAATTCTTCCAAGCCCTTTTCTCCCCAGTTCACATGCTATTGTTCTGCAGTCTTTGTCTCTCTCTCCAGCTGGAGGTCACTTTCATTTGTCCCACTCCTAACACTCTTCCCCTCCTCCCTCCATCCCTTCGGTGACCTTCCTTCCGTAAATCTTATTTTAACACCTTTTCTTCTTTCACTGAAGTCTGGCCTTCTGCAGTGTTCTATAAAGCCATGTCTCAGGGAGTACTCACTAAAAATAAATTGCATTGTACCAGTGAACATATACCTGGCCTCCTGAAATAATAGAAACACACCCTTTAAGAACTGCCTAAAATAACTCTGCTCTTGAAAAGAGATTAATTAATTGGAAAACCTAAATTTGACCAAATCTTAGAGAAAAAACTTTGCTTCAGTAAACTTCTCTTCAACTTCTTTTATCCCTGTGTATTTGATACAGAATTGTGCTCCTGTTACTGCAAAAGCCAGGTGAAAATCTAATTGTTAAAGTGGTGAAGACAGCTATTTTCAATGGGAAAACTTGCTGTTTGTTAAAAAGGGGAAGCCTGTTCAGATGTTGAAGGGCCTGATTTCACAGCAGAGCTCCTCCAGACCGGCGCTGGTGCTGTGCCGGTGTTGCCAGCCGAAGGGGCCCGTAGTTAACTGGAAACAAGGAGCTGGGCATGTGCTGCTCTGTGGTTACCACGCTCTCAATCTGTCTTTGCAGGAGCTCGTGCCCCTGTGTTACAGGTGCTCCACCAACAACCCCTTGCTGAATAACCTGGGCAACGTCTGCATTAACTGCAGGCAGCCTTTCGTCTTCTCGGCCTCCTCCTACGGTGCGTGGGTTTGCAAGCAGATAAATGTTAACAGAGTAGGTCAGTGCCTGATCCCTTCTTCCTGCAGTGCTGTTTGGACAAACAAATGTTCTTTTACTGTTGTTACATTTGACTAAGTGGGGGTTGGTGGCTCTCGCTGCAGAGCAGCAGCGCAGCATCCTTGCACTGCCAGACACCAAAATGCATCTAGTGCTCTCTGAAGGTGAACACAACCCTTTCAGAAGTTTGGGAGGTTTGCTTTGCTGCAATTTTATTTTATTTAGCTTGTTTCATGAGAGAAGGTGGGCAGAGCACTACTGACATGAAGGAGCACAGGATCTGCTATGAGGCATTTCCTGAGTTCCTGCAGGTCAAACACTTCCTGCCTTTCCCACCTTTTAGAGGTGCTGCATCTGGTTGAGTTCTATTTGGAAGATGGCATCACGGATGAAGAAGCTGTAGCTCTCATTGATCTTGAAGCTCCAAGAGTGAGTAAAAGAGAGAATAAATGGCAAGAGATGATGACTGACAGTATCCTTTTGATTAGAATTGGTTTCCTTTTCTTAGGGAAAATTAAACAATTCAGAGTTTATTTTTTCCCCTTACGTTTAAACCTTTCTGTCATAGGACTGATGTAAGTACAATTCCATCTTGTTTCTTTGTTGTGTTAGTATAACAACAAAAATATGGTTCAACTGAACCTAATATTGTCAAGACACTTTTCCATTAGGAGAGTTTATTTATAATCCTGGCAATGTTTGTTTTTAACAGTGGAATGCCATGCTTTACCTATTCTGTGTGGACTGTTTTCTGACAAGGATGAAGGGAATCTGGAGTGTGTTGCTTCCAATAGCAGCTTCTTTTAGAGGCTGCCTTCTCCTAGCCAAGGGAAGTAGCACTTCACTACTGTTCCTGTTGAGATCTGGTTTGGAATGCTTTGGCATCCAGAGCTCCCAGTTGCTGTCAGGGTTATAGAATATGAGATGTAGAGTAATGCACAAGAACACACAAACTCTGACTAAAGCTGCCCAAAAATGTAACTTCAGTAGATTGCTTCCTTTGCTCTGTCATCTGTGGAAGGGTAAGAGCTGATGTCATGCCTGGCTGTGGTCAGTCTGTTCTGGCTGTTCTGCAGCAGCTGCAGTGATAAACTTCCCCAGTCACTGGAAACCCCAGCAAGGCCTTCTTGGTACTTTTTGTAATGGTCTGGGGACTGCCACAGTTTGGGATACTCTGAAGCAGCAAGGGTCCTGCTGGGGTGCTCTCTCTCTGATTCTGTCAGTGCTGGCTATGGTAAGCAGAGCCAGTTTTACAGGAATTCTTGTGCTTCCTTAAGACATGCATCCAGATGTTCAGAGTTTGAAGCTTGATGACAGTACAGATATTATTGAGGATGATGATCCCTTTACAGCAAAACTGAGCTTTGAGGTAAGAACTGTACCTGTGTCTACCAGCACAACATTTTTAATAGAATTTTTCTAAATAGAATTTTTTAAAATAGAAATTTTATTTTAATAGAAAATTTTTACTTTACAAAGTCACTCTTCTGGTGTGTATGTGGTACAAAGAGAGCTGCAGAGCAGGGAACTGGGAGGGGGATGGCACTTGAGAGGGAAATGGACTAACCAGTTAACTCCTCCCTTAAGAATACAAACAAAACCCCTCAAAACAAACAAACAAACACAAACCTCACAGAGCAAGAGTGATTTCAAACCAAGCCCTCCTGGAATTTGGTTTGCTCACCGTGCTGGTGCAGCAGCAGCCCCGCCGCAGGGCAGGCCTTTCTGCAGGCTTTCAGGGCCTGTGAGCGGCTGTTCTTTGGGAGGGGTTGTGCTGGGATAGGGGAGGACGCTGGGAGCCCGTGTGGCTGGGTGCTGCTCTGCTGGAGCTTTTGCTAAAACTGACGGGGGTTTCGGGGGGACGGGGCTTGGGCCGGGTCGGGGTCAGCCTCTCCTGCTGTTGGAGCAGAGCTGGGCCGCGGCGCGTGACGCGGCGCCGCTCTGTGCAGCAGGGAGGCTCGGCCTTCGTGCCGCTGGTGCTGGGCCGCGCCGCGCTGCGCGCCATGAGCCGCAGGGACGTGCTGATCAAGCGCTGGCCGCGGCCGCTGCGCTGGCAGTACTACCGCTCGCTGCTGCCCGACGCCTCCGTCACCGTGTGCCCGTCCTGCTTCCAGGTATGCCGCGCGGGGGGCTGCCGGGGCCCGCCGGGTGAAACGGGGCGAGCCACTGGAGCCCCGTGCTCCGGAACGCGCTCGGCACATTCCCGATGAGCTGGCGGCAGGGCGGTGAAGCCCCGGCTCCGAGCGGGGTGGTAGACAGGGGAACAGCTGTCCTGGAAGACCTGGCCGTAGCTCAGTTTGGGAAGTTGCCCTGACAGCAAGTCAGAACCTCTTGAGCCAGCCGTGGCTGACAACAGAAGCTGATTTGTGTTTATTTCCTTTTGCTCTGTCTCTGACTTGCAGCCTGGCCTAGCAAGGAAAGCCAGTCAGTGACTGTTGCCTTGTGGTTCAGTCCTGCTCCTGCCTTGCTCAGAAATGACTTTTTGAAATGCTGGAATTCAGTCATGTTTGCTTACTGGCTGCCTAATTGTCCATCCTTTTGCAAAAGTGGTTAGCAGGTTTGTGCCCTCTCAGCCGCTCTGGCAGAGGTCTGGGAAGTGCTTGTTGCTGTGTTCCAGGCTGTAGCGTCCCAGGTGATTGAAACCAAGAGGCCCAACTCCCTGTGCTGGTAGTTCCAGAGTGTCTGTGCTATTGAGCTACCGTTGAACTCAGTTTGCATTTTCTTTGAGCAGGGTACAGGCTAACTTGTTTTAAATCTGTTCCTAATTAACAGATGTTTCACACAGAAGACTATGAGCTCCTCATACTCCAGCATAATTGTTGTCCATTCTGTCGGCGGAGAATAGATGAGTCAAACCAATGACAATGAAGAAAACCAGTCTTTTACCTCAACAACAGACTCCCCTGTTGGCTTGGCAGAACCCTTCTTAGATCTGTAGAGCTTTCCTAATAACTTAGTTACATCATCTAGTTCCATTTTGTATGTAAGAGTGCAACCAAGTTGAAAAATTGTAACTATTTTTTTAAATTAAAACGTCTGTTTTTTGTGACTGTGCTCTGCATTTTCCAGGCAAGCAGCTGAAGTGCCACAGAATTTTACAGGAACATTTCTAGAATCAAGTTCAGCCTTCAAGTAATTGGTTTTACTCCAGATTGTGCTCCTTAACACACACCAGTTATTGACAGATCTTCAAATAAATGGGACTATTTTTCGCTATTTATTGTCTCAGAATTTGCTGTAATACTCCTGCTTCTGATCGGAAATTTTTTCCTTTTCCTATTCCATTTAGATAAGAACAGCATTTAGAGCCCTTTAAATATAATCTGAAGAGCTCCAGTACTCTTGGCACTGGGGGCATCTCAGAGCCACCGTGGGGCAGGTGGTGGCTGGCTCTGTGTGGAGCTCACCTGGCTGAAGTGCAGCAGGTGAGGCTGTGCACCCTGAGCTCCGTGCTGAGCACGGAGGCTGTGCCAAGGGGTGCTGCTGAGCAGGGTGTCCCCAGCACCGTGCCGCTCCTGAGCCCAGCGCCAGCTCACAGAGCGTGTGGCAGGAGGCAGAGCTGCTGCTCTCTGCTGCAGCCGCTTGTGGAGGCCTGAGACACGGGGGGCATCAGTCCCAGGCAGCACCTGAGCCCTGCAATGGCTCGCTCTGCCTGCAGGACTGAGCAGGAAATAGGAGAGCAAAGGCCAAGAAACTCCTGTGTTGAGATACAGACAGTTTAATAGCTGCAGCGCAGCTCTGCGTGCAAGCAAAGCAGAGCAAGAAGGAATTGATTCCCTGCTTCCTGGAGAGCAGGGCTCAGCATCGGTAACTGTCACTTGGGAAGGCAAACACCACAAGCACAACATCCTCCTTCCTCCCCCTTTCCCTGAGCTTTTGTTTTGGAGCACAACATCATCTGGAGCGGCGCACGCCTTTGGCCAGCTGTCCCGGCCCGTGGCTGTGTTCCCAGCCCTGCCCTGCCGTGGCCGAGGGGGACAGGGCGGGCAGCACGGATCCCGCAGGGCTCTGCCCCGGTGTGTTCCCGGCTCCAGCAGCAGCAAGAGCACACAGGTAACCAGCTTGGCTGCAGCTGGGACGTGGTGCATCTCTTGACTTTAATCCAGGATCAGCTGTGCCGAGGTGCCGTGAGTTGAGTTGTGACGGCAGCCTGTCCGTTCCAGCCTGCCTTACCCCGAGTGGGAAAGGACGCGAGCAGCCGGCTGAGGTGCCGTGAGTTGAGTTGTGACGGCAGCCTGTCCGTTCCAGCCTGCCTTTACTGAGTGGGAAAGGACGCGAGCAGCCGGCCGAGGTGGCCGGTGCGGGCAGGGCAGCTCCCTCGGGAGCAGCGCTTTGCACGTGATACGGGATGTCTGTCTGCTCCAGTTCCTCTGGAAAAGGAGACCCTGCAGTCACTGCCGAGTTTCCGAGTCCCTCAGTGGTTCCTGACCAAGTTTGCTTGATTTACCACTTTAAAAACATTCTGTTCTAATTACAGCTCGTCTGCTTTCTGACTCAGCTGTCACTGTTTGCAGTGAAGACTCTGCTATTGACATGGATAAACAATGCTGTTTGAGATGGGAGCCAGGGTGGAATTTAGTTCCTTCTGGAACTGAGCTGGCTGTGCAGAGCCAGTGGGAGTGAAAAATTATAAAACTGAAGAGAAAGGGTTTGCTGTGACACAAAGACAAAATGGACCAAGACAAAATGGACCAATGTTTTTTTTTTAACAGCTCTGTGAATATAGTCTAGCTTTGAAAAGTGTTTTGGGTTTTTCTGGGCAGAAGCACTCTGCATGTTTCATACGTACATGGTGAAGGGTTCTAGTCCAGGCTGCCCTGTGCCATGGAGCCCACCAGCTGGCTTCATGCCGAGGAGTCCCTGGAGGTACAAGAGGTCCCAGCACGGCACTTTGGTTGGAAATTGTGGGTGATTTGCCTGTTCCTCCATCCCTCAGCTGCCTGCCTGTGCCACTGCTGCATCCAGTGGTGACGCACGCCAGCCCTAAGCTCTGCAGAGCAGCTGCTACCTCAGCAGTGGCTTATTGCATCAGCTTAAAGTGTTTTAGGAAATAAACCTTTAATCCCTGTGTGCCCAGGTAGAAGTGTAAAGAGCTGCATTTGCAGTTAGAAAGTGGCACTGCTCTGGCCTTGGAAACAAGTGTGAGAAATTAAGTGAGAGGGGCTTAGGGTGAACAGAGTGTGTGTGAGGACCTGGTGTTTTCGTGTTAAGGTGAAGGAAGACCTTTGGGACTGACCAGAGACTGGGCCTGCATTGGCTGCCAGCAAGGTCTGCCCTAGTCCATGGTGCCAGCACTTCAGCTCCTTCCACCTTCCCCACTTAGAGGGCAGGTTTCCCAGCTTGGTCTCTGCTCTAAGGAGAGTACAGTGCTTTGTGCTTTTTTCCATTAAACTTATTTCTGAACTAGCTTACAAAGAACATTGGTGAAAACTAGGCCAGGACTGGAGGAAGTTTATTAGGGCCAAGAGGACATGAACTTCTGCCCACCTTACACCCATGAGCTCCAGCAGCTCTGGTACATCCTCCTGTACTGGACGAGGCCCCCGTGTTCCCCTGCTCCTGCTGTGAGGAATGCTCAGCTCAGCCCTCAGTGCAGACAAAACAGCAAGGGGAGGTGGGTGTTCAGCTCCCTTCCAGCCTCTGTCACCTACAAAGGGGCAGATCAAAGTCTCTCTTTGTGCTCGCCTCCTGTACGTTCTGTCCCACTGCCTCTGAAAAATTAAGATAACTCAGCTGTGTAACTCAGCTTCTGGTTGGCACAAGGAATGTTTCAAGCACAACTGAGTGCACAGAGTGGTGAGACAGAGAGACAGAGGGCACAGAAGGCTCCAACAACAGCCTTCCCTGTGGAGTTTGGTAATTATGCGAGGTTTGAGAAGAGTGAGGTTGTCTGTCAACCAGTATATGAAGCTGAGTGCTGGCTTCAGTTCTGAACATCCCATCAGTGCCCTGGTCCAGCAGCCTTCTCAGCACCATTGCAGAATGATTCCAGTCCAGGACAGATGGACTAGGTAATTTATTAGCTGTTACCAATGCAGTTGGCACGACCCAAATGGGATACAAAGGCACAGAGGGGATGGCACAACCTGCAAGTGGGCCAAGTGTTTCATGCTGGTGAAACAGCCAGATCCTGAGTAGAGAGGTGGCTGGAGCCTGTGGAGGAAGGCTTGGTCATGCTGCCTTCTGCAGCCTGCCACAGGGACTGGCAGTATGTGGGGATGGTTCTCCAGTGGGGACTGGCTGGTCTCACAGATCCAGTTCCCCTTGTGAGAGTGGGGCTGGGACACCTCTGCCACTGAGGGACCACACCACGCCTGCTCAGCCAGGCCACCATTTGCAGCCCCCAAACCCACAGTCCTGGGGTGTGAACCACACATGTCCCTCCTGTTAGTGGGGAAGGGAAAGGAAGAGCTCCTGTGCAAGGGAGCTGCTGCCTGGTTTGAGCCCTTCCAAATGAATGGTGTGCAGAGCTACCTCTTTATATATGTGACCATGAGCCGTGGTCTCCAACAATGACAGTGCTGGGCAGAAACTGGTGTCACCTTAACACCTTCCCAGAAAAGCCAATTACCCTGGGATGATTATGATTAATAATTCTCTAAACCCTAATTGTGCTGACACCAGTGCCTGGAGCTTACCCCAGGGGCACTTTATAAGAGGTGCCCTGTGGAGGAGAGTGTCTCCTTGGGGCGACAGTGAGGGCTGAGACGTGGCAGGAGTTCCATTCCAGAGGCAGTTTTCCCCTTGCACAAAAGAACTCCCAGAGTAAGAGCAAAAAGCGCCTCACAAACTGCAGCCATGAACGGGACAGAAGGCCAAGACTTCTACGTGCCCATGTCCAACAAGACCGGGGTGGTGCGGAGCCCCTTCGAGTACCCCCAGTACTACCTGGCTGAGCCTTGGAAGTTCTCGGCGCTGGCTGCCTACATGTTCATGTTGATTCTGCTCGGCTTCCCCATCAACTTCCTCACGCTGTACGTCACCATCCAGCACAAGAAGCTCCGCACACCTCTAAACTACATCCTCCTGAACCTGGCCGTGGCCGACCTCTTCATGGTGTTCGGGGGCTTCACAACCACGATGTACACCTCCATGAACGGGTACTTTGTCTTTGGAGTAACAGGGTGCTACATTGAAGGCTTCTTTGCCACTCTGGGCGGTAAGTTTTCCAAATATTCAAATGTCTTCTGTCAGAAATTTCCCCGGATTTTAGTATGGGAGGGAAAACACAGATGATCTTGGAAAAACATGGTGCCTGTAATGTCCTTGACCTGCTGCTGTTGTGGACTGAGGGCATTTGCCCTGTTTCTGGGTAGGAGCTGAAGAAAGTGACAAGTGACACTTTTAAAAAAACCCTTTCTTTTGAGAGCCACCTGCTCAGCATCCTGAGAACCACAGTGCAGCAATGGAAACCAGCCAATACCAGATCTTGCAGTTGTTGGATTTGTGCATCTCCTTGGCTCACTTTCTGACTCAAGAGATGACAATTTTGTTCCTCCTATTTTGCAGGGCTGAATCTGCCATTGGCTCTGGTGTGGTGCATGGTGGTACAGGCAAGCAGAGCTGGCTCTCCTCCCCATGCCAGCCTGGTATGGAACCAAAGAGATGTGAAACAGAAATTGTGTGTCTAAAAATGTCCTCCTCCATTTGTCTCAGCCTTCAGCCACTGCTACTGTTTTAGTGATTTGGTCCTTGTGGCACAAGTTGCCTGGGAAGCTGTGGGTAGTGAGGGGAAGTCCTGGGATGATGGGCACTTGCTGCACATCAGATGTGACCACAGGCTTGCAGGTGCAGATGCTGTCTGGGATGAATGGTGGGATCAGCCTTGAATCTCAAAACACTGCAGCAAAGTGGTTCCTGTGGGTCAGCAGTACAGTGAGAAGGGGTCTTCTCACACTGTCCTACCACATCTGCCCTTGAGCATTCTTCATTTATCTTTCTGAACCCTTGACAGAGATTAAGCTTCTGCCAGGGGTTGTTCTCAGGAACATCAGTCTGAGGAGGCCTCATGCTGCCATCAGGGTGGTTTCTTTTCCTGCTCAAAGTGCCTGTGTCCCTTTCTGTCCCTCTCCCTGGTGCAGGTGAAATTGCTCTCTGGTCACTGGTGGTCCTGGCTATCGAAAGATACGTAGTGGTCTGCAAGCCCATGAGCAACTTCCGCTTCGGGGAGAACCATGCCATCATGGGTGTTGCCTTCTCCTGGATCATGGCCTTGGCGTGTGCAGCTCCCCCGCTTTTCGGCTGGTCCAGGTAGGGAGGGCATGGACCCAGTGCCAGGGGTGTGGGAGCCTGGCTGGTGGCTCAGCTGTGGCTTCCAGCCAGTCTCCTCTGCTGGGTGCTGACCTGCTGGGCTCACCTTGCAGGTACATCCCCGAGGGCATGCAGTGCTCGTGTGGGATCGACTATTACACTCTGAAGCCAGAGGTCAACAATGAATCTTTTGTCATCTACATGTTTGTGGTTCACTTTATGATCCCACTGTCAATAATTTTCTTCTGCTATGGGAACCTGGTTTGCACTGTCAAGGAGGTGAGTACCTGCCAGATGCAGTGGCCAGTAGGGCTACTACCCCTGTCCCCAGTGCTAGGAAGGGACCCACACCAGGTTCAAGAATGGTGCCAGGGACAGTCCTCCAGGAGCCAGCCTGGCCATCCACGAAGAGGGAAACAGCAAACTCCAGATGTGCAGCTTGGCTGCCGTGAGCCCTGCCCCTGTGTCCCTACGGGTGCAGCACCCACGGCTCCATCGCGTTCCCGCTCCCTTCTGCCCGCAGGCTGCCGCCCAGCAGCAGGAGTCTGCCACCACCCAGAAGGCAGAGAAAGAAGTGACTCGCATGGTCATCATCATGGTCATCTCCTTCCTGATCTGCTGGGTCCCCTATGCCAGCGTCGCGTTCTACATCTTCACCAACCAGGGATCAGACTTTGGGCCCATCTTCATGACCATCCCGGCATTCTTTGCCAAGAGCTCAGCCATCTACAACCCTGTGATCTACATCGTAATGAACAAACAGGTAACGGGCAGGGTGCCAGGAAACCCCTCTTTTGTGTTTCTCTTTATAACGGCTGGCAGACAGTTACAGCATCTCAAGGTGCCAGTGGTCTGGAGCAGGGATTGTTTCCAGGCAATCTAGTCCTGGCACATGGGAAACTGACTGTGCAGCTCATCCTTGGTGTCGCATAAATCTCACAAATGCAAGGCCATTCCACCTGAAATAATGCAGGTGCTGGGTTGATGGTGGAGCCATGACGGGAGCAGGCAGGGCTGGCAGTAGGTGGGGTGGGCGGCAGACAGTGGGACAGGAGACTCCATATAGGCATAGTCCTTCCTGCACCACAGTACTGCTGGGCTTAAAGACAGTCTGCAGCTAGAGCTGATGGTGTCCAGCTGGCTCACCCTGGGCTTCCCTCTCTCCCAGTTCCGTAACTGCATGATCACAACCCTCTGCTGTGGCAAGAACCCACTGGGTGACGAGGACACATCTGCTGGCAAGACAGAGACCTCCTCCGTCTCCACCAGCCAGGTCTCTCCTGCATAGGCCCCAGGGGAGCAGCCAGTCCCTGGGGTGCACCCTGGCAGCACAAACTTAACCCCACCACTGCCACCACCCACCCCTGCTTCACCGTGGCCAAGGCCCTGTGGGGCAGGCTCCTCGCTCCTGCCTCTAGGAACCCTGGGAACAAGGCTGAAAATGTGTACACATGTTTTGTAATTAAAATGCAAAGGCTTAGCTCCTCTGGCATAAATCCGTGCATTTCTGTTGACTTGCTGAGACCTCATGGCCCTTCTCTGAGTGCAGGCTGGGTCAGAGAGCTCGTGCCTGGGCCATGGCAGAGCTGTCCTTCCTCCCTCAACCCACCCTAACCCCCCAGCCGGGGCACGTTCTGCATCTGCTGCTGCCGGGGCCAGAGCTGGGCCGTTTTCTGGCCCTTTGGTCAGGGATGGATGCTGGCCAGTGCTGCTGGCTGCTCAGCCCCATCACACCCTATCTGCCCAGAGCACGTCTGGCTGCTGCCAAGTGCCCCGGCTCTGCCAGATGCTCCCAGCTCTGGCCCCGTCCCATCTGCCAGAAGTCCTGGGAGACGCTGTGATTCCTCCAGGGGGATGGGACAGACAGCGGTGCCCGGGTGCCGCCTGGCAGGCGGGTGGCACGGCAGGCCCTGCCAGCGCAGCGCAGCCGCGTGCGGCCGCAGCTCTGCGGGACAGCTCCGTGCTCGTCCTCCGGCACGGCTGCCGCAGCACACGGATGGTGTTTGCACCCTCAGCAGCAGCAGCAGCTCTGCCCCGTGTCCCCCAGCAGCCCTTCCCCGCCGTCCTGCCTCTCTTCCTTAGGCATCTCTGGACCCCTAGGGCCAAGCCCCCAGAAGCCTGCCCGTGCCCTCCCCGTTTTGGCTGTGGTCAGTTCGGCCCCGGCCCAACAGGAGGTTTTGGGCAGCCCTGGTGCTGCTGAGGCCTGCCGGGCCGGGGCTGCTCTCCCTCCACACCGCAGCAGGCAGGACCCAGCAGCATATGGCTCAGCCATGCCGACATATGTTCCAAGCACATTGCAATTGTAGCGGTGTTCTTCATTTTTATTTTTAGTTCAGTTATACAAATAAGATGTTTTTCTCACTGTTCAGTGTTATCAACATTTGAAACTATTTTTGTACATTATTATCCTCTCTGATTTCTAATCCTATGCAGCTTTGCAAGGACTAATAGGGAATGTATAGAGCCCATGCGAGTTAAACCCTTAATAAAGAGCAATTTGCAAGTACAATTCTCTCATTATTTTTTTTATCGATACTTCTGCATATTCAGTGAAATCTAAAGATTAGAGTTTTATGAATAATTCAGTGTTTAGGCTGATGTCTGATTCATGCTATTCATGCTCTTCAAACCTGGGAGGTGGTTTTGGAGGGAAGAGGAGGAAGGATTCAGTGTTTATTTGCTGTCCGTGAGGCTGTGCT
Organism: Onychostruthus taczanowskii; assembly: GCF_017590055.1. Lineage (NCBI taxonomy): Eukaryota > Metazoa > Chordata > Aves > Passeriformes > Passeridae > Onychostruthus > Onychostruthus taczanowskii. The sequence continues at coordinate 340,376 of NW_024506993.1, read as the reverse complement.
CCACAGGAGTGTGGTGATGCCTGGCACTGTGGCTCTCCCACCCATGGAGGACCAGCCCTGGCACAAGGCCTGGCCCCAAGCCCCCAGGCTGTCCCCACACCGTGACACCTGGCTGCTGCTGCTGGTGCTGGGGGCAAACAAGGGTTTGGGACCCTCCTGCCAGTTCAGCCAGGTGCCAGAGGCATCACAGAGCTACCAGAGAGGTGATAAATGGATCCAGGATGAGGAAATGCACCCAAACCTTCTGGTGCCACCCCAGCAGCTCACTGTCCCCTGCCTGGGGAATTCAGAAATGGACTGGAAATGAAGCAATAAACAGGCTGGTGCTGGTCAGGGGAGGAGGAGGGCATGTGGGGCTCCAGGCACTGGGTGTATCCCCTGGGCTCAAGAGGTGGGTGCAGGCCTTGACAAAGATCTCCATGGGCAGGGCTTTTCAGGCGCATTGCTGTGGTCTGCTGAGATGGCCACGAGCCAGTCCTGCCATCATTTAATCCCACTTTACAACTTTCTCATGTTTCCAACAGACAATGCACAAAAATCCCTGTGAGTCCTGTGTGAAGTGGGCAGTCCCCGCCGCGGGGACATTTGTAGTGGGGACTGGGTGGGGAACAGTGGGGACAGTTTCTACACCAAAGAGCCATTGGTGTTTTACCCAGGTTCTCCTCACAAGCACCCCTGCCTGCACGGAGGGGTCATGGAAGTGCCGTGGCTGCCATGTCCAGGGCTGGAAGTGCTCTCCCCTGAACATGGGATTCAGTGGGTGGGGGCAAATTGTTGTCATGATTGTGACACCTGGGGATGCTGGGTGAGAGTTGCTCCTCCTGCCTCTGCTGGCTAACCAAGCAGCTCTTCATTTTCCTCCTCTCACTTGTGAAATCTTCTCCCATCACCATTTTCAGAGTCCCATTTCCTAGTGAGGCCGTACTTGGCAAGGGAGAGGGCACATCCCACCTTCACCCTGGCAATGGGTCTGTGTGGGCCCCATGCTCTGGGCTGGTTCCCTGCGCACCCTACAGCAAGTGTTGTCAGCAAGCTGCAATCCCAGCACCCCAACACCCAACCTGCAGCAGGTAGACACCTTTTGTCTGCCTGTTCAGGGCACTCACCCTGTAAAGCCCCATCTCTCATCCTTCTCTAAACCCTCTGCTTAGGTGTGCCCCTTCTCCCTGCAGCCCCTCACAAAGCTTTGGCAAAGGCCCTTCAACTTCCAGACCCTGGCTTCCACCAGGGCTTCGACCACAGCAATTAGCAGCTGCCAACCTGCACCTGCAGCCAGGCTGCTCATCAGATAAATTGGATGGAGGTGAGCTAGGTATGGCAGTAGAGTTTGTGCTGCTGTGGGTGGAGGTGCCTGTGACTGCCTGGGTTTGTGTGCTGCCATGGAGCCTCAGCTGGGTAAGGGGGTCTTCTGCAGGTGCTGTGGGGTCCCTCAGAGCTGGAGCTTGGCTCATGCTCTGGGTTATGGTGGCTCTGCTCCCTGGGAGGGCTGCAGGGATGAGCAGGGCTGTGGCTGCTTGGCTTCTGGGGGCTTTGAGGCTGCTGGGGGTGTGAATGTCTCAGGACTGGACTTCAGTCCCAAATGGTCCCTCTTCCAGCGGCCAAAGCTGCTGGCATCGTCCCACGCCATCCGGCCCACCACCCTCCAACCCTGCAGATGGTCAAGGAGGCACTGCGGGCCCACGATGCGAGGAAGGGTGCCTCTGTTGTTGCAATCAAGCGTTTCATCCTGGAGAAGTACCCCACTGTGGACCCCATCCGCCTCAAGTACCTGCTGAAGCAGGCGCTGAGCAAGGGGCTGAGCTGCGGGGACCTGGTGCGGCCCCACAACTCGACTGCTGTGGGGGCCACCGGCACCTTCAAGGTGAGCAAAGGCTGCTGCAGCCACAGCGCTGGGGACTGAGGTGCTGGCCGGCCCTTTGACACCCCTCTCTCACCTCCAGTTAGCACGCAAGAAACCAGGGCACAAGCAGGAGCTGGGCCAGGCAGATCCTGATGGGGAACAGGCCCCAAAGCCAGCACAGAAAGGGACCACCAAGGACCCCCAGGCCCCCGTGGCAGGAGCACGACCGCGAGGTAAAGGGCTGCGGGTGCTGGGAGCGAGCTGACACGGCCTGGCCTGGCCTGGCCTCACCGCTGCCCTCCCTCCGCAGGTGCCACAAAGCAGCAGCCGAAGGCCAAGCCCGTGAAGGTGAGTCGGGGCCAGCACGGGCTTGGGTGGCTCGCGGCACAGCAACACCCTGAGGGGCTCTCCTCTCTTCCCTCCAGGCCCAGCCACGAGCAGCAGAGAAGCCCAGGAGCAACAGAGTGAAGCATCCCCAAACTGCTGACCGGCCCCAGGCTCATGGCCCGGGGCCTTCAGGGCCCCCAAAAGCTGCTGGCCACCGCCAGGCCCCCCGAAAAGGACGCTCAGGACCCAGCACAGCTCAGGCTGCTGAGAACACGGGAGGGAGCGATAGCGACGGCTCTGGAAGTGCTGGGGTGAAGGGGCCCCAGAAGGTGCCCCGGGGAAAGAGCAAGGTGAAGGTGCCCAAGAAGGAACAGCAGGAGGCCCCCAAGGCACAGGGAGGTCAAGATAAGGCGAGGAAGCCCCGGGTGACTGCAGGAGCTGGGCAGGGGAAGGCCAGGAAGAAGAAGGCAGCCCCTGTGGCAGCAGACAGACAGGCTCCATAGGGAGCTTGGTCCTGCTTCTGCTGGCCCCAGGACCTTGGGGCCTGTGCTGGTCTCTGTCTCTAGGACAGGTTTTAACTCTGTGTTGTCCTCACCCTAATAAAGCTTCTTTACTTGCCTCAAGAAATGGCATGACTGTTGTGGGTCCCTGTCCCTGCATTTCCATCTCAGTGCCAAAATCCCTTAGCCCTCTCCTCAGCCTGCATGGCATGGTGGTGAGCTGATGCTGCAGGCAGCTGCCTTGCTGCCTGCCCTCACTGAGAGGTTCTCTCTCTGTCCCCATGTGTCCCCAGCTGTGGTGCCAAGGGGCTGCTGGGCTTGGGGGCTGTGTGTGTGCAGGATGACAGTGTGCCAGGTGATGGGCAGGGACCCCGAGACCCATGGGACACAGCATGGTGACATCCCCAGGAGCAGAGAAGCTCGTGCTTGGCCGGTGCTGTTGTGGAGCCATGGTGCCCACGGGCTGTGTGTCCAGCCCTCTGCTGTCCTGGCTGCCCTTGTGCTAATGCCTGCCTGAGCTGGGATTACAGGAGCAGCAGGGAGCAGGTCTGGGTGCATGCCATGGGCAAGTGTCTCCCAGCAGAGGTGAAGCAGCCCGTGCTTTAACTACAGTAAGAGAAGACAGAGGTGCCTTAGGGGCTCAAAAATCAAGTTTGGGGTGTTACTGTAGCCTCCAGTGCAGCTCATGCTCTTATTGCCAGTCTATGGCACAGTTCCCACCTACAAACTTTTCTTGTGAGCTCCCGTGGATCAGTGTATCACACTTCCATTTAATAGCTTCAGTTGCCTGAATTCCTCTTGCTCTGCCCAGAGCAGGGCCCTTCTGAAGGTCGTGCTGATCGTGTAAAGGGTTACAGTCCTCCTGGGTGGGAGAAAATAAGTGGAAGTAAAACTCTTTCCAAAGAGGATTTTGTTAATCTGCAACTGGCCTTGCCATTGCCCTCCAAGGCTCCTGGCCTTGCTTTGGGGCTTAAGCAAGAGCTGAGCAAACTAACTTCCCTTAAACTTCAGCCTTTCTGTACTGATCCATCTTTAATGGAACTGGAGCTCGTGTCCCTCCAGGGACAGGGTGGGGAATGTGGCAGCACTAAGTGAGCGGAGTTCACTGGCTTCTCAGACGGGGGTGGCCTCACAGAGCACCACTCACGTGTGGCAGTGTCCCCAACTGCGCCAGGCAGGGACTGTGTCCTCCCTCTCACCAGCCACCAGGTGTGACATGCAAAGCTCTCCTGCTTTGAGAGAGGCCAAATAATTTAATGGCTGGATTTAGCTTTGCAAAGAAGCAACTTCCTAGTGGAAGAAGAAAATCCCTCTGGTGTCTGGAAAGCACAGCTTTTACTAGGGCAGGGGAAGATTTAGCAATGCCGTGGTTATTAGGGGCCCTGGGCCACAGCTGGTGTCGGGGTGCTGCAGCTGCAGACCCAAGCCTGGTGCAGGCAGGCACCTGCCAGAGGAGAGGGTGCCTGGCAGCAGCTGCTCCTGTGGGTTACTGATCTCCAGCGCTGGTCACTTCAGGCGCTGTTGTCCTCATGCTGGCAGTCCCCTCCCGTGCCTGGTCCAGGGAGGAACTGGGGCATTGGCTGTGGGAGCGGTGTGTGTGAGGGTACAAACCTGTTCCCACTGCACTGCTGACCCCACACATGTGGGGGTCATGTGCAAAACTTGTCTGTGCACGTGTCATCCACGTGTGTCCTCCCCGTGTGCTTGCAGGAAATGCACACCACACGTTCAGCACCTTGTTTTATTACAAAGATAGGCTTTGCCAGGAGTCTGCCACTTCCACTACACAGCAGGTAAGGGCACTACACCCACAACACGTGCCAAAGTTTAAAAACATCTTACAAAGGGCTTGGAGGTTCAAGGCAACACTACAAACCCTCTGCTAAAGTTGTTCCTTTAAATGGTTGTAGCAACTACTTTTTCTTTTTTCTTTTTTTCTTTTCTTTTTCTTTTTTTTTTCCTCTTTTTTTTTGGCTTTGGAAAAGAATTAAATAATAAAACAATAGCTCCAATACATGGCCCAGCCACAACACCTGGAGGCAAACTCTACTTACTCTTAGCTCACCTGTATCCTTTCCCTGTAATAAACAACATGGGCCTATAGCTCCATGGTCCTCTCCCTGCCTCCAGCCAAGCTCAACATTCTCTGCTACCTTGGTCCTTCTCACCCTGGCCTTTCTTGTGCTGGGCCTGCCTACATCTCTGGCAGCTATTCACAGTTTCTAAAAGACAAAAACATCAAGAAATTTTTGTGAAATCACTTTCAAAATAAAATGTAGCCCAGCTACATTCTTAGAGTTTCTATTCTGAAGCCACATCCTCAGCAAAGACATTGAGACCTCCACAGTGTAAGTACTTTTTCTGTAGTTCTCTTTTAAAAAAACTCTGTTCTTCCCCTTTCCCTCCCCTCCCTCCCCACCTTTTAACATACTGGATAAAGTCTACTGTTTGTTTTAAAATAGATATCTATGTACACATACACAACTCTGATGTTCTGGTTTCTGACAAATGTGGCATTACTGGAAATGATGGAATGGAGACCACCTGTCCATGGCAGTGAATCACCCAGGAGTTTTGGTGGACGAAGTCATCCAATGCCAGAAGCATCCTAGCCAGCTGCATGGCTACCAGAAGCTTCCCTTACACCCTCCTGCAGTGAGGTAGTGACTGTGTTTCTTTCCTGGCAGCTGGAGCAGTGGCTGCGGCGGTCAGCCCTGTGGGCAGGAGCCTTTGCCCGTGCAGGAGTGCTGGTTTGAGCATGTGGCTGTGTCCAGCCTCCACGGGGGGCTGTGTGACACTGGAGCAACCACAGCTCCCCAGGCTGCAGGAGGGAGAACAGGCCACCAAGCTGGGCTGGCAGGGTGGCACTGGCGTTTCTAGTGTCAGGCAAGCTCCATTTGTCTGCCACTGGAGCCTCTCAGTGACCCCAGCCTAGCTGGGACACTCTCTACCTCAGTTTGCAGCTCCGGGTGCTGGAGATGCCCTGCTGGCCTGTGTCACCGCTGGGCTGGCAGTGGCTGGGAGGGCTGAAGACAGGCTGGCCGTGCGGCCAAGCCCGCTGCCTTGCTGCTCTCAGGTGCCACCACGGGGCTGGGCCCAAAGCAAGCAGAATGAGCTGCCTCAGGAGACACCTCTGCAGGCCTGGCCTGGTGTCTGGTGGCGCTCACAGGGAGAGGCAGAGGCAGTGCTGTCGCTGTTTGCCCGGCGTGCGGCCTGCGGCGCGGTCAGGGCTGCCGGCAGGCCCCACGGGCACGAGCAGCGCCACGGGGCCGCGGTGCCACGGACACGCGTGGAGCCAGCGTGGCGGGAGCGCCGAGGGGCAGGCCCGTCCCCACGCGGCACCGCGGCCGGCGGGCTGGTGGAGCGCTCACCTCCCCTCTGTGTTCCAGCCACACAGGAGAGCCCAGGCACGGGGGAACAGCCCTTCCCGTGCTAGCACACGCCGGGCTCCCTGCAGCTCCCAAACAGCTGCCTCCATTAGGGATAAAGTGCTTTCACCTTGCCTTAGCTGCTTGGGAAGCAACTGCTTTGTCTCAGCCTTGAGTTCCCTGTGCTGCCCAAGTCTCAGATGGAGGAGTGGTTATGTTTACACATACAGTACAAAAATTAAAAGGCACAAATATACACAGAATGCAGCAGATAGTGAACAGCTGATAAGAGTCCCTGATGTTGGAAAAACAAGGATGTTGGAGGGATGGCGTGGGAGCTCAGGCTATGATGGTCTTTGCTGTCTGTGGTCATTACTCCCTGAGGTGACCCTTCTGCTTTGTGTCTGTTGTTCCAGCCTCTGCAGCCCCGTCCCGAGGAACCACGCACAGGGATGCACGGAGTGCTGACGGCTTGGGTGCTGACCAAGGGGAAAGTGGTGAACTGGGCTTGCCACAAGGGTCATGACTCCATTTCTGGCTGGCAAGAGCAAATAAATTATGGGTGCCACAGTGCAGACCAGAAGAGTTTTAGCTGCTCGGAAAGGTGTCTTGTGGCTTCTTGTGAAGTGAGGCAAACTCGTAGCCATGGCCAGGCCCACCCCCTCCACAAGGCTGGTTTGAGTATGACCAAGGTATGCCTGCGGCTGAAGGCAGGGTCCCTTGCGGCACTGTGCTGCAAGAAAGGTCACTTCTAGGGCTGCAGCCAGCCTAGGCTTCACTGCAGGACTCATAGATGTTGTCCTCCATGAGAGCAATCACTTGCTCAAATTTGTGCTGGAGCTGGGTGCGCTTTGTCGTGGGGTTTGCATCCAGGGCGGCCACGATCTGTGGGAGACACAGGCAGGCAGGGTGCTGAGGCAGTGTGGGGTGCCCACCTGCCAGCCCAGCTCACCCCACCAGACGTATGGAGCCCAAATTCCAGCCAGAGCTCCAAAGGCGAGAGCCCACCCAGCCCCACAGCCCCTGTGCTCACACCCCTGCTCTCCTAGAGTCCGTGGTCAGGGCTAGGAGTGGAGTGATACATGACAAAAATGCACTGTTGTAATAGAGCTGAAGGGACAGCACCAGCCCACAGGTTGCAGGGAGGCAGGAACCAGCCAGGGCCACTGCCTCAGTGGGGCAGGGACAGCAGGCACAAGTTAATTTGGGGGTGACCTTATCTGTATGTTTTGCTCTCCTGAAAAGGTCTATACATCTGGCAGCCCTTCTTCAGCCCAACCAAATGCCATTAAGATCAGAAGGCTGGGAATAGCCAGCCTTCTCTTCCAAGAAGTTGCCAGCCAAGGCACAGAGAGTAGGTGCATCTGCATATGCATGTATTACATACGTTCTGCAATTATGCACACCCAACAATCCTGCTCTGTGGGACTGGATGCAGGTGTCTGCCTGCGGGGTTACTGCAGGGTGGTTCCTCCCTTGCCAGGCAGAGCAGAGCCCTGTGCTGTAAGCCCCACTCACCTGGGAGCGGTATCTCTTGGCGTATTTGTATATCTCAGCCATGGCGACGTTGGTGTTGAACTCATTGCGGTATTTCTTTATAAAGACAGAAAAGAGAGGGACAATATTAGCAGGATGGAGCACGTGAGTTCCAACCCAGCCAGCTGGGACTGACTATGGTGAAAGCAGGTTGTGCTTGACTTTATTGGTACAGCTGGGTTTTTAAGGAAGGTGCATTTACTTGCATCAGGATGGGTCTTGGTCTTTCCAAAGCCAGCTGTAAATACCCACGCTGGGCAGCACTGTATATCCCTCTGTGCCCAAAGCCATGTCACAAGAGGGGACAGTGCACCAGCTGTGCTGCAGAATATCAAGAAAAAAATCCTACTTGGTGCCCAAAGCTAAAACACCCTGGCGAGAAGGTTTGATTTTGAGGAACCTGTGGTGCATCGCTGGCAGGACTCTGATCTGGAATGTGTCTGCCAGCTCCTGAGGCTGGTACCAGGGCTGGCTGCCTGGGACTCAGGGCTGTCCCTGGCAGTTGTGCCTGGGAGCCAGCTGGCTGGGTGGCTGTGGGACTGCAAAAATCCTCGTCCAAACTTCCTGCCTTTTTGGCACTGAATTTTGCTCTCAACTCCCAGTGGTGCCAGAGCTAGTTAGGCTCAAGCAAACTCATGGGTCTTTACTGCAGCTCTGGCAGTAATTGAAGATGCTTGGAATTAGGTCAGATGAAGTTTGTGTGTGGAAGTTTCAGGCAAAATATCCGTTCTTGTGTGCTCCTTCCAGCATTTAAGCAGTAGCTGACTGCAGCCTATGTGCATCCCCTGCTGTTGCCAGGCTCCAGCAGGACACTGCCGACTCAACCCCATCCTCTCCACCCGCTTACCCGTGACTCCTCGGCCAGGTGGGCGTTCATCTCCTGCTCACTCAGAGGGGGCATGTCGTGGATTTGCTTGTAGTATCTCTGCACTATCTTCCGGTACTCGGGGATCTCCTTGGCATACAGCAGTTTGTTGGTCGGGGAGTCCTAGGGCGAGACACTGAGCTCAGGCACTGGGCTTGTTCCCAGCTGAAAACGTTACCCTGTTTTCAGACCAAGCACCAACACCAGATAGGAACCTCAGCTGCAGCTGGGTGCAGGGAACAGCTTTGTCTTTGGTCCCAGCTGTCACCGGGGAGGACTGCGGTGCCGGACAGCACCGAGGCATGGAACGGCTGAGACACATCAGGGATCTGTGGATGGGCACCATGTGGAGACAGAGCACCATCCTGCTGCCCTTGCATGAGCTGAACATCCATCAGCTCAATGCCAGTGAAGGGGTGGTGGGTGTGTGTTTTAATTTGCAGCGAACGCAGGAGAAAAGCACACCCAGCATCAGGCAGGGTGGCTTGCTGCCAGGGGATGCTCTGCAGGTGAGGTAGCACACCTGTGCCACATCAAACACCTGGGCTCTGTGGTGCTGTGTGTGGAAATTGGAAACAAAGGAAGGGCTTCTGCACGTAGTTGCTGGAGTTTCTTCAGCAGCCGCAATGATTTAAGCTAAAGAACAAAGCTATCTTACAAGTTGAACTTTGTCAGCTGAAATGTTGCTTTTGGATATTTCATGTAGCTTTGATTTATTTTGCATTGGCTAATCCAGCCTGCCTGGCCTAAATTGAGTGCACGTAAAGTAATTAACAGAGAATACTGAATTCTCTTGATTAATGTCAGCTTGGAAGACAGCAGCCTTAACCTCCCAGCCACACAACTGGGCCGTACCAGTGGAGGCACAACCCTGCTGCCCTCCTTGCAAACACAGCATGAATAATTTTAACCTCAAGGCAATCCTGCCCTCCTGATTTCATTACCCCAGGAATGAACTTGGCTGACTAGCCTCGTGTTGCATCCCCAAAGGGAATGGCCCCAGGCCTGGGGACACCAAAGGGAGTGAGATCACCGTGTCCTGTCCTGCCACCCCGACACAGTGTGCGGGACTGCTCCCCAGCGCTCTGACAGGTGCAGAGCGGAGGGGCCCTGCTGATGGCAGGGAGTGTTGGGTTCTGCCCACGGGCAGCATGCTTGGCTCTGTCAGGCAGGAATAGGGGAGCCCGGGGTGACTCCAATCTGCTGCTGCAATCTGTAGCTTGGCTAACGCTGCACGGGAAACAGGAAACGGGCACCAGATCCCACAGCAGTTTATTTTCAAACCCAGTGACAAGGCATTGTGAGACTATGGCCAACTTACAGACAGCCTGCTCATAGCATTATTTTTTTTCCTTGGAAACATTGAAGGAAAACCATGCTGCCTCTTTTCTAAGTTATTTTTTAATTTGTGTCTGATTTATCTCTATAATGAAGAGATGGGCACTGGTTTCTTAACTGCTTGTGCGCTGTCGATGTGTGGACTGAGTCTGCTCTCACATTTGCAGTATCGAGAGCAACGTGCTGAAACCAAGGGAAGAATCTGGTCTGGAAAATGCTCAGTGAAACACTACGTGTACATGCAAGCTGATTTTTATGCTGGGGATTTATTCTTCCCACATTACTCAACAATTCATTCACTTATACTATTGTATTTCAGAGAAGTGTTTCCATCTGCTGTCTGACTCCAGCTGACCCCTCTTCCCCTCATCTGCCACTTGACAAGGACAAATTGTAGGTGTTTCGTAACACATGCAAAAAAAAGACCAAAACCCAAACAAACAAAAAATCAAGCACTCATTAGATCTTCCTCCAGCACTAACCTCTCCCAACAAAGGCTTCCTGCAGCTCTGGGGCTGGGGGTGTAGTGCCCACCCCCACACTGCAGGGTGTCCCCCAAGTCACACACTGTCACCGCCAGGCTCTGGGGTGGGGGGGACAGTGTGGGTGACTTACAGCATTTCTTAATAAAACTTCCAAACAAAAAATCAAGCACTCATTAGATCTTCCTCCAGCACTAACCTCTCCCAACAAAGGCTTCCTGCAGCTCTGGGGCTGGGGGTGTAGTGCCCACCCCCACACTGCAGGGTGTCCCCCAAGTCACACACTGTCACCGCCAGCCTCTGGGGTGGGGGGCAGTGTGGGTGACTTGCAGCATTTCTTAATAAAACTTTTTTATGCCAGGAAGTTTCAAATGTCAGCACTGTGCTCAGCCAAGGCAGTGGGAGAAAAGAGAATATGCACATGGGATGTCTTCCTGCCTGCCAGCCTTAGGGGCTGTTCCTGGGGCCTGAGGGTGGGAGATGGGACCTGGCTCAGGGAGTCTTGTGCTCGCTTGGAGCAGGCTCAGCTGAGCCCACCGGCCTCCAGCCCCACGCTGGGCACGGCCACTGTGGCTGGTGACTTCTGCCAGGCCCTGCCCGCCCTGCCTGGCCCCGTCTGTGGCTGCCTGAGCAGGAGCCCTGGCTGCAGGTACCTTGCCCAGCTGCAGGTCGGAGAGCGAGCAGGCATCGATGAAGGCCTGGGCGATCACCGACAGACAGGCGTCGATGTGGTCTGTCTTGTCGATGTCGAACACAAACTGGGGGTTTTTCAGGATGTTGACCCAAAACCTCAGCGGTAGGCTGCAAAGGGAAGGATCCGGGGACATACATGAGATGAATTTTTGTCTAGCAGAGGAAGAGGGGTGGAAATGCAGGAAAGATGATGATAGAAAGGGAGTAGTAGAGAGGAAAGCTGAGGAGATGGGTTCTGCTATTTAATCACCCCTGGTACAGATCCCTGCCTTGACAGAGGGGCAGGGACACACCTTCACCCTCAAGACATTTTTTCAGGCTGGAGGCCGTGGCACACGTGGCCTTCTCTAGGCACACAGATGCCCCTGCTCCTTCAGCAGCTCCCAGGCACCAGCAGCTTTGCCTGTGTGGGTCTGTTGAGTCAGGCTTCCCCACTTGCTGCTGTTTGGAGCAATGGTGTCACCTCCTTTTCCCTCTTTCCTGACACTAACCCATCATCTGATTCTGACAGTGAGCCCCATGAAGTGCATTTCATCTGTCTTTTTTTCTGTTCTCTCATCATTTTCTCCTTCAGTTATTTCACTGCTGATTTGGCCACAACACAGCTTCAGTCTATTGCTCACCCTTCCTACCCTCCACAGCAGCTGAGAGGTGAAAACCACTGTAAGTCTTGGCTCTAACAGGCCAGTGAAGGTAGTAAAGGGTAGGCAAATCTGTTGCCCAATGGTTGTATCTGCATGCCTGATTTACCAGTAAAATTTGGTTTTAGTTTTCACACACTGGGCTGGAAACAGTTCCTGTCTTCACAGTCTCCAAACTGCTAAGCTTCTCCTTGACACTCTCTCCAAGCTCTCTGCTCTCTCCATTTAAATCCTCTGGTTTCTTTCCTGCCCTATTTCCCCTTCACTTTGGCTCCTCCACCCCGTTCCTGCTGCTCATGTCCCTCAGCACCACTCCATCTGGTGCCACTGCTGAGGTGCTCACCAGCACCCGCTCCTGGGGTCCCCTGAACACCCTGGAGACTCAGCCTGCTTGCAGACATAAGCAGGAAAAGTGCCACTAATGGGCTGAAAAGGCAGAAAAGCAAATGAAAAGGATCCAAATATGTGGGTTTTTAAATTTCCGTTATGTTTTTAAGACCTGACATGGTCTTGGACTCTGTCTCAGATCCCCAGTGCTTGCAGCTGACACCATTGCTGTCTGCAATCATCCTATTTCTCCTTTCATTATTTGTGTGTGCCAGTTCTTTCAGCCCTTTGTCTGCCCATGCCTCCTCTTTCAGCTCACTGTTCCCCTGGGCTTCATATTTGTTCAAAGCTCTCCAATCCTATGTTTGGCTTCATCTTTCACAGCCCTCTCTGCCACCCTCCCTGTTTTCCAAGTCCCCCTTCTACTTTTAGCAATCTAATGATTAGTCCAGGACACCAGGGTTTTGCAGCTGCTGCTCCCAAGAGATGGAAGGAAGAAAAGAAGGATTTCCTTTTCCAAACCTGTTGGTCTTCCAGATGTGCAGAGTGTCAGGGTCTGTGATCCCTCTCTTCTCTGCCTGTTCCTCTAGGAAGTCAAAGAAATACTTCACAGCCACGGGTGGTTTATCGTCTCGGATACTGAGAATGGCTTTGAACAAGTCATCCAGGAACTTCTGGAGTGTCCCCTGCAGGACAAGAACAGAGTGGACCCTGGGGAGAGCAGCAGCACCCAAGCCCAGGAGAACAGCAGAGGGGCTGTGACTGCTGCACATTAGGGAAAACCCTTTGCTGCCAGTTGGATAAGGGAGAAGAGAGGGGACACCGAAGCAGGGAGGGAACAGTTTGTTTGTGGATAGTGATATAATAAACTTGCATTTGGGGTTAATTTCTTTTGGCATGGAGATTTTCTTTCTTACTGCTGGGATCTCACATCTGTGCTTGTTCTGTACACCACAGACAGAGAAGACCAGAGACTGCTGGCCATCCCTGTGATCTTTGCTTCAGTGAGGCACCACGCTGGGATTAAAGATGGGCCAGATCTGACCTCAGATCACACAGACATTTCTCTTGCTCCCACAGCTGAGCATCTCCATCTCCTGTCCCAGCAGCATCTCTTTCTGGGGAGATGGGTTCAGGTCTCAGCTCTGCATCTTGAGCCCTGAGGCAGCCAGAATCCCTTTTGTCTGCACAGACCCCAGTCCATCACAGGGAGATCATGGGGGGCATCACACAGCAGCAAGAATGAGCTGGGGAAGCTGGAGTGACCCCGAGGAGCCTGACAGCCTCACTAAAAATGCTCCAGCCACCCAGGAGAGGAGTCCCACTGCCTTCGGGGGGCAACCAGCCCTGCAGCACTCCTTCCATGAGCAGGCTTCTCCCTACAGACCACAAACAGTCCCACCTGCCCAGAACGGGGGCAGCCCAGCTCCTACCTTGGTGGAGAGCAGCCGTGTCAGGTAGATCTCTGGAAGAACCTTCTTCCTATGGCTCTGTCTGTGGGACTTCTTATGTTCCACGGATTCGTCAGTTGGGAGAACCTGGTTCCAGATAAAGCACATGGTCAGAGCACTCTTCTCTGAAAACGTCCCACTACATTTTCCTTTCAGCATAGAATTTTAACCACATATAAAATTCAATTAAAAAGCAGTTACTGCTTTATAAACACACCCTTATATGGCTTTAAAAATGTGATCCATAATATTCAGTTTTATGACATTTGTTTCTCCTGTGCTCTTTATTGCCTCTCTCACCCTAGGTGAAGGAAATTAACCCATCCATCTTCCTCTGCACGCTGGCTGGCTTGCCCCCTGGGCTGTGCTGCACCTCGGGCTCCCAGCAGCAGTGCACATGGCTTCTGCAGAAACCAACTTTGCTTGGATTTGGAAAAAGCACAGTATGTAGGAATGCTGGCTTTTTCAAAACAAAAATGAATATTCCACTGGTTGGGTCAGTGAATTACTCTCTAAAATGACAAAGCAAGCAACTGACATCCATCTTGGCATTGTTTCACATGTGAACAGTTGGCTTTCCATCTCTTCTCCCTCCTTGCTCTGCATGTGTGTGTGTGTGCATGTGTGCTTCTACTTGAGCATGGAAATGCTTGCAGAGAAAAAAAAGCCTCAACCAGGCTCTAAAATATTGTTGTTGTCCATAACACCTTTTTTCATAACAGCTTTTAGCAGCATTTAGCACTTGGCACTTCCAGCACGCTGCAGCAGCAGGAACCCACGGACCTGCTCAGCCCGGGAAGCAGGCGGGATGCCAGGAGCTCCCAGCAGGTGACAGCCGAGGTGTCACAGACACCACCGCTGACACTGTGCCCGCCGCGCTCTGAGCTCGCCCCTGAGCTCTCTGTGGCTGCCAGCAGCTCGATCGGACGCAGCAATTTCTCTGCCATCCCAGGAATTCTTTATCATGTCCCTCAGTTTACCTACAGATAAAGCTTTTTATCTACAGATCACCTTTCTGCGCCTCTTTGAACCCTGCTGAAGAGAACTAATGAGCCCTGGTTGCAGCTTGTTCATCACATCTGGCACTACAGCCCGCAGACATAATTTAATTTAATATCAGCAGCCACCACATGCAGCCATCATCCCTGCAGCCAGGAGAGGGATACTTACCAAGTGGAAGTACTTTTCAGTGTCCAAATCCTTCACTGTGAAGAAGAAGAGAGACACAGTGGCTCAGTCAGGGGGGCTCAAACTGAAATCCACCTTCACTGGTGACCTTCATGTCAAGAGGCATCTGAACCCCAAGAATCCCAACACCAAGCTGGCGTTCTCACCCACAAGTGATCTCAGGGTTTCTCCTGGTTTTGGGGTTGTTTATTGCATGATCAGGCTCATGGCAAAGTACCCTAGGAGGTACTTTAAGGGGGACCTGAGGTGTCCCAAGGGATGTTTTAAGAGAGACTCAAGAGGGCACGGAGCAGGGTGAGCACAGGGGCACTCCTGCTCCGTGATGCCCTGCTGTGCCCTGCACTCCCAGGATTACCCCAAGCTTCAGCATCAGGGCAGCTCAGTCCCAAGCAGCTCCTTGCCACAGCAGGCAAAGGACTCTCTGGAGGCAGCCTGGAAACAGGGCTTGAAATTCCTTGTTTAATGTGGGTTTTTGTCTCACTTGGTCTGTTTTCACTCTGCACAGCCTGAAACCTAGAAATGCACTGGTAAGGGACTGAATATACGTAACTGGGAGGGAGAGGACTTTTTCAACCAAGTGATTTCAGATTCTTCCTTCTTCTCATTCTGTCAGCACAGATTGGGTGCCAGCTCCCAGTGAGGGTGTGAGATGGAAGGTGCAAACACCTTGAGGGCTGGGAGAGCACCCTCCGCCCCATGAGGCAGAGGGAGGAGATTGGATAGCACATGTTTAGAGTCACTGCACCCACAGCACCCAGGAACAGGGGCTGGCAGCGTCTTCCAGCATCCCCAGCCACAGACAACCCTCTGACAATGCAAGCATTCCTGCCCAGTCATCAGCAGCAGGGAAGAAGAGATGTTACCTCTGCTCAGCGTGGTGTCCTTCTTGTCCGTCAAACTCATGGCCAGGGATGCTCCTTCAGGGATCTGTGGAGGAAGGGAAGAGCACGCCTTGATGACAGGGGCCTTACCAGTGCCTCCTGTGGACATCCCAGGAGCTGGGGGATCTGGTGCAATCATAGCTCTGCCACAAACATCCCCTGAACCTGCCCTGCCCTGCCCGTCCCCCATTATGTAGAAAGGGAATTTTCAAAACAATTACAAGACAGTGAGGTTCTCAAAGCCGATGGGAATTGGGCAAATACACGTATCTAAGGTGCATTTTGCGATGCCGACACCGGGTGATTTGAAAAGGAAGGAGAGTCTGGCTGTGCAGGGGCTGGTTTGCCATTCCCCAAACGGGAGGAGGGAGCGGTGGCAGGCGGGGGCTGGCGCAGCCTCTGCTCAGCTCGGGGGCAGCGTGCCAGCGGCACGGCTGCTGCCCCGATAACCGTGCCAGTGAGCACTCAGCTCCACTTCTGTTTTCCAGGCACGGCTACACACCAGGGAGGATTACGCTTCCAGGCATACCAGGGAATATGAAAATCGTTAAGTATTTCTGGTTTCATTTAATTTTAAACAGAAAAACAGTCAAGAAAACAATCTGATTCACCATGTTTCCTCATATTTTTGGCCTCACTTCCTCGATGGTATCCCCATGCTCTCAGAGCAGGCTCTGACAGTTGTAGCTGCAATTTCAGCAGGAGTGTGGATCAAGAGCGCAGTGATACTAATCAGCCAGGCTGGTGGCCCTTGGGAATAAGAGCTTTCCCCCTCCTCTTTCTGTTGTCAGTAATAACTTGTTTTGCATGAAGAGTGTTAATTAGTTTCTGTGTGTTGCAATATTAACGAGATTCTCGCCAGGGCAGATGTCTATTCCCTGGAAGCTCTCACGGAGCTATGGCAACCTCTCTGCTTGTTCCCGATGATCCCGTTTTGGAGGGGAACCGCAGCTGGCCCTGGAGGCCGGGCAGGCTCCGAGGAGGCAGGGCTCCCCTGAGGGGTCGGGCTTTACCTTGTAATGTGCTAGTGTGTTGAGTTTCTTCCTGCCGTCCTCCACCACCGAGGTGTCATCGAGGTCCCGCAGGATGTAGCTGTCAGTGCTGGTGGCAAACCACTCTGAACACAGAGAGGGGAGAAGTGAGACCCCAGCCCGAAGGAGGCAGGGCCCAGGGGGTCTGGGGCTGAATGGCTGCCCTGATGTCTGCCCCCCTGTCCGTGCTGCTTCACCCACTGCTCTGACAGGCACCAGCAGCTGCTGCACGACTTTAGGTGCTTCACCTGCTTTCACAGAGTGGCTGGCCCTTACCGAGGTCAACGTCTTCCACCCTTGGCCACTGGGAGTAGGGCACGTTCTTGCAGAAGGCCTCCAGAATTTTCTCTTTCACTTGACTCAGTGTGTCCGTGTCCATGGCTCTGACACTCAGGGAGTCCATCCCACAGCCTTGGAAGGAGACGTTGAGGTTCTGCAGGGAGAGACTCTGTTAGGGACAGCCTGCCTGTTCTGCTGGCTCCCAAGAATGCTTGGAAGCTGCGGTGTCTGCACAGCTCTGGCTGGTGCACCCTGGGCCCCGTGCTGATGGAAATCAGGCTGAACTAATGTGGCCATCGATGCTTTACAGCATGAGAAGCACTGATTTACAGCCCCAGGGGCTGAGGGCTCTGTTGACCAAGCTGGGAGAACACAGCAGCCCCCTCTCATGTTGTCTTGGTAATGGGGTTTGATCACCACGAGGCAGGAGGAAGGGTCAGCCCCCATTACCAGCCATGTCCTCAGTTGCTTGGCTCCAACTTGTGACTAATGGGACCAGCAGAGCACATTGCTCAGCCTCTGCTTGATGCAACGGGCCAAGCTTCACTGCTTAAACCAACTCTAAGCCTGCTGCAGTGCATGGAGCCCTTGAGAGCTCCTGGACAGTGGACATGCAGCTGTGAGGGCCTCCAGGCTGCCACAGACACCCGCTCAGAGACCTGGGAGGCACAGCTACTGCCTCAGCTGCAGCCCAAAGCTGCAGGGCAAGGCGAGCAGCCCTTTCTGTAAGAAACCCTCTCCTCTTTTTGCCTGGGTACCTTCTCACCAGCTGTGCTCACCTAAATGCTCTAAGCAGGATCTCCCTCTCACCCTGGCTCCGGGGAAGCCCCAGCACGTGGCTACTCACCCTGGGCTTTGCCTCTATGTTCTCCCTCAGCAGCCACTCCTCGTTGAGGGTGTACCTGGCCTTCCCTGTAATGGCATCGATGGAACCCTTGTTAATCTGCTGCTTGATGGCACAGATCAGCAGGAAGAAGGGCTCTCCAACTGTCTCCTGGGGAAAGGAAAGAAGACCCAGTCAGCAAACCGGCCCTGGTGGTGACAGGTCCATCAGCAGCGTGGCAGGGACAGGCTCTGTGTGGACACTGAAGGTGCCTCTCCACACCAGGGAGCAGGACTAGTCCATCCCAGGTGCTGGGGGTTGCTGCCTCCCAGCTCCCACTTGCCTCTCTTTGAGGCTGCTCAGAAGTTTTCAGACTTGTGGCAACATGACAGCGCAGATGGGGAAGAGGACACAACAGCCAACAACAGCCGCAGGCCGTTTTTGGGGATGCTGTAGCTGTCAGCATCAACATACCCCATCCAAGTTCTGCAGCGAGCACCGGGGCTGTGGAATGCCACCGACGGGCTGTGCCAGCCTGTGCTGCCTCAGGGGCAGAGCTGGGGTGCTGCTCAGAAGGCAGGGGCATATGCATGGCTGTGCTGAGCAGGGATGTGCACACATGATACTCAGCAAAATGCAAATGTGCATTAATTTACATGTGAATTACAGAGGAACAGGGAGAATCTAGCATACTGTGCTACAGAGATGCTTCCTGCAATTTGACAGGGTGCAGACTGTACAACATGCTGCACTCAGCAGCGTGATGGGGCTGGCGTGCACAAACATCCAGGAACAGAGGTATTTGGGCACCCTGCTTTCTCATGAATGTGTCAGGCTAACCCCTCACTGAGCTGCCTGGTTTGCCACTGAACTCCATGGGAGTGAGCCCACAGCCTGGGCCTGTGGCTCTGGGAACCAGCGTTCATACTTCTCATACCACAGCAGAGCCCTCATCACAGCAAAACACAGGATCAAGGTCAACAAGCTGTTCCCATGTGACAGCAAGCAAACACACCATTTAACTCCTTACATTCATCAAACCCAAGTTCATGGGAGAGAGGTGAACTGTGGCACTCCTGCAGCAAGAATGAAGAATATAACAGGGAGCATCTATTTCTGGTGTGATTCAGCTACACAGTTTAATGCCAGATTTCTGAGCCACTTCTGCCTGCTGCACTGATGTGCAAGGGAAACATAAGCTATTTTCTTAAGGAACTCTTCAGTTGTAGAGTACATCCCATTCTCCCTAATGTTCACGTTCAATTTCCTTCCAATGAGGCAAGTGCAAATTCTGCACATTTATGCATTCTGAGCCTCCCCCCTGCACACACGGGCCTGCCATCTGAGAGCCTGCTCAAGACAACAGATACCCCACGGTTTTGATATTTCTCAGCTAGGAACTGCTAAATCCTGTTCAATCTGCTTCTTAATTAAAACTTGGTGATTCTTTTATTCTAATTGCCCTATAAAATTGCTAATTGCTAAAGCAATTAGTTCGATGTCAATTTGGATGCGCTGCATTTGGTGTGGTTGATGATAGGGTGATACAGCAGGGCTGTCAGTGGGCACACGCTGTCTGTGCCAGCAGGGCACTCACTTTTGTCAAGGGTAACTTCATGAATACTGGGATGCTCCCTGGGCTCCTGCAGGGGTCTAATGACTCCTGCAATGCCCCTGTGGGCAGGCAGCACAAATGGGCTCAGAGCAGGGCTGCGGGAATGCAGGAAGGCATGGCTTTCAGAATGTAGGGGAAGGTGTGGAGTCAGGAAGTGGAGAAGCTGAGGATCGCAAGGAGTGAAGAATGTGCAGAAGACACAAAGAGTTAATTTTGGAGAGAAAGGCAGAAGCAAGATATAACAAGGGGACAACACAGACATGGAGCTGCATGGGCTGCAGGACCGCTGCCCTCACACTGCAAACTGCAAGACAGCCTGGCTGGCCTGCACACGGGCTCATCAGCGTCTGACACTGGCCATGCTACCAACAGGAGCCCTGTTTGTGCCACACGTGAGCAGGGACAAACCTGAGGCTAAACTCAGGGCTGGGCTCTGGAGCCTTCCCATCCCTCTGTGGGCAGCTCCAGCCACCGGGAGACTGCAGTGTCTCCAAAACCACGAAAAAAGGGCGAGTCCTGCTGATATGAAATGAGCATGGGCTGGCCCTGCAGCACCTTCCTGCTCACACGAGGCTGCCCTGGAAGCGTGGGGTCCCTGTGGGCACTGCAGGGTGCAGGGGCAGGGTTTGGCCAGGCCAGCCCACAGGGACACAGCCACAGCGCCCCACTGCCCAGATGCTATTTCTGTTCGGCTTTTTGGCTGTCAGGCTCAGGAACTGTGGGATGTTATGGAAATCTGCAAAAGTGCTAATCAGACAGCGAATTTCAAAGCAGGGAAAGATGGGCTGGCAGGCAGGAACTAGAGATAAAATGGCAAACTTGTGAAACCTCCAGCATTGTTCGGAAAACTCATCTGGAAAGGAATCAAAACTGTCTTTGGACTTGGCTGGTTAGGAGAAAGGAAGTCTAACCAGAAGAGATCAGTGCTGATTCAGGACAAAAAAATACTTTAAAAAAACACAGTCTGGGGCCTTTTTTTCCTCCTATTGTGAATGTATTTTAATGAGACTTCATTTTCATTTTTGACTGAACTGTTATGGGCCCTTAAAGCCACCCAGGGCACTGAAATAACTGCAGTAATGGAAAGCACAGTTCAGGCTGGCAGGACTTGAACTGTTCCACGCACACGGAGCGTGGGAGGGCTTCGTTTTTATATGCTTGGGAAAACAAAAAGGTTTAGAGCACAGACTGGATTCACATGCTGCTGCCCTATTAACACAACTCTGACAAGTTGTTATAGATGTCCTCCCAGGAACACACTACAGCCATTTCCAAAATGTTTTGGTGAGCCCAGGGTGGGAACAGCACAGAAAACAGCTGCTTATCCCAAGTGCCTGCTAATTTTGGGACAATTATCTGTTTGCATTCTGTGAAGAACCAAACCTCCATCCCACATGCAAAACTTGGGTAAGCTTGGACCCAGACATAAAAGCCAAATTCCAGAACCCTACTTTAACTCCCCAGCCCTGTTAGGAGCCAGGCACAATGGTACCATGGTAGATTATGAAGATTTTCTTTTAAAGCTTTTTCCACCAAAACTGTAGCACAAAGAACAGACGTGGACCATTTCATCTACCATTCTCAGTTCTGCAGAAGCAGAGTCGTGCATCGATTGTGCAAATGCTGCAAGTTACCTCTGAGCCCCTGTGCCTCGCAGCAAGCCCCTGCCAGCTGATCCCAGCCCCTCTCACACCAGGCCAGCCCTGCCAGGGGACTCCATCGCCTTCAGGTGCCCTCCACATGTGCAGGCCACGAATGCCTGCGGCCGGCAGCTCCTTCCCAGCTGAAGACAGCTCCTTCAAATCATTTTCCCCCAAAACACAAATGGACGGGCTGTTAGGCAGAGCATTAATGCGAAACAAATGTTTTGAGCATGTAGCGTTGACTTACAAGGGAAAATACAAGCACTTGGAATTCTTCCACTGCACAACGGCGGGGACTTTCACAGCAGCTGTTTCAAATAGACATTGTGATTAATGGGGATAATTCAGGAATGAAAACCAGGCCCATCATCACATGTCTGACAGAGCAGAGCTACAGGCAGGCAGGCAAGCCTTCTTTTTAACCAAGAAATGCCTCTCCGAAGGCAGCAGAGTTTGATCCTAAGGAACGCAAGGCACATGGGAGGCCTTTGGCTATCACTACTATTTAAATCACAGCCCTGAGCTGACACCAGCCGTGTGGAAGGAGGTGCTGTCTGTTCTACCACAGCAGCTCCATCCTCATGTCATGGGGAAGATGCCAGCTCTGCTGATCTGGATCAAGCTCTTGTCCCTTTGCACAGCTGGACTTGTGTCACCTGGGACAAATTTCCTCTCCAGACACTCCTGTCTGATCAATTATTTTCCCTTTCCATATTTCAGGAGCAGCTCAGTGTCGCCTCGGATCCCACCCTCACTGTGGAGCATATGAGATATCAGAATCTCCTGGAAATCAGTTTCATTGTGCATTTGCATTCAGAGATGGAAAAGAGGCTGCAGCAATGCTCTGCACTGCCATGGCTTCAGGCTGGACATGGGAGGCCTGGAGGGGACTGCAAAATCAGTGTGTAGCCTTAGCCCCTGCCAAGAACCTGCTGCAGGTGGATGGAAATGCACATTCAGCCAGCAGCTTGACTCTGGAAAGGAGCCACTCACCTCACAGGACCTCACAGTCCTGCTCCCACCATACCCTGTTCCATCCTGCCTCTGTGGGCCAGGGGAAGCCACCTCACAGCTCACAGCTCACAGCTCGCAGCTCACAGCAGCACTGCCCAGCCCTGGGGATGGCCACAGCCCCCCGGGGATGGCCACAGCCCCCGGCCCCAGAGCAGCCTGCAGGAATGGGCAGCTCCCAGCCGGTGCTGCGTGTGGAGCTCCTGCCATTAGTGAGCCGTGTAATGTGCTCAAGCCTTCAGGCCCATGTGATAAGGCTCCACTTTCCTCTTTTTTCCCTGAGAAAGCCTTCTTGCACAATATCCATTTTTAGCACAAGCTGGAGCTGGATCAGATGCCTCACATGTGGTCTCCCCTCCCCAAAAGGGAAAATCAGCACTTTTTTTTCTCCAGTGGTTGACTACAGGCACAAAATCTGAAGATTAAAAAAAATTTACTAATTTCCTCTTTTCTATCCTTACAGACTAGATAGCTGGGCTACACTGGCACAGTCATCCTGATCCACTCCGGTAACTCTTCTTTTATTTGACTGGCTAACTGTGTCAGCTAGAATGAAAGATTATGAACTACAAAACCAGTAGCTTTAGGACAAAAAGTGATCCTCTGGAATCAGAAGACGTCACAATATGTATGAAGACAATATAGAACCGCTTCTGTGGATGTAGACAACACTTTGGGAAAAGAGATTTTTTCAAAGGCTTTTTCAAGGCTCTTCCCGCGGGTATAATGGGGTATCCTCCAATTAACTGCTGTGGAATCAATTAAGTTATTGCTCAATTCTTCTGGGGAATTCCAAACAGAACTGGCAAATGTTGGAGATAAAGCACTGAGCAGATGGACTGCTGATGGCTCTGAGATGCCAAACATTTTCCTGCTCATTACTGAGAGAAGACCGTCAGCCTTCTGGGACAGACAGCCCACCTCTCCTGCTCAGATTTGTGCAGAGCCACGAGGATTCCTCTGCATAAGAGGCCCCACACACCCACGGGCTCTGATACAGAGCAGCCCCTCTGCCTGCCCTCGTGCCTCCCAAGACAGACACACTGACTGGCCAGCACGGCTGTGCCAGCTGGTCACAGAAACAACCCATAACCAGGAGAGCCCCAAAACCTCCGGTTGTTTTTCACTCTGGTTGTTTTTCAGCTCCCCTATGGCTCTTCTCAAGCACAGTGAAAATGTTGAGCCGTGCTCTGGCCTGCCACAAAGACTAAGCTCACCAACATCCTGGGCAGAAGTGGAGAAGCCACTGAACTTCAGGTTGCTTTCCTACACATGAATCATTCAGTTTGCCAAGTGTTAGTGACCATTTGAGTGGCACTGCTAGCAAGTGTCAGGTGCTAGGCTGTCCCCCGCATCCCTCATCCCTGCTGCACACAGAGGTGACCCTGCACCCACCACAGCAGGGCCTGCTTCTCTTACTCTGAGATAGCTGTACATGCAGATGGACATCCAGTTGGTGAGCATCTTCTCCACCACAGATTCGGTCCTCCTCAGCATAAGCTTGGGGTTTTTGGAAGCTGAAGCATCTATTAGATCCACCAAGAGGTCCTTCATGATGCTGGTGTAGTACTCCAGTTTCCCATGCAATGCAATAGTAAGCAGGGAGGCCAGGTTACACCTGAAACACAGAATGACACAGGACTCAAGCCCCAGTCCAACAAGACTGAAGTGCTGGCTGGCACTAAAATACCCAATACACAAAGGCAGTCTTTCAGACAATTTTCATGAGCCTTTAGAAGTTCCAACCCTCATTCAGTGCTGCAGGACTTCAGGTCAGCTTGCACACTCTTACTGGTAAGCCAAATCTGTGAGTGCTCTTCAGGGTTCATGGCCACCCATCTCTAACAGAAACGTGTAGGCAAGTGTGACTCAACCTTCCACTGAAACACACAGTCCCAGACAAGTCTTTGGTTCTGGAGCTTTTACCTGTCTCTGACAGCAAAGTCCTTCTGTTGTTCAAGAGCATGAACAAATACAATGAGAAAGTGCTTGTTGTTGAGTAGGGTGGAGAACAGAGAAATTCCTTCTTCCATGTTGGGTCTGCAGTTCTCAGGGATCTGAAGAAAAATTTAGAAAGCAGACTAAGAAAACCCTGCTTTTTGTTTCCCTCCACATTTTATCCCTCCCAAAGGCAGGGACGCCCCTACTGAGCACAGAGACACTAAGGAGAAGAGCCCTTCTTCCCTCTACCTGACACAGCCAGCAGCTTTGCTGGCAAGGAACACCAGCTGGGTCAGTGTCAGTGGCCATTCCACTCTGTTCAGCACTCCTGAGGATACCTGGAGCACTGTGGCCAGTTTGGGGCTCCCCACTACGAGACAGATGGAGCAAGCGCATCTGAGGGCTAACAAAGCAATTAGTGGGTGTACAAGGAAAGGTGAATGGGGCTGGGTTTGGTCAGCTTTCAGAAGTTCTAGAGGGAGACCTCACTGCAGCCTCAGGGTTACAGAGTCAGGAAGGATCCCAGGCCATGCTCCTCCACACAAGAGCAGATTCACAGATTTGCCTTCTTCAGCTGGCTAAAGCTGCTCCAGTGCTGGTCTGAGTTGATGGTTAGCAACACCCAAAAGTGTTTGTTCTGTTAGTGGGTTACTCACCTTCCACTCCCCCACCAGGAGTGGATGTGTTTCCTGGACCTGGGAGCCCACCTGTGAGCTGAGCTGCTGGGATGGCAGGATGTAGCACTCCTCGTAGAGAGAGGAACACTGGAACCAAGCACAGAGTTAGGGGAGGGCACCTGCGTGCTGTGCACCTAGGGGGAATAAGATGGGGAGGCATGCCACTGGGACTAAAGCCACCCATTCCAAAGACATGCACGAGACTGGCTGATGGAGCCTTGAAACACTTTGCAAGAGGCTCCTGGATGAGCAAACACCACAAGGATGGGGGGAGGCAGACGTCTGCTCAGACGCAAGGCTGTGAGGGCAGGGAGACTGCAAATAGAGTAATGTGATAGCTAGAAAATTCCCAGAAGAGAAAGCTTTACAGAAGACTATATCAAAATAGAGGAGTTCTGGGTGTTTCAACATATGTAACTTTTAAAACAGATGGGAAAAATGTTTAAATCTCTAGCATTCATATACCAGCCTGAATTTAAAGCCTCCAGTGTGTCGAGATATGGAGACTGGGTAACTGAAAAACCTGAGTAATAGCTACTAATGAAACACTCTGCAGTCATAAATCATCATCTCAGTCCTCAGCACTGACACACAACTGCCTCGGGGGTGAAATACAGCCGCAGTGAAGGGCACACAGCCACAGCAGCCGGTGACAGGAATGACGGCACCAGCACGTCTGCTGCAGCTCTGTAAGGGACTCCGGGCAGACAGACTGGAACTGGGTGCCC
This sequence comes from Onychostruthus taczanowskii, assembly GCF_017590055.1. NCBI lineage: Eukaryota > Metazoa > Chordata > Aves > Passeriformes > Passeridae > Onychostruthus > Onychostruthus taczanowskii. Next base: position 315,191 of record NW_024506993.1, on the reverse strand, counting down.
AAGGGACACCCGACTGGGAGCACCACGCACCCAGCCTTGGACAGGGAGGAAGGGAGAGACAGAGACACCCAAAGAACTCCTGAGGATTGGGCGAGCTGCTGGGAATGCTTGGGGGCACCCTGCATGGGACAAAAACCCCCTCTCCTTGTTGCCAATTCACCCTTCAGCCACCCTTCAGCCTCTGCTGAAGGAGTGGGATGACACTGGAGCCCTTGAGGAGGAGACCCCAGCACTCTGCTTGTGTGAGAGCTTTTTCAGAGGAGGTGTGCAATGGCCCCAAACAGGCAAGCCAGAGCAACTGCTGGGACAGTTGCCGCCAGCTTCTGTCATGTGTGAGTAAGCCCGATCTTGTATGACACCCCAGGAGGTGCAGCTCCACTTTTGATGATAATTAAGGCTGAAATATGTGACAAGTAAATACATAACAGTGGAATGATTTTGTGACACTGTAAAAGCCCTTCAGCAGAGCCCTAAACTGGGTGGGACATATCTGGGAGCAATGAGGTGCCCGTGACACACGCTGTCTCCTTACTTTGGGGAAGAATGTCCTGGTGACAAAGTGCTTGTACTCCAGGAAGGGGATCCCCTGGCTGCGGTTTAGCTCCTTGGTCAGGTCTGTCATGTCTGTCTGCAGCTCTGCAAAACCTTAGACAAAGAGACCCAGAGATGGTGAGAGCCCAGTCCTCCACCAGCCGAGGGAGGCACGGCAGCCTCAGCTCTGCCCCTCCCGCCGTGCCCTCGCGGGGCTGAAGCCGTGTTTGCTCTGGGCAGCACATTCCCATCGGGGTTTAGCCACCAGACTGACAGAACATTCTCTGCCCCAGGAGCCCCAGTGCCCTCAGGACAGGACATCAGCCGATGTGGCAGGATCATGGACCCCGGGGTGGTGGGTGCCAACACCTGGAATACTCTTCCCATTGCTCTACGAGGAGCATGCTGCAGTTTCTGTTGCACCCAAGAGGAAAGCACACTGAAGGTTAGCGTGACCTACAAGTAACCCTCTGACACAGCCAAGGGCCATTAACCCCAGGGCAGAGAAGCTGGTGGCACTGGAGATCAGTGGCTTGCCCAAGCCAGGCAGCAGGACAGTGGCAGGACCACACTTCCAGCCACTGAGCATCATTCCCAAACCCTGTCAAAACTCACAGGCGATCACAGGAATTCTCCTACAAATAGTTCTACAAACTTCTACACAGCACAAGGTGAATTGCTTCAAGCCTGCTAACCCAACACCTTGCTCCTAGCCGTGGTTCCTCAGCACCCAGACAGTGACTTACCTTTGCGGATTTCCTCCCGGATCTGTGACTCCATCTCCTCCATCTGGAGCAGGGTTTTCTGCCAGTAGCGCTCAGCTCTGCGGCTCTTTGTGCAGAACACAAAGAGAGCTGGAAAAGAGGAAGAGAAGAAGCCTTTTGGACCTGGGCTTAGGAGCAGCTGCAGCTGGGATCAGAGCAGTTCTCTCTGACACAAGCGCAGAAAGCTAAAGCCAGAGTTGGTTTCACACCTACCACCAGACTGGTATCTGCTCAGGCAGTTGTCGATTATCTGTAAATAAGTAGAACCAGCTGGAATTTAATGATCGTGCTGTAACTGTCATCTTCAATTTAGGTCTGGGCTGTCTGTATTCAGCTTAACTGTGTATTAATGTGTTCCAGCTGATTAGTGAATACAGAATTGAGGACGTTTACCACCTGTATTACAGTGTTCACATCTGACAGTCTTCCCATGCCTCCAGAAATATGTTTCTAATGATGGGTGATGCATCTAGTAAATAGGGTGCATTATAGCCTTTGTTAAAAATAAATTAAATCCTTACTCTAAAGCCCTCATTTGCTGTGAAATTGAAGGTTTCTTGCTGCACAGTCATTCTGGGCACGTGATGAGCAGGGACCCTAGCCCAAGGACAAAGGTGTGCAGCACGGCTTCCAGCCAGGTACATACACTAATGTGCCTGCTTCAGATTTGCAGCTAAGGATGCTGGCTCTGCTCTTCCTACTCGGCCAGGCACCTGTCACTGCTTGTTCCTGATGATGGGATCTTGGACTAACAGCACCTTTAGAATGGTCTGGGACAATCATGCCTGTGACCAAGATCACTTTCTCACATCCTCCTTTATTTTGTATTATAGTAATTACTAAGTATTTGGGTAAGTTTATAAATATCACAGGTTCAAGTAACAGAGTTGAGCTGTGGATTCAGCCAGGAAATGCTCTGTGCTGCAGGGAGCTGTGGTCCTGGTACTAGCTGTGTGCCATACCTGCTGCACCCAGACTAGCTTCAGGTTCTGCACAACTGCAGCACTCAGAGTTCACGCCTCCACATGCAGAGAAAAAAACCTTGCCACAGCCTGGGAACACGTCGTTCTTTCCCTTACCAACAACAGAGAGGACCAGCAGGATGCTGCAGATAACGATGGACACAATGATCGCGGTTTCTCCTCCCCCAAGGTGCAGCATGGCAATTGTGTAGTTGAACTTTCCAACTTGGATCTGAGGAAGGAGAAGGAGGCAGGAAAAGCAGGAGCTGATCAGCAGGTTGCCAAAGGGCTGGGAGCAGGGAGGGACACAGGGCAGCGCTCAGCAGAGGACTCTGAGCGAGCTGGCACAGCCTCCCAGGCTCGGAGGGAGGGAGGCTGGGCTGTGCCCTTCACTGCCAGAGCCCGGGCACTCTGTGTGCCCCCAGGGAGCCCAGTCCCCCTCCTGTGCTCTGGGGGATGCCGAGGCCACACTCAGCAGGCTGGGATGCTGCAGTGGTGCCCATCCCAGAGCCAGCAGAGCTTTGGTGGCAGAACTGCAGGCTCCATGGCCCCACTGCACCTGCCCCAGAAGAGACAGCCCTTTCCCAGAGAGCCCGTGGCACTGTACAAGGCTGCCTGTGCTGCTCTTACTAGAAATCACTTCCATTAATCACCAGCTCCTTCATGGCTCTGAACAGCCTTTGGAGCCCTGCTGCACTCGCCTTTCTCCTCCAAACTCAGAACGGCTGCCACCCAGAAAAAGTAGGGTTAAGAAACTTGAAAGTCCTTGAAATACAAATAAACTAAGGGAATAAAAATAAATGAGACCATAGAGGAGTAATGATCTTGTGGCTAAAGCAGTGAAAGGGGTGTCAGAAGGTGCTGGCTCTGCTCCCAGCCCGTACTTCTTGTGACAAGCACAAACCACTAGAGCTCAGTCCTTGGGTCTCCTGATCTCCAGAAGGGAAGAGGCCAGACACATCACAGGCTGGCAAGTCACTGGGTGCCATTTACAAACAGCTCTTTGGGGCCTTGGGATGAAAGAATTCCACAGCATCATCTGATAAGGAAAACTCATGACCACACAAGGCTTTCACTTCTGGAAATGTGAGTTTCACTTCTCCCGGGGAATGAGAAGTGAGAGAAACTTGAGAAAGACCTTGAAATTACGTAGCGAAGAGCTCAAAGAATCTTATGGTTTTGATTAATCATTTGATTAATCAAAATTAATCTTGATTTCCTGTGTCATGGAACACCTCTGGGAAAGGTGAAATTCCAGCAGCTCTCAGCCACTAGACCAAAGCCATCCCACAAGAAGGGTCTTCCCACCACCTCCACCACCAGACACACAGCTCCATCCTGAGGGAAATCCAGCCCTAGCTCTGGGAGCACTGGTGAGGACATGGCTGCAATGAGGCAGCTCCTTAATATGTTTTGAGTCTTTTTCCCCTCACCAGCTCAGCCTTTTGCATTTTTCAGAGAAAAAATGCCTCAGCTGCTGTTTAATTCAATGTTTAAACTGTGTGGTCATAAACAAAGATGGGCCTGAATGTCTTGACAAGTGTCTCCTGTGCAGCTGGACAGCTCTACACAAACAACACTCAGTGTGACCCCTGCACGTGCCTGCCCTGTGCCACCAAAGCCATTTCTCACGTGTGACAAAGCAGCGGCCACTCGTGGAAAGGCCGGCAGGCGAGGGCCCAGCCGTGCCTGCAGGTTTAGTAAGGGTGCACAGGTATGAATATAAGCAGATTAACTAGCTGCACTTTCATTGCTGGTGCACTCTGAACACCCTTGTGATATTTAGGGCTGGGTATCACTCTCCTGCTTCCTGGGGACTTGCCGTGGCTGGTTAATGTCACACCAACACTGGCAAAGTCAAAAATTCCTTTTCTTCCACAAAGGAATTCCCCTGTTTCTCAATTCTTACAAAAAAAAATTTATAAATTACCCTGTTTAAAATTCCTGTTAAGATGACTCAAGAAATCCTGTTACTTCTGCATTTCCATTTTTCCAGTTTGCAACAGAATTTCATACACCTCAGACTGTTTGCAGCACACTGGACAATCCTGTCAGAGAATTGGTAGTGCAGTGTGCCTTTCCCCTGGGCAGCCCAGCTCCAGAGCTCTGCAGCTTCCTCCAGCTCTCCTTGCCCTCCCTGCCTGTGCCTCAGCTCCCATCCATCCCCTGCCAGCACACGGACTGGGAGAGGGTCTCCCACGGAGGTGGAGGCATTTTCTCTGCAGATAGAGATCCACGGTCACATCCCTGCATGGCCACGGGCTGTGCGACGTGAGGGAAACTGAGGCAAGCACAGCAGCTCGGTCCAGCCCTCTGGAAAGCAGGACAGTAGCAAAGTGTGGCGCATTTGCAGACACAAAGAGAAAGAGCAGCCCAGAGCACGGAACTCTGCAGCGAGACAGCAGCAGCCTTTGGAAGGCCTGAGTGCTGCTGTCGCCCGCCCGGTCACGCCGCAGGGACCCGGCAGGGACCCAGCTCGGTGAGGCTGGGCTCTCACGGCCCTTCTGCTGGTGGGGCAGAGCCAACGGCTTAAAGCTGTAAGGAAATCCCCAAACTCATCTGATGAGGAGCAGGAAATCAGCGCAGGTGACAAAACCTCACATGCCTGAGAGCCAAGCGCCCTGCCGGGGCACAGCGGGCAGGGCCATGCCCCGGCCTGGAGCGGCCCTGGCCGCAGCCCGGCCCTGCGGCCTGCTGACCGCTGCCTGGCCCTGCAGCCTGCTGACCGCTGCCTGGCCCTGCAGACTGCTGACCGCTGCCTGGCCCTGCAGCCTGCTGACCGCTGCCTGGCCCTGCAGACTGCTGACCGCTGCCCCGTGCTGCGGCCTGCTGACCGCTGCCCCGTGCTGCAGCCTGCTGACCGCTGCCTGGCCCTGCAGCCTGCTGACCGCTGCCTGGCCCTGCAGACTGCTGACCGCTGCCCGGCCCTGCGGCCTGCTGACCGCTGCCCTGTGCTGCGGGACCCCTGCCCCGCGCTCACCGTCACCGGCAGCTGCCTTTCCGAGGAGCTCAGCGACTCGTTGATGGAGCAGTGGATGACTTTGTCTGAAACGATCTGGATCTCGCACGAGATCAGGCCGATTTTCACCTGGTATTCATTGCTCTCCAGGCCCAGGCTGTCAGGCTCTTTCTAAAGGCAGAAAAAAAATCAGGATGTCAGGCTGCAGCATAGCAGTTAGAATTGCAATCGATCTTCCTGCTTTAATTTCCACATTCCCTGCTGTTTTGCAGACCTGGGAAGACTTCCCTCACCAAGGACATTTTTCCAGCACTCCACAGGAAAGCCAAACCCAGGCCATTCCCCATTTTCCTGTTTCCCATTCTTCACTCAGCATGGGGCATAGGATGAACAAGCCCCTCATGGAACCTGGAAAAATCTGCTTTTGATCGGGCCTGCTGTGCATGGAAGATAAGGATGTAAGCACCCATCTGGGAGGGGGGAAGGATGTACAACGGAGGGGACAGCCAGGGCATGCCCCTGCAAAGCCTGAGAAAGGGGGAGCACATTTCTGGAGCACGTTGCAAACCATTAGGATATCCTGCAGCAAACAATGGCCTTTGAATTACTATTGCTCATTGTCCAGGCCAATCAGCTTCTGCACCCCAACTTCCTTGGGAGCTGAGCTGAATCCAGTAGCCAAAAGAGAAGAATGAATGATCTGTTTCTGCAGGAATAAACACCTATTGTCAGGCCCTTCTGCAGCACCTGCCTGGTTTCAGGCCAGGGCATTGCAGCTATTTTCCACATGTCCAGTATTTCATTTAGCCCCTTGCTGCAGCACCCTCCCCAGGCAGCTCTCTGGCATCATGCCTCAAAAGGCATCCCCAGACCAGGCTGCATTTCCTGGGGTGGAGAGATGCAGAAGCTGCAGGCTGAGCCAAAATCACCTGCTCCTGCCTCTCCAGTTCCCATCCACCCCCTTCTCTGTCCTGTGTCTGTGGACGGTCCCCGTGCTGGCACCTAGGACTGAGGAGCTGCCCGGGGTGGGGCTGGCAGCACGCAGAGAGAAGCAGAGCTGTAACAGCCACCCTCTTACGTGTATGACCAGAGTTAAGGGCTCGCCAGGATGGTGCTTGATCCACTTCTCCTTCTTGGCTGTGGAGAACTGGGGGTCAGCGTAGTAGCCCAGGCTGAATTTGCTGACGTGCAGGGCCTCCTCGGGGTACATGTCCTCATCCAGAGCCGCGCGCTCGTCCGTGTACAGGCGCCCGTTGAGGTAGAAATCCACAGGGGCTGGCTTGCTCCCCACAGTGACGTTGGAGGCAGCAGGAGAGGGGCAGGTGATGGCCGTGTCAGAGTGCACCTTACAGCGCTGAAAGCAGCAGGGTGAGCCCGTCACAGCCCGCACCACGAGCGCTCCCGGCCCGTCCCGAGGCACGGGCCAGCCTCGGGCAGCAGCCCTGAGCCCTGCTGCACCACCGGGCCAGCCCTGGCCCACACACCCACCGTGTGCTCTCTGCCGATGCCACGGACAGCCATGGACACGTTCTGCACCAGCCCAAATCCTCTTCCTTCCAGGGTGATGATCCTGCCCCCGCTTTGAGAAGGGAAGAAGGAGAGGGTGACTGCAGGGGACAGTGCAGCAGTGGCATGCGAGGGCTGCATCTTCCTCCTGCCTTTTTCTCAGAGACATTTCCAAGCTGCCTCAGCAGAAAATGTAACCCAACAGCCAAATTTTTCTTCCTACTTAGAGGGGAAGTAGGGAGCTACCTACACAGCTACCCCAACATCATGGAAGAAAGGAAGGAAGGAGGAGTAGATGCTCTGGTGGAAAGCGGGGAGCCTCTTCCAGCAGCAGTGAGCTGTCCCCCTTACTCCCACTGTCCAGAAGAGCAGCCTCTGCATGCCAGGGTATGCAGCAGGCATCCTGGCCACTGGCCATGTAAGTGACCTCTGAAGTGATGGCCAGGACACATCCCCTGCCCTGCAGCAACCCACACAGAACTGTGAGACTTGGAGAGGGAAATGTCCCTCATCCTGCATCTCCCAGGAAGTTATGATTTAGACCAAAATGTGAGAATTGCTGTGTTTTGAATCTGCTTGGGGGGAATGCAACACTGTGCAGTCAACCAACAAGAATAATGAGCAGCCCAATGTGCACAAGGCAGAGCAACAGCTGGAGAACCATTACCACCCATCTGCACCCTAGACCCACCTTCCCCCTATCACATCTGACTTGTCTGGAGTATTTGCCAGGGAACAGGCAAGACTCACAAGTCCTGTTATCTGAAGAGCACTCCAGGCACAGTGACTTTGGGCACAAGGCCCCAGGGTTCTCTGAAGCCTGGAATATCACTAGGAAGTTATGATCCAAGTTCCTCACTAGCCTCTCACATCTGCAGACTAGTGTACAATTTTGCATTGGTTTAGATTTTGGTTATATGCATTATTTTATCCATATAGTAAGAGAAATCAGATCCAGCTAAATTTTTACAAAAGTTATTGGTACCTCATTGTCAATAGCCCAGCAATGTGCTGAAGTAGTCAGACTGCAAGAGCCACGCCAGAGGCTGGAGAGAGCCTGCAGTTACCAGCCCTGCTCTCTGAAATTTGGGAATGGCTCTAAGTACCAAGGAAGCAGACTAAGGTGACTGAGAAATACCCCAGTGGTTTCCTTTGTGACTACAGGCAGGACATTCTTCCCTTGTCTCTTTTTAGACACTGCTCTTGCCACTCAGCAGTTGGAAGCCTGGCTGAGTCATGACTCTGCCTTTCCCCTAACATTCCCACAGCCTGCAGCCTTGGCATTGTGTTTGGGAACAGAGAGGCAGCTTTGTTCCAAGAGGGTCAGACCACCAGAGCCTGCTCCTGCTCGCCCCTGGGCGTGCTGCCTTCAGCAGTGTCCTGCAGCACTGCCACTGCCCTCCCAGATTTCCTATCAGCCCTGGGTTTTTCAGGCTCCACAGGTGAGCAGGGTGGTATTTCACCACGGTATTCTAAGGAACAGAAGCCTGAGAACTCCACAGAGATGTGAAACTAAAAGCAACACACTTTAAAAATTAAATACTGTGACCTCAGGGAAAGTTGAAATCCAAAATTACAAAACTCATCTTATCCTCCAGCAGTTTTACTGCCAAGAAAAATCCTCAGGGTGTCATAGAGCCCCCACCTGGGCCTGCCCAAAGCACTCACCAGGTGTGCACAGTATAGTTACCAAGGCTGACATATATCCACTAGTAAATACATCATAACAAGCTATGGACAGTCCTGGTGTGTGAGACCTCTTCTACTCTCACGCTGGGGTTACCCTGGAGCACCCCAAGAGCAAGCTAAGCACTCTCTATACCCGTCCAGCCCAGAGCTGAGCAGCCCCTTTCTCCTGGCAGGACCCTCTCGCCACCCTCTCCCACCTGGAGCTGCCCCAGCTAGGGCAGGATCTCACCTGATCTGGCTCTTTTTGGGGTTGATGTCTGATATAACCGGGTTCTTCTCATACTTGAAAGTGATGTTGTGGCTGGCACAAGACTTGTTCTCGAACTGCACGCAGACTGGCACAGCCGTGGTGAGCTCCACGGCGGGCATGGTGCAGGTGATGGTGCTGTCGGTGCGGCTGCGTGGGGACAGGAGGGGACAGCTGCAGGAGCTGCAGCCTGGTGTGCCTGAGCACCCCAACAGGCAGCTGGCAGCCACAGATGACAAGGAGCTTCCTGCCACATGCCAGCTAGCTGTTCCTCAAGCCAGCTAGCTGTTCCCAGGCCGGCCAAGGGGCAGCTCTCAGCTCACAGCCCCGGCTGCTGGGCCCACTCCAGCAGGGGATGCCAGCATGCAGTGGTGCCCCCGTCAAAACCCTCGCTCTGCCTGCCTTCTTGGGGGACAATACCAACCCTCCTAACGCTTTGGCTCCCCTCACTACTCCAGTGCCAGCCCCAGCCCTGCTCCCACCTGAGGTCCGTGCACTGCTTGGAGGAGTTGATGAGGACGCGGAGCTCTGAGCCGACATCCAGCCTGCTGCCTGTGATGGTCACTCTTGTTCCTCCTGCCTTCGGGCCATTCAGAGGAGCTATGGACTGCACCACGGGAAGCTAAAAACAAAGGGGAAATATTTTTCTAGCCCAGTAAATCTGCAGCTGGATATTCCACACTGTACATGGGAATTGATTCAGAGCTTTGAATAAGTGTCCAGCACTGTGAGGCTCAAACAGCAGCACAGCAAAAGCTTTTGCTGGCAAGGTTTCAGAAAATGAGAAGTGATACAAACACTAAGGAGCAAGATCACATAAAACCTCTGTGACTCTCAGTGGTCCCTAAATACTGGCTGTAAATGAAACATGGGGCCAAACGGGAGCCCAGGATCCCACCCTTCCCTTCAGATTTCCAGCAGGAGGTCCAGAGCCAGTGACAGCACAAGGTCCACCAATAAAAGAAATCTCTCACTCATTCCCTCCCTCACCAACTCAGCCCTTTCAGATCCATGTCCTCCTAAATGCAAGGATAATGTTAAAGCCCCACTGGAGGATGGCCTTGAGATCAGTAAAAAGGCCACCTGGGTTTAGATAATTGAATATCAGACCCCTGCTAAGGAAGCTTCAAATCTGCATCTCTTGAGGCAACAGGAACTGAGGGGGAAGTTACTTTGCCTCTTGCCATTTGCAGCATAAATTAGCATGTATGTTATCTGTGTTTGCAGCCCCTGGAAATCTTCCTGAGATTGATGAGCTGGAGGCTTTGATAACTCACGTGGCTCTGAGCCCTCTTGTCTGCTCACAGGCACACCAGGAGAGGCTGCTGGCAACATCCCTGCTCCATTTGAGCAGGACAGCCAGGGCAGAGCAAATCATGATCCTGAGAGCCTTCCACAGGGCACTGGTGACTCCCTCTCAGACAGACCCCAGCCCATCCCTTCCTCGTGCAGAGCAGACCCTGGACCCTCGCAGGCGGGCAGCAGAGTGCAGGCTGAGCCTGCTGCTAATGCCTTGCCTGGCAGTCTCTGCCACACAAACCTGTGCATTAACACCTACCCTTGCCCTTGTCCTACACGCAGATGGCTCCGCTCCTCTCCTGCCGTTTCCTCTGTCGGTTCTGACCATCACCCATTTCCACCAGATCCGTTTTGTTAATTTCTATTTCTCTGGTGTCTGCAGGCAGCTGTCTCCTGGCCTTGGCCCTTAACCCACATATTCATAAGTACAGCTACAGCACCAGCAGAGAGGATTATTCCTGTTCCCCAAAGGCCTTCCCCTTAGCCAGAGCCAGGGGCTGCTGCTCTTGGTGCACTGCCAGCACCAATCACCTCCATCGCAGCTTTGGCAAATCCAGCTCATCCATAGCCTGCTATAATGTCCTGAAGAAGCCTCTCCCTCCTCAGTACAATTACAGCTGAATTCTGTCTCTTCTAGGCATGTACAATCGGGACTTTGAAAGATGTAGTACATAAACCATATCTGGTATTTCATGAAGTACCTTCTTTGGAAGGGCAGTTTTGAATGGCTTTTGAACTTTTCTAGGCAAACTGTACCAGTGCCCAAGCTCAGGTCTCACCAAGACTAGCCTTGCGTGGTGTGGGCTACTCCATTTGCATGCCAAGAGATGGGAGAGGAGAACCAAGAAAACAAGAGTGTTGCTTGGTCTGCAAACGGTGTGAAAGCTACTTTCAGTGTGACACATCTCCATCACCAGTGTCCCTGCAGTGTCCCTCCCCAACACTTGCACAAGGCAGGGCACCCCCTCATATCTGCTCCCAGATTTGCAAAGACAAACAGAGACAGACAGAGGGACAGCAGTTTTCTACTGTGCCACCCAAGTAGGAAGGGCTTCTGTCCCACTCCAGGGAGCAGCCTGCTCCCTAAGCTTGCCCAGGAGCTGCTGGAACAGGGCTGCCATGGACCCAGGCTGAGGTCAGGGCCCGGCTTTGTTCAGCATTGCTGCTGCCACAGGTGTTTCCTGAGAGGCTTTTCCTCGCATGTTAAGAGCTGGTGAAGGAGCTGCCCAGCCCTGTTCCACTCTCCAGGCCCTCTCCCCCCTCTCAGCCAGCCCTGGGGGATGTGCCAGCTCAGCACACACATCCTGAGAATCCCCAGACCAAGGGGGGGTGTTAGGATGTGAACCTGGACACCTGGAAACTGTGGAAATGGGATCTGGGAACTCCTGCTGAGCCTGGCCTGGCTGTGCCATCACCTCACCAGCCTCTCCCCATGCTGGGTGCTGGGGTGTGCCATGCCTGTGCTGGCTGCATGCTGTCAGCTCCCTGAACTAAACACCATTGTTGGCTTCAGGGTGGGAGAATCACACTCCATGATCTGCCCCAAATTCCTCACAATGGCCACCAGGAATCAAAGTGTTTTCTGGGGCTCCAAGTCTCGTCCCAGGCCAGCAACTTGCAGCACAGACTGTCCTGCCCCAGCTGAAGCTGCAGTGGAGGCTCAAAGGCTCCAAGCACTCCACGTGCCCTCAGCACCCACCCAGCATGGCTGTCCAAGAAGAAGGCTCATGTAAGGAAGAGAAAAATACATGGATTTCTCTCCAGGTTTATAGAGATGAAAGTTATCTTTGTGAAACAGCACAGCACAAAGTTATAAAGGGCTTTTCATTGCACAATGACATGGGGTTAGCTTCAGTCTAATCCCTACACACTATTTCATGCAAAAACTAATACAATCTCTGCAGCAGAAATATCAGTTCTAAACAATGTGAGTTTATGGAATGTAACTTACACAGCACAAAGAGACTTCAGAAGTCTCAAAAAATCTCACAGGTTGTAGCAAGACTTCAGCAAAAGAGGTAGAAGAAAACCGAGTTCCTTTTTATAGCAGGAGAATTGTGAATAGAGCTGGAATGAGACAGACCCCTGCAGGAGCTGAGTCTGGGAGCGTGGCTGTGCTGCCAGCATCCTGCTGTGGTCCTGCCACACCTCCCACAGGTAACCACAGGTGAGGTGACACCTCAGCAGCTCCGTAGGGACCCCAACACGTAGTTGTAGATCCTGTTTCTCAGCCAGCTAGGGAAGGCGAGGGGCGCTGCACACCCACTTTAAGGGGCACAGGGATCACCACAGAACACTCAGGAGACTCACCACGTAGGAGTACCGTTCCCTGGACCTCCCTTCCCGGCTCACGTTAACCGTGACCACGTCCGAAAACGCCTCCGGAGCCTCTCCGGTCTGGCACACGACTCTGCGGATGGATGAGGAGAATGGCAGCAGTGCCAGCGGCGAAGGCAGCAGCAGCTGGCCTCTGCCTGGCCACAGGGACAGGGAGGGACAGGCGTGAGCCAGGGCCATGCAGGGGTCGCGGTCCCTCCTCCCCAGCGCCCAGCTCACGTCTCAGAGACGACGTATCTGCCGGGCAGCGGGGCGCAGCGCACGCCGCCCACCCGCACGGCGCCCGCGATGTCGCTGAAGCGGCGGCCCAGGTTCCTCCCGCGGATGGTCAGCAGCGTGCCCCCCTCCAGGGGCCCGCGCAGCGGCTCGATCTGCAGCACCAAGGGGCAGGGCACAAAGTCAGAGCAGCACAGGATCCCAGAATGGTTTGGGTTGGAAGAGAACTCAAAGATCATCTATGATTCATGCTGGTGGCAGGGACACCTCCCACTAGACCAGGTCAGGGGAGAACCAGGAGCTTCTGGCCTTCATCCTTGAGCCAGTCCCGGTGCCCAAGCACCACCTGAGCCCTGTGAGGCAGAGAGAATCACTCCTCACACTCCTGCTTGCCCCGTGCACCCAACACCAGAGTCTCCTTGCTCTGGCTTGGCAGAGGAGAAACCATCACACTTCTGTGCTATGTGGGGCGGTGGGGTTTAGTAAAGGATCACTTCAGCTGCAAACACATCTGGGAAGAAACATGCTTTCTTCCACAGACCAGCTTTGAACCCACTCCTACACCGCTGGTTTCACCTGACAGCTGCTGCCCCCAGCGCTGTGAGGGGACAGGGTACTGGTCATGACAACATCCCAGTGCTGCGAGAGGACAGCACTGGCCATGCTTGTGCTGCTGGTGTTTTTCCCTCTAACATGATGAAGCCTGGATCCTGTCACTAGCAAGATGTCCTTGGCACCAGGTGACTTGACAGCACAGCCAGTCAGTGAATAATTCAGCGCTGTACCCCGTCCTGAGCCAGGGACAATGTGCAGATCCTCCTCTGCTGCAGGCAGCACCGTGCAGCCAGCCCAGCCCCTGGCACACGCCCGCCCCACGCCGCGCTGCGAGCACCCTCCGTGCTGCATTGGGTCTCACCTTGCGGATCTCAGGCGGTGGGCAGACTTCAGAGACCTGCGGGGGCTCGGTTTGCAGCCTGCAGCTGGAGCTGCTCTCGCTCCAGAGGCAGCGGTGGCCCAGGTCCTCCCTCCCCAAGCACTGGGAGCAGTCGGCGCTGCCGGTCGCGCAGTTGTACACCTCCACTGAGCCCAGAGACAACAGACAGCATGAGCTCCAGGCCCGAGGCTCTCGCAGCTTTGCTTAGCCTAAGGCAATCCAGCACACACGGCCCCCCCGCTCCCACCACCTGCCCGCTGCATTAATCCAGGAAAAGCTGAAATCCAGCGGACGAGGCTCTCGCGGCTTTGCTTAGCCTAAGGCAATCCAGCACACACGGGGCCCCGCTCCCACCACCTGCCCGCTGCGTTAATCCAAGAAAAGCTGAAATCCAGCGGACCAGCAGAGCAGTCTGCGCGCACAGCGGGACCGGGCAGCACCTGGCTGCCATCCTGCAGATTCCCCAGACGGCCTGGGCGCTTGTTCACACTACAATATCATTTAGCACATTCTTTTCCTTTTTCTCCCCTTTGAAAAACAAGCAACACCCAACTTGGAACCTTTTGTCAATTAATGCTACGTGTTTCCAACTCTCAGCATCCACATGGGAAGCTGCTTGGCAAAGCTGGCTCCATCCTGCCAGGAAGGCAATCGCATTGCTTCCACACTGACAAAAAATGGGGTAGTTTGTGCTTTGTGCAGTGTTTACAGTTCTTTCCTTCCCCCTGTGACCACAGACCCCTTTCATTGACTTCTGCTCCCTTAACAGATCTGCTCAGCTCAACTTCCATATGTTTTTCTTATACTGCCTTCACATCTCCATTAGCTGGTGCCCTGGGTTACATTTCCTCTCCAGCCTCAAGACTTCTGCCACTGAAGTGTGGGGATCCATGGAGGTAACAGTGAGAAATGCACAGGAAATATGGCTTTCACACCCTTTTCCCCACAGGAGACTTTGCAGGAGCACATAAAAAGCAGAAACAGACACACTTGGCACTTCTGCTCACAGGAGCATCTTAAGGCACTTCCTGAGCAGCTAATGAGTCCCTCAGCCTCAACGCTCTGCTGTGCTGTGCTAATGAAACTTCATCAGCACCAACACTCTGCCTGTGCCATGCTAACAAAACATCACTGGTACTGAGGGTCTCTCCTATTCTCCACAAAAAAAAGCTTATTTCATGTCATCTGCAGTCCCCCAGGGGTTACACTGGGTGGTTTTCCAACCAATAGCAGAGCATGTATTCCTTCAATGGACTATCAAAACAGAATGCACAATTAAAGCTAATAAGCATTGAAATAATAAACAATAACATCAGTAATTTCATTAAAGACATTTTAAAAGATGCCCACGTTTGTCTAGCAGATCTTTGATGCAAGGCAGTCTCTAATGTGACTCACACCAGCCTGAGCAAAGCGAGGAGGAGCCAGAGCAGCATAACAGTCCCGTGGGAACTCCAAATATTCCGGCCAATTCCAATGGATGCAAACATGGCCTATGTAAACGAGCTCCTTCTCCATGCAGGAGGAGGGGAATTCCACCACGCTTTTTCTGCTGTGGTTCCTGCTCCCAGCACCACCCACACAGAGAACTGAGTCTTCTACACAGCCAAAACCCCATGTCCCACCCCCCTCCTCGGGGTTACCGCTGTATTGCAAAATTATGCCCTCTTCTTTCTGCAGAGAAAGCAGATCTCATGCCTGCCCATGCTGGCATTTCCAGGTATTTTCACGTTGCAAGATAATCCTCCTCCATTCACAGGGGTTTATCAAGGGAAAACTTTCTGTCCTGGTCACTGGCTGTTGGTGCTCGTGAATTTCTCCCTGCCACAGTTGTCCTCCAAAGGAAAGCTCTCTTTGGGCTCTCCTCCTCTGCACCTCAGATAAATCAGCCCCTTGTGCCACAGCTGCTGACACTGTTGAGAGGCAGAGGAGCTCGGGAATGCTGCCTCCAGCCAGAGCCCCCGGCAAGGGGCACCCCCAAACCTCCAGCCACGGCGAGTGCGGCAGCTGCTGTGCCAGCCCGGCTCCGTGGCCACCCCCCGGGCTCGTCCTGCCTGGCTACCATGTCTGTCTGACTCATTTCGAGTCTCACTGCCTGCCTTCCTCAGTCTGCTGATGTAGCAAGGGCTTTTTTGGGAATCCAGCCATTCTTCTCAGAGACAGGGAACAGGCCAGGGGTGAAATGTGCTTACACATTTTATTCCTTCTCAGCAGAGGAAGCAAAAAGAAGGACTCAATTTTCAGAACATGTGGAATCTTGATGCCATGCTCCTGTGAGAGCTGAGGGAAGAGCCCTGCCCCATGCCTTCTCTCCCCGGGAGGAATTCCTCTCTAGCCCACATCCCGGCTGTGACTGAGAGCACCAGGTAACCTGAGCCATGCACGGCTGGCAGCTGAGACCTGAGCTGCACTTCTGGGCAGGGCTTGACTTTGGCTGGCTGTAACAGGGATGTGCGGGTGCCAGTCTGGGCTCTGGGCTCAAGTTCATGGGGGTGACTCTGGGTAAATATGTTTTTTGCATGTGCCTGAGAGAAGGGACTGCGCTGTGCCCACTGGAGCCATGGTCTCTCTCCTGCAGCCATAAACTCTGCCCAGGTTTCAGAGAGTCATTCAAGCCAACCAGATGAGAGGAGCATAAAAATATTTTCAACTCAGACCTGTCATCATCTCTGGACTGTCGATAAATCTGTCTGGTTTGTCCTTCAGCTGGAGGTTCACTGGGAAGCGATGGCTTTTCTCTGATGTGTGGAGCTGCACACAAAAAATAAACAAAAACTCATGAAATTTAGTAAAAAGGAGGTTACATACACACACACACCCCCCATGGATTGACCTCTCTTGTGAAGCTTCTTTGACCACTGCTCCTCCAGACACAAGGGTCTTATCCTTAGCAGAAGAAGTGGGACAGCTGTTTTGTTTTAATCATTTTGCTGAAGCCCCAGTAAAGGGCACCAGGACACAGTGCATATCACGGTGAGCACAGAGCCCTGGGTTGCTGCTATTTTTAGCAGAAACGGACAGGAACACGAGCAGCCTGGACTGTCTGCACATTCTCAGTGTGGGGCTGTGATACAGGTGACGTGATGGGAAAGTGCTCTTCTCCAGCTTCCACTTGCAATGCTCCTACTGGTGAAAGCCCAAATGTTTGCTGCATTTTGCAGGTGCAGTTTGCCCTCCAACAACCACACACTGCTTTCCAGTGAGCATCACAGCATTTCCTCAGGCCAAATCCTTGCTCAAAATAAAAGCTACAAAAACAGCAATCCTGAAAGGTGGCCAAATTTTTTGTCTGAACTAAACTCTTCCTATTTAGAAAGGTAAACAAGCAGCTCTTTCCCAAGCCGGAGGGGAGCAGGGGCCAAAGCCATTGCAGATCCCCACGGAGCTGGGGACACAGCACCGGGGACACGTGTGTGCCCTGCCAGCATCAGCACATGCAGAGAGCCCAGAGGGGCAAATGCAGGAGTGAGAGATGGAGCGAAGAGAGCAAGTGGAGTCCCACTGCCAGGTGGGAGGTTGGGGTGAGACCCTGCCTGCCCTCGGACCTGATGCTCAGCCTGGGGGAAGCAGGGCTGGCAGCCTCCCCCCTGCACTCACCAGCACATGGACACACTCCACGGCAGAGGAGTTCACCCACTGGGCTTCAAATGTCCCGTCTGTCCCAAAATGGCACTCCAGAGCTGTCTCCTAGGAGAGGGAATACAAGGCAGAATGGCTGCAACAACCATTTTGTGCATTTCTCTGTCTGTCAGTCGATCAGCAGGGTCCGTGTCCCACCTTGATTCTGCCACTGGCACCTGAACTCTGCCCAGGTCAAAAGGAGATCAGTGCCCGACACTAAATGTGCAGCCCAGGAGCTGTGCCTGGCCCACAGCACACACAGACCAGACGTGCCTGGCTGGGCTCCTGTAACCCCAGCAGCTCCTCTGGGCAGGGGTGCGTGGCACTGCAGCACATACTGAGAGCCAGTGTTGCCCCAGGCCACCTTGTCCAAACCAGTCAGTGATTTGGGCTCAAAGTCACCTTCCTCCTCCTCTTCCCAACAACTACACTGAGCAAATCTCCAATTCAAACAAGGACCCAGCCGAGAACAGGTTCAAAGACAGACTTCTGTGCTGTTTTCCTGATAACACAAGGATGATATCCTGCACCAAATTATTGCTGTACCCGCATCCTGCAGGAAAAAAATCCTGTCTCCAAGCAGTTGATGCTCCACCACTACTGAGGTCTAACTATCCTTTGAAAACTGGCAGATCTGATAAAAGACATGGAAGGAAGCACCAAGCTCCTGGCAGGCAGCTGCTGGTTCAGCAAACACACAGGCAGAATCTTGCCCAGTGCATCACCTGCACCCAAGCAGCTCTGGCTCTGCAGGCTGCCCACAGCCCTGGCCTCACGTCCCTGCAGTGCCCCTGCTGCAGGAAAGGCTGGGGGCACATGTCTCTGAGGCTCCCAGCTCCAGCAGCACTCATGAGTTCCTCCAGAGAGGAAAGGAGAAGAAATCCTCCCCGGCACCCTGGGACAATGAGCAGAAGGTGATGGAAGGAAGCCAGACTGCCAGAGCCTCTCCTGCTGCCCCTTTCCTGCTGACTCCGTTTCCTGTGGGTTCCATGCACTATTGCTTCCTCCTCAGCCACCTCCAGCATCCAGACAGGAAGAAGGATTTCTCACCCTGTTTTGCTGATTGCAGAGGTCACAGCCTCCTTCCTGTAGGCTGGAGCTGTGCAGGAAAAGGCCACGAGGGTCTGCTCTGCCCCTGCACCGAGGCAAGGAGGTGTGGTGGGAGTGGTGCCTCCAGGGCCTCCAGAGCACCCTCCAGCACACCACAACAGCTCCACTGGCACTTCCAAAGCTCTCCTCTCCTGAAGAACAAGGAGCCACTTGGCTGCCCAGGGTGCTGGAATCATCAGCAGGGGCAAGGCAAACCTGGCCCCATGAGCCCTGTTGGTCTGAGCCAAAATTACTCAGGGCAGATTTCTACAAACACCAGAGCTTACTCAAGCACTTTTCCAGTGCTCAGCCTCTTTACCCCAAATTCCTCTGGCTCTTTCTGGCATACAGCACATCTCCAAAGGCACCACTTGATGTCCACTTCTACTTTTTGCTGTCAGAATTACCATGTCAGAAAATTTCACAAAAAATACTTTTTCACCTCAAACAAGCTTTGCAGTGATGACCTGAAGGACATTTACACTCCAAATGAGCTCTGCAGGGACAATCTGAAGTTAAACAATGCTTCCATGCTGTACTCAAACACTGTGGCTCAGACAGGGCTCCCTGTCTGCCCCTCAGAGCTGTGTCCTTTATTCCTCAGCACGGGCACTGGGGCCAGGCTGGATGGGGCGTTGGGAGAGCTGGCACCAGCATGCTCTGTGGTGGTGGAGCAAACACCCACAAGGAAACAGGGAGCTTTATTTCCCCCAAACACCTGTCCAAACCTTCCCAATGCCTTTAGGAACTCATTTACCTTAGAGAAAGTTGCATTGGCCAGTGAGATCACGATGTTCCGAGATACACCCGTGGGCATCGGCTCCAAAGGGGCAGGTACAATTTGAGGACAGTCAATTTTCTTCTGCTAGGTACAAAAACAGGGAAAAAAGGGGTTAGCTGGGTGCATGCTGAGCATCCTCAGCAACAAGGGAAAGGAACCATCGAGGTCCTTGATAAGATTAATTTCACTGGGAAGGGGGCACAGCCAGGTGCACAGTGAGGTGTACCCGCACCTCAGCTGCCACTCTGGCAGGGCCAGAATAACTCTGAAAGCAGGCACTGCCCCCTCCAAAGGCAGATCTCCCAGTGTGACCCTCTCCCACGCCCTGTGAGCCTGTTGCACCCGTTGCATTGCTCACTCCTGCCAGCACCTGCAGGGCCTGTGCTGCAGGGTCTCCACCCTGCACACTGCCCAGGCTGCGTGTGCATGCACAGAGGGTGTGAGGAGCCGCACGGCCGTCAGGGAGGGGGCTGCAGGAGTGGGGCAGCTGCACTGAAAGGCTTAAATGAAGCTGAAAAATTATTTTAAAAGGTCATCTGTCTCCTTACTTTTGTTCTTGTTTTAAATTGATGTCTCAGACACTGGAGCTGACTCAGAATTCCAGTCTGTGTGACAAACCCGTTCTGTTCTCTCATGAGACGTAAATCACACTGCGAAACTACAGCAAGCATGAAGCCAGATTGTGCATGGCCCCAGGGTACATCCAGAGTAATGCCTGTGACAGTGGAGCCATTGGGGT
Organism: Onychostruthus taczanowskii; assembly: GCF_017590055.1. Classification (NCBI taxonomy): domain Eukaryota; kingdom Metazoa; phylum Chordata; class Aves; order Passeriformes; family Passeridae; genus Onychostruthus; species Onychostruthus taczanowskii. The sequence goes on along the minus strand of NW_024506993.1, from coordinate 295,517 downwards.
AAAAGACAACAAAATACTTGGTCCATTATGCAGAACCATTTGCAGCAGGCAAGATTTCCTCTCACTTGCATCAAAGATTACCCTGCTGTGGCTCCACTGATGCCAGTGCTGCTGCTGCTCCAAGGAGAGGCTGAGCCTGCCCTCCCAGTGCTAGGATGCCTGATCAGACACATCCCTGGGACTGGGCATGCAGCGAGGGGGAGGTTTCTCTCCTGCCCTCCCCAGACCTAGATAGGGGTCAGAGAACTACCTGGGAGTGTCTGTTTGACTGTGGAAAAAATATTTCACTTCTGTCAGGACACTCTAACCAAGCATAGTTGGTGCTGCCTAAATATGGAGATTAAATAACAGAGATTAACGTGATAAGGGAAGCAAAACAGCAAAGTAAACAACTGGAGAGAGATTTCAATCCCAAGCCTCTTCCAAGGAAATAAAGAGAGTTAAAATAGAACCAGCACAGCTACAATTTCAAGCAAAACCTCCCCTGCCTGATGAGTCCTTGCATGTCACCAGAGCTGGCACAGCTTCCCAGAGAAATACACTTTAGAGGACTGATTAACTTGTCATCTTGCAGCCCCTTCTCCTGCTGTTCAGCAGCCACCAGAAATAGAGCTGCCAGCTGCCTATATCCGTCACATCTGGATCAGAGGAAAGGGGCAGAATGTCCGGGTGCTGGGGATGGAGGCGGGAGGATGCAGCTCTCCCTGCAGAGCCACGCGCAGGTGCAGCGCACAGCGATGGTTTGTTTACCAAAGCTCCAACTGCACGATGAAAGCACCGTGTTTCCAGGGCTACAGAGCACCTCTCCCGCTCACGAGACCAGCAGGAGGCACAGAGAGAAAACAAACATGCCCAAGCAGGTCAGCATCCAGCCCAGCTGAACCTCTGGAGCAGGAGACCCAAGGAAGTTAGTCCTTTGCTAATCGAGGACAAGCCCAGGGCAGTCCCCAGGCGACCACACGGCCCTGATGTCCCCCAGTGTCACTGCTGAAACTGACACCCTCAAGTCCCTGGCAGGAGCACACAGCAGTGCCCAGCAGCACACACAGCATGAGCGCCCGCTCCCCAACAGCCAGCGTGTGCCAGACCCCTGCAGGGCTCCCCAGGCTCTGGCACAGACAGACCCAACAGGAACAACCATCAGGAGGGTTTTCAACTTCCCAGCACCCATGCAGACAGCCAGAGAAAATGCCAGACACTGAAACCTGTGGAGTGGACTAAGAGGAGGATGCTTCCCCAAAATACCCGGGTATGCACAGGCAGGCACAGCTGACCCCAACACACTGCCCCGTGCTGCCGGGAGCTGCCACCTGGCAGGGACTTCTCCATCCCCATTTCCCAGGGATTTACAGGATCTGGAGCTGTAAGCGGTGGCTTCAGCTCCACCCCCATGCCCTGCACTCCTCCCCACTGGAGGAGAGTGGATGCCAGGGCTGGCCCTGGGCTCAGCCTGAGAGTGAGGGTGGGACATCTGACATGGGGCCAAGCTCCTCTCAATGATGAGCATGAGCAACACTGGACACCTGAGTTAAGAGCAGAGGTGCAAAAGGGATATTCAATTTACAGTGTAAAAGCTTGGCTTGGATCTAGAGCATATTGATTGCTAAAAGGCCCATTTTATTTAAATTAACGTCAAATTAAACTTCAGTAGTAGGAACTCTGAGCCTCTGGGTATTAAAGCTGCAGTTTGGAAAGAGGTGATTTTGTCCTCTGGGTGAGCACCCCAGTGGTGCCCCAGCACATTATTAACATAAAGCAGCCTCGAGTCACAGCTAAGGGAATGGTGGAGTATGGCTGTTTCTTCTTGCACCCAAACCCAGGTGGCCCAGGATGAGGAGAAAGAGCAGCATTGCTCCAGGTACGAGAAGTCATGGAAAGCCAAGAGCTGGAGCCCACGGGCGGCACCAGGACAGCAGAACCCCGGAATCCCTGAGCCAGCCCCCTCCCAGGCACGCCTCAGCACAGCACAGCACGGCAAGGCACGGTGCCCACCCACGCCACACCGCCCTCCTGAAGAGCTGAGGAGGGTGCCCAGCCCAGCAGGGCACAAGCCACAGCCGGCGCGTGCTGGGCACGGCTGCGGGAGCTCGGAGCCATCCTCACCTCCATCCGCAGCGCGTCCTCACACTGTGAGCGGTTGGAGACGCAGCTGTAGGTGGAGGGGCACCAGTGGCACTTCCACCTGGCTGAGAGGCAGCTGGTGCACCTGCAAGGGCAAAGGCAAGGTGAGCAAAGCAGAGTATAGGCTGCTCAGAGGGGCCACACCCCAGCCCTGCAACCCCTCTTCACACTGTTCAGCCTTTAATGGTGCCTAGAAAAACCCACTGCAGGTGCTGGATTTCCCTCCGCTCTCCCTGGGAGCTGGCAGGGTATGTGGCCAGAGCCCATCACGCCCAGGCACCCCTGCCTGGCCTCAGGCTACAGCAGACTGAGAGCCACCTTCCCCTGCTTAGCAAACAAACAGGAACAACCAGTTAGTTTTTCCCCCAAAAAAATGCTCTTTCCCCTCATCTGTCTCTCTGAGGACAGCAGACTGAGAGCCACCTTCCCCTGCTTAGCAAACAAACAGGAACAACCAGTTAGTTTTTCCCCCAAAAAATGCTCTTTCCCCTCATCTGTGTCTCTGAGAAGCCTGGCATGCTGGACCTGACTAGGACTCCCTGCTGTTTACACAGACATGGGAGTGCTGGTGGGCCCTGTGGCCAGGTCCTGATGTCATGCTCCTGAGAGGTGGATGAGTTTTGTGTGTGCCACTAGAGCCTCCTCAAGCTGATGGGGGTATGTGACTGCTCCCACCCAGGGCTGGAGGGAGCAAGAGAGCGTGACCCTCCCTTCCCCAGTGCCCCACAGATTGCTGGGGAGGCCACCTCTGCTGCTGAAGGGTTAACAGAACAAGCTTCAGATAAAGATATTATCTATGTTTAAAAGAAACCCAGCCCAGATGGCTTGAGGACCCTCCTCTGGCATCACATCTCCCACCATCCTGCCAAACCCTGCCCAGGCCCCAGCTGCCAGCTCTCAGGAGCTGAGCTCCCCCACCAACCCCACACAGGAGCACCCTCGTCCAGCTTCGTGCTGGCACCCTCCCAGCGCCCAGCTGCCCCACCATTGTCACCCCCGTGCCACCCACGCCCCGCCACGGGGGCTCTGCTGCCGCGCGCTGGCCTCACTCACGCTCTCTTCGGGTAAATGTTCCCAATCCTTTTGCAATCATAGATGGTGAAATTGGCCCGGATTATGTTTTTGTTGTTGACCCGGAGAGAAGTTTCAACGACCACGTGGTCTGAGAAAATCAAGCCAAAGAATATTGGGTTGCAACAGCCCCTTGCTCACACTCACACTCAGCAGACAAGAGAGACCCTTGGGAAAACAAGGGCTAAATATGATTTGTTTTCTCTAGGGCTTCCTCCGAGCTGCATGTCAGAACTTGGACAGTCATCCTTTCTCCTCTTCCCTCCTAAATCAGCACTTTACATTACTCTCACAAAAAAGAACATGGTGACTTTCAGCACAAAATTCCAGCATGTTATGCAAGTGTTAATTAGCAGATTTAATTATTGTCTTCACGTACAGTTGGTGCTAAACTGTAATTTTTAAAATGTGGTAATTAAAACATGTTAGTTATCATGTTTTAAAATCCCGCTCACTTTCCCTGTGCCAACAAACCTGCAGAGAGCGGAAATCCCTTTTTTGGCTGCTCAACACACCATAATACCTTCCCTCCCCCCAAAATTGCCTTTTTTTTTTTTTTTTTCAATTTTGCCGTATAAGCACCAGGGAGAAGAAACAATGCTTCTTTCAGAATACAGACAATAAATCAGCATACTGGATTCCAGAAATTCATTTGGACATTGCTGAAACCAACAATACAGAACAGTTAATGATCTCCCATTCTTTGGATAGTTTGGGAGGAAAGCAATGCAGCTTTACAAATGGGCCTAGGAAAAGTGGAATTTTCAGAAGGACTAGCTAATTCTCCCCTTACTGAAGTCAGCCATCTTCAATAGCACATTCACTCCACCGTTGAAGGATGAAAACTTTACAAGCACTCAAGCCTGGACTAAAGCATCAAACTTCTCCAAAGGCACCGAGAGGGGCTGACTGCATCGCTGAGTGGCCAGCTCAGGTGTGCCAGCTCAGCCAGCAGCTCAGCTGCAGTGGCCAGCTCAGGTGTGCCAGCTCAGCCAGCAGCTCAGCTGCAGTGGCCAGCTCAGGTGTGCCAGCTCAGCCAGCAGCTCAGCTGCAGTGGCCAGCTCAGGTGTGCCAGCTCAGGTGTGCCAGCTCAGGTGTGCCAGCTCAGCCAGCAGCTCAGCTGCAGTGGCCAGCTCAGGTGTGCCAGCTCAGCCAGCAGCTCAGCTGATGCAGTGGCCAGCTCAGGTCAGTCAGCTCAGCCAGCAGCTCAGCCTCGTCCCAGGCACTCATCTCCTCTGCCCCATGGGGCCTCGAGACAGGCATCCCCTTTGGCACCGTCACAAAGCAGGGGACACCGGATGCTCTGGCTGGCTTTTGACTGCAAAACGGGGCTAAGAGTCCCTGAGCTCCTTCAGGTACCCACTTGCTCTTCCTGCAGAACTCCTCCCGAAAGGCAGCGTGTGTTTTGGAGGCAAATTCAAGAAAGCAATTGAAAATATCAATATAAAAAACTACATTATTTTCCCAGGGCTAAAACATTTTGGGCTTAGTACATACTAAATCTAAAGCAGAAGCTCAAACCAGGTAAAAATAAGCACGTGAACTGGCATTTAAATTCTGATGTTTAAAACAAAAATTGATAGATTTGAAATACTATCAATTCATGTAAAGAGGGTGGAATTCCAACGCTTCAGTCATATGCCCTGTAAAACAGACACAGCTTTGGGCTTTTCTTCCCTGTATGTGTTAACTGCACATACCACTGAAAAAAGAAATAAAGCCTACTAAAAGCTATGCTCACAAAAGTGGTTAGAAGGAACACATCTTTTTTGCCTCTGCATACCTTGGTCATCAGGAAATGCTGGATATTTCTCGTGTGGAAGCAAACTGCAATAAATAAATTGGTTTACATAATCCCCAGCGACTCTGGCGACCGTGTGGATGTTGTTTCCATAGTCACATGAAATATTTGTTCCATTCAAGTTCGGGATAGTTCCATTTATTTGTATTATCAGGGCCTATATTAGACAAAAAAGTCAGCTATTATCACAGAAAATTATATTTAGAAATTGTCAACATTTTAGAAGCTTTTAAGAGGTAAGCAACTCCAAAACAAGCCCACAGACAGGGTCTGTCTTGAAACAAATAATATTTTTACAAAAACCTTTAACATATAATTAAAATACTTTAAAATAGCAACAATACAAAACCAGGAAATGAGTTGACTCAGCTGTCTGCAGCTGATTGCGTTTGAAATTTTGCGAGCCTGCCCTGTGTGTTTGGTGCAGCAGCTCTGGGTGGTTTTTGCCGTAGGCTCAGCTCTGGGTGCTGTTTTCCTACAGACCTGGCACGCAGGCGGCTCAGGCTCCGGGGTGCAGCAGGTCACCCCAGCTCCCCGAGAGCCTTGGCCAGGTGCAGCAGCAGAGCTCAGCACCCCCTGATCCGTATCCAAGCCCCGAGGAGCCGTGCTGCTCCGCGGGAGGAGCTCGGGTGGCTGCTGCCCTGGGAGCAGGCAGCGGCTCTACGGACCCTGCAGGGCATTGCTTTGGAACTGGCAGCAAACGCACCGGGTTCTCTTTGTCAATATTGATCTCAGGCTCCAGGATGGTCATGGAAGGGCACTGCTGCACTCCCTCACTCACACTCGCCCAGAAGTTGGCCCCCGTGAAGTTGGTGCACTCATGCTGCAGAGAACACCTGCAACGAACAGAGGAACAGCTCGTGGTCGATGAGTTTTAAAACAGGTGATAAAAATTGAATTGAATTGAATTCCTTGTGAGGGAAGCTCCTGAGAAAATCTTGTGTCTGTGTCTTTCTCCATCCATGCAGCTAAGCCTTAACGTTTGCTGCTATGGTTTAAGCATCTGCTTGCCATGATAAAAACATGTTCTCCCACAGCACCATTGGAGCAGCAGGATTGAGGAAGGCAGGAAAAGGCCAGGGCTGAACCCGAACTCAGGAGGAGAGGATGACATTTTGTCTGACATCTTCAGTTTGCAAATGTGGATTCTAATTTTGAATACCCCCTTTTGCATGTGATTGTCTTCTACTGATAGATGAGATCTGCAGGGGCAAAACATGGACTTTCACAGGGTGTGGGTTCTCACAGTCCCATGGTTTGACACCTGCAAGAGATTCTTTGCACTGGCACTGCCTGTGGCATGACAATGCAGCTATGGTGAAATCGTGGCTCTGAAGAACATCCCCAACCCTTTGGGCCAGATGCAATTGTTTCTAACAGCATGTATTTTGTAAGGAATGGAAAAAGACTGTTGGTGGTGTGACTGTGGGGAAATACAGAAGGCAGCAGAAACCCTTGCCCAGGCTGAGGGCCCGGGGACACGGCGAGACGCTCCAGGACACGGCTGTTCCTACCTGGTCTCCATGGTGCACCACCCGCAGTAGGCGTCGGCGGCGGCCAGGCACTCCGCGCACGTCGAGTACTGGCTGCAGGCAGCCACCTTCACCCGTGTCATCTGCACGACAACACACAGCTGCTGCAGGCTGCACAGCCAGACTGCACAGCCCCACAGCTGCTGCCAGGCTGTGCAGCCCCACAGCCCCTGCCAGGCTGCACAGCCCCACAGCCCCTGCCAGGCTGCACAGCCCCACAGCACCTCCCAGGCTGCACAGCCAGACTGCACAGCCCCACAGCCCCTGCCAGGCTGCACAGCCAGACTGCACAGCCCCACAGCCCCTGCCAGGCTGCACAGCCCCACAGCTCCTGCACACTGCACAGCCCCACAGCCCCTGCCAGGCTGCACAGCCCCACAGGACCCCCTGCCCTGGACGCTGCAGCACGGCCACGTGCAGCTGGACACAGGACACCAGCACCTCGGGCTGCGACACCCTTCCCCTGGGGCAAACTCACCCAGCCCGCCACAGGAGCAATCCCTGGCATGGCTTGGAAGGCGGAGCTGTGTCGTGGGCATGGGGACGAGCCCAAGAAGCCGCCTGCTGCCTGCTGAAGCAATCCCTGGCATGGCTTGGAAGGCGGAGCTGTGTCGTGGCCACCTGGCATGGGGACGAGCCCAAGAAGCCACCTGCTGCCTGCTGGGGACCCCTGGAGCCTGTCCAAGCCGCGAGCCCCAAGACAGGAATGATGCCCTGGGGCTCGGGAAACCACAGGGTTTGCAGCCAGCTGAGCTGAGCTGGGCTAGGCTGGGCTGAGCTGCTCCTTTTCAGCTGGTGCCATGGAAGGAGCCATGTGGGACCAGGCTACCGAATGTGACACTGCACCTTTCAGAGGTGTCAGATGGACATGGCTTTATAGCTTGTCCCTCTCTGTGAAAAGCTCTCACCCAGACCTGCAGAAAGCTCCTCTCCAGTCACAGCCCAGCACTCTCTGGCTGTTTACACAAAGATCAGAAAGCAGCACCACTCTAGAAACCTTGATTTGTGAAAAAATCGAAGTACCTCTGGGGACTCACTTGGCAGGAGCAGTTGGAAGGGAAAGCATGTGTTGGTTTCTCCTCCTTTGATCTCTAAACATTTGGGAAGGGAACCTGAGTGGTTTGGAAGAGTGGGGACTGAACATGTGAGGTGCCAAGAGCCCTGAGCTCCCACCAGGCAAGCACACTCCAGGCTGCAGGCTCCTTGAAGCCCCACTTCACTCGCAGCACCTCACTGTTCCCCAGCCCTGCGGGGCTCAGCAGACCCACCCCAAGCCTGTCAAACTCCTGGGGAGCTTCCCAGGGTGCTCTCTCCACCAAAGTGAAACTACTCATCAGATTTATTGGAAAAGAAGCAGTCAGAGGAGGCAGCACGAGCACCACAGCAGTTGTTTGATCAGCCTGAGTGGAGGGCACAGCCCAGCCAGGGGCTGAGATGAGACAGTCGGAGCCATCAGCTAAAGAGGCTTCCTGGGAGGGGGCTGTGAAATGATAATGACCAATCTGCAGGGAATTAGAGCTCGGAAAATACAAATGCAACATGTAACATTTGGGGCTGTGCATCTGTTTTGACAGATTAAAATGTAATTCAGGACAAACCCTCAGCGCCTGGAGCGCTCAGCTCTCATCTTCCTACTCTGTTAACCTGACGGAGATGGGACTGCCTGTCTGTACCTGCTGCAGCTCTCCAGCTCTCTGCAGAGCCATCCTGCCAAGCACTGAGCAGAAATCTCCCCAGGGACCACTTCTGACAGGCACTTTTTGTCTGTAGGATCTCCTGAAAGCCTCCCTAAAAACCATGTACTGTCATTTTGGGGTTTCTGTACAGGAACAACCTTTGCTTATTTCTATGCTTATTTCTGCACTCCCATAAGTGCAGTCAGTTTCAGTATCTTTCACTCTTCTTTTTACCTGACCACCACAAAGACCTGATAAGTTGGGCTGAATGGATAGGCACCTCCCCAGAAAGCCCAGTGACAGCTACAGCTCTGAACACCATTAAAGAAAATCTTATTGTCCCTTTCTGCTCCCAGTATCTTTCACTCTTCTTTTTACCTGACCACCACAAAGACCTGATAAGTTGGGCTGAATGGATAGGCACCTCCCCAGAAAGCCCAGTGACAGCCACAGCTCTGAACATCTTGGCTCTCACCATTAAAGAAAACCTTATTGTCCCTTTCTGCTCCCACCTCTAAGCTAAATCAAATGCATGCTGTGCTCCTAGAACTGTTTTGTTGAGGACTGAAGGTCTCACCTGGTAAGAGGTCATCAGGTAGAGGTAAGTGGAATCAGAAGGGTCAAACTGCATGATGGGATGGACAGGCTCTCCGTAAGCCACTGAGATGGATCTCCTGCTAATAACCTTCATCGTACTGTCCAGGTTTATCTGTGGAGAGAAGACGCCACTCACTGAGACCATTTTCAAACACTAAGGGCAGCAGATTAGTTCTCCTTGGTTATAAATAAAAACCAGAGTGGTATTCAGTGGTGCCCAAGCACTGTGAATGTCTGCACACTTTGCAGGCTGCACACACAGAGCTTTTCCAGAGCTTTCCTGGAAAGTCAGCTCTGTGTCACTGGGCAGGCACGGCACAGCCCAGAAAGCCCCAGCCCTGCTCAGTGATGCAGGACCCTCGCTGTCCCTGGTCCCTCTGAGGGGCTGCCTCTGGCACGTGGAGGCTGTACCCCTGCACAGCTTCCTCCAGCAGGCACAGCAGCCTTTGTGTCACCCTCATGCAAGTGGCACCAGCCTTCAGGCCTCAGCACACACGCATTCTGTACAGAGAACATTGACTTTCCACAACTTAATGAAAAACAGTGAAAATCAGCAACAGGGCTGTACAGCATGGCACCTCCTGCTCCCTGCATATTTGAAAAATAAGTGTTGTCACTCCCAGCCAGAAGAAGCTTCTATCCCTGCTGACTCCAGAAGACCACGGCAGCTGCCACGACAGTGCCAAGTCCTACCTTTCCTCATGAATCACCAACCAAAGTGCTGGCAGTGATGGAGGGGGCTGCACAGCATCAGCCTGCCTTTCAGTTCTCTGAATGTCTTGGCATTTGACTTGAAAATTCAGTAAATTAAATGTGGCATTGCTGAGAGGAAATAACAATGGGGCTACACAATTTCTCGTGACAGTCACTTTTCAGCTTAAAACAGAAAGGGAGAGAGGAAAATTCCGGCCTCCTTACTAGCAAGGGAAGGCAATAATTGTAATGACCAAGTGTGCCTCTGTTCTCTAAATGTGGATTAATTAATTAACATAGGTTAATTAATTCTTACACTAGAGCAGCACTGACACACCCCAGTCTGACAGCACAGGCTCAGACTTCTCTCTGCTAAGAAACATAGCACAGAGAGCTATGCAGAAAAAGGGTGCTATCACTGTGTCCATTTCAAAAGCTGGCTAGCCAGAAGCTAAATTATTTCCCTGGGATCACCCAAGAAATCCATGAACGAGCCCTGACATTCCCCAGTGCATCCCCTCTCCCTCTCTGCTGAGATGTGCTCCGCGGGGCTGGTTACAGACACCCGTGCCTGGCTCCCTCTGCCTCCTGGGCAGGTTCACCCTACACCCTCTTCACACAGGCAATTCCTGGATTCCAGGGGGCTTCAGGCTCTGGGGGAGAGCCCCCACAGCAGCACAGAGAGGCAGTGACCTCCAGTCCTGGCGCGGCAGGGGAGCAGGCTGGGCTGGAGGACAGGATTGCCCTGGGTCACGCCACCAGAGCCCTCATCTGCTTCCACACTGCACTTCCACACCTGCACACACAGGACAGACCCCTGCCTCCCACCCCTGCCTTGAGGGCACTGCACCCTGGCACGTCTTGCCCTGGCTGTGCTGCCCAAGCACTGCTGACCCTCTCATGATGGCTACATTGGTCTCACCAAATGCCAGTCTGCAGCCAGAATTGCATTAATTGGCCATGCCCCTGGTAGCCCTAATTGCTGCTGGCAGGAGCTGGGCAAGCACTAATTCTGCCCCTCTGCTGTCTTTTCTCAGGCAACAGATCTGAATGATTTGCTCACACCAAGTACCTTGTCTCCCATGCCAAAGAGCAAGGAGCCCCAAAGGTAGAAGGGCTTCTGGTTATGCAGCTGTGTTGTGGAATTAGATTACAGCTATCTGAGCAAATTATCCCAGCCCAGGGTAGCCAGGAGCCTCTCCCTAATGGAGGCCCTGCAGATAAGGCTGGTCTCTCCAGCTGATAATGGAGCAGAGCTGTTAATGCCGTGTGAACAGGCTGCTCTGTGTGTGGCATGTGCCCCCCAGCCCTGCCCGGCCCAGCGCCAGCTCCCTCCCACCCTCACAGATCACCTGCCCCTGTGGGCAGCAATCAAAGCAGGGAGCCTCTGCGTGATTGTTCCCACATTTCTGCCAGGAGCACTGAGATGCAAGGGAAGAAACTGCGTAAGTTTTCTTCTACCCAAGTATTTTGATCCAGTATCCCACATTATGCATCAGTCCCCCCAGGCAGAGATAAAGCAGGTATCAGCTGTCTCTGCTCCAGGCATTTTCCTCTTCTTCTCTATGGACTTTTGATACTGGCAGTTTACCAGACTGCTGTGGCTGCCTGGAATCAAAACTTTCTCTGGCAAACTTCAAGCACTAAGGCTACTGAGGGCTTGGCCTTGTGTCCTGGCTGCAGAGCTGGGGCATTGCTCACCCTGCATCACCTCTTGCACGTTATTTAGAACAGACTCTACCACGGGTTCACACCTGCTTTGGATTCAGCTGTGAAGAAGAATCTCTTTGTGATTCCCCTGTCTACATGGAGTCTTCAAAAGCCAGCAGCTCAGAGGGAGAATTTATTAGAAGAGCTTTTAATAATTTTAATAACTTCAACAATTAAAACAATAACAAAATATTGTAATTAAAGTTAGATTGTGTGCATATAATGGTATTGTTTTAAAATTATATTAATATAATTAATAAAATAGTTTAATAAAGTTAATTTATAATTCAATGCCGCGCAATAGCATTTTCAGCTTAGGGTTTATCAAAAGCATCCTGCTCCCATGGCAGCCCTGAGCAGTGATTAGCAGCCACCAGTCATCGGGCAGCGTGTGCCACTGTCCAGGCTACGGCAGTACCCGAGCACCTCATTGCCTGAAGGAAGCAGGTGCTGAAGCCAAGGGACAGCAGGTGCCAGGCTCTGGGCAGAGCAGAGGTGCTGGGAGGGGGAGCCCCGGCAGCTGCCCCGTGCCCAGCCCCGTGCCCAGCCCTGTGCCCCGTGCCCAGCCCCGTGCCCAGCCCTGTGCCCAGCCCTGTGCCCCGTACCCAGCCCTGTGCCCCGTGCCCAGCCCCATGCCCAGCCCCGTGCTCAGCCCCATGCCCCGTACCCAGCCCTGTGCCCAGCCCCGTGCCCAGCCCCGTGCCCAGCCCTGTGCCCAGCCCCGTGCCCCGTACCCAGCCCTGTGTCCAGCCCCGTGCCCAGCCTCGTGCCCAGCCCCGTGCCCAGCCCCGTGCCCCGTACCCAGCCCTGTGCCCTGTGCCCAGCCCCGACAGCCGCCCTGTGCCCAGCCCTGTGCCCCGTACCCAGCCCTGTTCCCAGCCGTGTGCCCCGTACCCAGCCCTGTGCCCTGTGCCCTGTGCCCAGCCCTGTGCCCAGCCCCGTACCAGCCCCGTGCCCAGCCGCGTGCCCCGTACCCAGCCCTGTGCCCAGCCTCAGCAGCCACCCTGTGCCCAGCCCTGTGCCCAGCCCTGTGCCCCGTACCCAGCCCTGTTCCCAGCCCTGTGCCCCGTGCCCAGCCCCGTGCCCAGCCCCGTGCCCAGCCCCGTGCCCCGTGCCCCGTGCTGCTGCTGCTGGCCCCACTTGCCTTCAGGAGTCCTCCACCGGCCGTGCCCAGGAACACCACGGTGTAGTTGTTGACGCTGGCCACGGCCACGGCGGTCAGGCCGCTGTGGGTGAAGACGGGGGTGGCCGTGACGGGGTTCACGATGGCCAGCGGGTGCTGCAGGTGCGCGGCTCCGCAGTCCAGCTGCTCCGGCTGCAGCTGCGGGGAGACACGAGGTCAGCAGGCTGCACAGGCACGGCGTGCTCCCCTGCCAGCCCTCTGCAGCGGGGACAGACCCCCCAGAGCCCCGCTCTGCCGAGCCGCGGGGCAGCAAAAGGCAGCCGGCCCTGGCTGACAGAGGGGCTCCCGCATGGATCCACTGCCAGGGGCCGGGGGGCAAAGGCAGTGCCTAAGGACCTGCCACTGACCCGTGTCTGTGAGCAGGCATTTGACTTGTTTGGCCGAAAGCAAGACAACAGGCTTGACTCTCCTGTGCTAAATTAATTAGTGCATTTGCTGCATGACAGCAGCATTTGCAAGCGGGACTGATGCCTCATATTCCTACTACCCTGCCAAGATGCGCCCAAGATTTATGATCCCCTCACTCCAAATGCTCTGAGATTCTCGTGTAATTTCTCCTCAGACAACTTGCATGGATTCGACAACGCCTGAACATCACAACAGCCTCACTGCCAACAATTCACCCGCAGTCACTCCTGCAGCAGTTTCCTGAGCTGCAGCAGGTGCAGCTGGAGCCCTTCAAACGATGAGCACGTTTCGAGGGCCATTACCACTCATGCACAGTGTCACCCCAGGTGTGGCCCAGGGCACGCTGTCACCGCGCTGTCACACTCCTCGGCAGGGCTGGCATTCCAGCAGGTATCCCAGTCACCTGCGCACAATCCAAGCCCCAGCTGTGGGAAGTGCCTGCACAAAATTCCAGCGAGAGATGCCTGCAGGGTTGCATCCCACACCCCGAGGACAAAGCACATTTATGCCTTTCTGAATCCAGTCATAAGGCAGATAGCGCTGCCACAGAAGCTGACAGAAGTCTGAATTTAAGCAGAATAAATGCAGGGATTTGAGGCTGTATCTGTCAGGGAATGGGAATGCAGTTTCCACCAGGCAGAAGGTGACCACCAGCCTGTCCAGCACAGTCCTTCCTCCCTGGGCTATACCAGGGCCTGGATGCTAATTCCCTACTCATCATCACTATTTCATTAATGGAACCAAGATAAAGCTTTGGCTCTCTCCTCTCTCCAGACAGTTCAGAAGATTAAGCAAATCTTTAGGCTTTGCCACAGGAGGGTGAGACTGGGCAGGGTCTCTCTGCAGGGTCATCCCACTTTGGGGTGCAACTCTTGCCTCATGCAGATCTGCCCCCAAGCCACCACCGTGTCTTGGGTTGGTGCCACACCACAGCAAAACATTGCTGGGGACAAGTGGGGAAGAAACATGCTAAAACCCAAAAGGAATGCAAAGTGAAGGGGCTTTGTATGCATAAGCAAGGGATGGTGCCCCTGCAGCAGCAGAAGAAACAAAGCCCCAGACAGACGGCCACAGGGGTTGGTGACCTCCCTGCCATGCACGAGTGCTGGGAGCAGCCAGCATGGGCACTGCAGGCCGTGGCACTGCCACTGCCCTCCTTGCATGGTAGAGCACAGCAGCAAACCTCACCAGGAGCTGTGCAGCAGCTGGTGAGCAAACAGCTTGGCTAGCAGAGCAGTCACAGCCCACAGCAGCCCCTCACCCCTGAGCACAGGGATCGTGCTGCTGCAGACACATCCAGGGCTCGTGTCTCTGCTGCTGGGCTAGCACAGACACACTGCACTAGGGACAGGCTGGGTCCTCTCCAAAAAACCACCCTGACCTTGGTCCCCCGTGCCCCAGCAGAGCCCGTGGCCAGATACGGAGTAACAAAGCCTGATGTGGAAAACTTCTTCTGCTCAGACGAGGGCCAAATGGGGCAGCACATTCCAAGCTGTAGCTCTGTTCTTAGGGGACCAAGACGAAAGGATCAAGTTTGTGGATGCAATGCTAAATGCATTTTGCAGTTTAACTGCAATTCATTCTAGTAAAAACTAAAATCACAGCCCAAATTCTTAAATGTGTATGTTTTCTCTGTAACTGGCCACACAACTTTTTTCATACTGTACAGAGGACATGGCAAGCCATTCATGTTTCTGATTTAATGACTCCTTCCCTTCACAGTCAGCTATTTAGAAATTCACTTGGGGTTATTTACTTGTCTTATGGATGATTATCTCTAGCTCTTCTTCATTACTCTTTGAGAATATCACCACCTGAAGCTTACAAGGCTCTTTCCTGCAGGGAAACTGAGGCACAGAGGCATCTCCGGCCACCTGGGACCCCAAGGGACGCTCAGCACCTCCTCTCCATGGCAGCTGTGCAGGAGCTGGGACCAGCATCACTGCCTGCCAGCCTGAAAGACATGGCTCTTTCTTCTCACAGGTGGCCAAAATCACGGGAAGTCCCTTATCTGCAGCGCCCGTCTGCTTATAAATCATGTATTTCAGAGCTCATATCAGTGCAAAGTGTTTTCCACAGTAAACAGGATGTAACTATTCTAACCCAGGCCAAGCTTTATTCTGGCTGCACACATCCTTCCTCTGAAACACCTTTCTTCAAATGACATCACATCTTCCAACACACGGACGGGAAGGAGACACGTGTTATTTCCCTCTCCCGGGTCCAAAGAAGGGATGACATGCTGTGCTGCTGCTACCCATACCCCACGGCACCCAGAGGACAGCTAACTCCATCACGATACAGTAAACAGGATGCAGCCAAGTCACCTCCTTCTGCAGGCACCAGCCCGTCACCACAGCTGGGAATTGCACTGGATGAATGGAATGGAAGGCCATCTGCAAGTGGAAGGGGTTAAATCTCACTCCTTCTTAAATCAAGCTGTCCTATCCTGAAGTGGGAAAAGAATAAATGTTTTCTTCCAAAACCAATCTCTTTCTGTAATCTGCATTTTAAAACACCCCATGGGCATTTACTGTATTGCCTCTATTTTTCTTTGACACACTCTGGGTACCCAGTAACTCACAGAACTGTGGGCTGACTCCAGATCCAAACCTCCTGCCCACAAGATGTTGACTCTGCCACTCTGTCACTGATGAGGAGCCTCTGATGGGGGTGAAGCTGGGCACAGCCCCCATGCCCTGCCAGGACGAGGGGACACTGCTGTGCCCCTGCACATGCAATTTGTGCTATTGCTGCAAACTTCACAAGTGATGCAAATGAATTCAAATCAAGGGGCCACAGCTAAGAGGATGGTAACTCAGATTAACCCCTGAGTGCGATTGCAGAAACAAAATGGGACAGAGATAAAAGATTTCCAGCTACATCAGAGCTCAAGAGTTCAGCTGTCCTCACAGTGTGAATTCAGCTCTTTATCCCAGGCCTATAAGGAGCATAAAAAGCGATTTCCCAGAATTTCCATTACAGCTCCCCAGCCCTGGGCATGCAGGATGTCCCTTCGGGAAGGAAGTCTGTTGGAAACAGAAGGAGGAAGAGGAGTGGTGAGGCAGCTCTCAGGAAAACCATGAAATGCGCTGATTTCTGCATCCTGTGTTTGTGACCTTAAAAATAGTTCTCAAGCAAAGCTGGAGCTAATTTGTGACTCAGAAGCTGCGGCCCAGAGCCCCTGCCCTCCACGCTGCAGCAGCTCCAGAGCTCCGGAGTGAGAAGGGGAGCCCGGCCCCTTTCAGACTTCATATCAGAGAGGATTAAAGTGTTGGCTTCCAGCATGCCTGGAGTCCTGGGAAAATGACACAGCCAGCATCGGATAATCCGCTCCAAACTTGTTGATTTGTGGGACTTAGCCATCATCTTCATAGGCTCAAAATTTGGCAGCTGCTCCCACACAACTGACATTTTCAGGCCATTAAAGGCTGTGATAAAAGGGCTCTAGTTTTATCTCTTGCCTTCCTTAACATAAACCATTAGGCTTTTATTAACATTTAGGTATGACTCAGGGAAATTTCTGACTGCAGAGAGAATATTCAGAATAATTAGGATACTGTCTGAAGAGAACAGCAGGACACAGACTTGCACTGAACAGTAGGGACAGGCTAAAAGCCATGGGGAAATATTGCACAGGAGAATGGACACAGGCAGTGATGCCAGGCCAGCCTGGCTGCTTTCTGCTGAGGGAGAGTACAAGCCCTGCTCTGTCGGGCAGAGCCCAGACCAAGCACACACCCCAGCATTCCCCCCGAGCTCCCCGTGCCCCAGCAGTTTGTACACACAATCACTCGTTTATCTGCTGCAGTGTCGCAACCAGACCTGTCAAAACCAGGCTTTTTGGGATGCCTGGAGGAAAATGTCATCCTCAGAAGAGGACTCCACTGTTGAGGCACTTGAGATGTAAGCAGCCTCCAGCTGCTCAAGGGCAGGCATCAGCACAGAGCTCCTCAGACTTCCCATCATATTTTTTAGGCAACAGGAGGCAAATCAATGCGCACTTGTGGCCAGTCAAGGCACTCAGGCTGAAAATCTCTGGAAAAATGAATCTGGACAATTTTTTCTCAAGAATTACCAACAGTACAGTATCCACGCAGCACAGCAGACATTCTTAAAAACCCAAAAGAAAGGCTTAAAGTGAGACTTGCACTCTGGTTTCACTGTTTGCTTAGACAAGTTCCTCCAGTGAGGAGGTGGGGGTTTTGCTGTGCTTTGCCCGTTTGCACAATGCCAGCCCTGGGCTGGGGTGCTTTGTGAGTCACTAATGTCACACCAGCAATGGTCTGTCCCAACATCCCTCTGCTCCCAGCAGCCGCCCAGACCTTGTGCCTGCAGGGAGCAGGCACTCTCAGAAAACTCATTCTTCCCTCTCTTTCCTCTTGACTCCAAACTCTTCTTTCCTGCCAGCTCCCAAATTTCACTCTTGGCAGCTTCACATGGGACTGTGGCTGTGGTAAGAAAGGGACAGGACACAGAGGGCTGCTAGGAGGCAGGACACAGTGAGGTAAGGAAGGGACAGGGCTCAGAGGGCTGCTAGGAGGCAGGACACAGCAAGCACAGGACTGATGGCAGGGGAAAGGCACGGCTGGGTCGGGCCAAAGCACTGCACCCCAGCAGCAGCAGCTAGGCTCACCTGCACCGCAGCCACAGAGCTCAGACCACCAGAGGTGTGAGAGTGTGAGCCCTGGAAGAGGCTCTCAGCATCCCAGATCATCTCAGAGGGCAAAGCCCCAGCTCCATCTGCTGCTCTGGCAGTGGCTGCTGCCTGCCAGAGCCCACCTGAGCAGAGGACACAGACAGGGACAGGATCAGGGCACTGCTGGGCTGCAGGCACAGCCAGTCTGCTACAGTGAGGCCAAAGCCTGACAATAGCTTGAACAACCTCAGGTCCCCATTGCCATCCAACCATCTGCTGCTCCGAGTCCTCAGAGGCTCCAGCCTCAGCTCCAGCAGCGGCACCAAGGTTGGATGCCAGCAGCTGACAGTGTGATTCCCCTCTAGATCTGCTCCCTCCTCCAGCCACGACTGGCCCAGCTCATGGCCATCATCACTGCATCAGCCCCAGCCCTGTCATGCTGACCCCAGCTGGAAAAGAAAGCTGAAGGCAATGCAGAAGGTGACTGGCAGGAGCTGCACAGCCCTCCCAAAACCCTTCCAGCCCTGGCAGCCCAGCGTGGGTCCCCCCTTCCCGCTCCACACAAGTCCAGGGTCTGGCACCCCCCAGTGCTTCCCCAGCAGGGCACAGACACAGCACACGCCACAGCGTGGGGAACTGCTCAAAGTGGAGAAACATGAAAAAGAAGCACTTTTTAAACTAAAATTGCACATCCTTCATGCCGCCAGGAAGACTGGTCAAGCTCATTATGTTAGCCTTCATCCTGCATTAAATACAATACTTCAGATTATACAATCAAATCCACCAGGAATGGGCAAGTAGAGGGATTAACAAAAAGGCTCCAGAGGGGTTGTCACAGTCAGAACAGCACATGTTTGAGCAGCAAGAGCTTGTATGTCCTTTAAATTCACCCCTCTCGGAAACTCAGCTCCTCTTCCCACTCCCTGGGGACAAGGGGCTGAGCAGATCAGCCGAGTGTGCCTCATCTCAAGGACACCCACTTCTGCTCAGAGGCCCAAGAGACACCTCCCCACTGAAACTGCTCAGAGTAAGATGCTTGGTTTATTTAGGCTGTAGTTTCTTAGCTGTTCATTCCTTGTTACTCTCCACCACTCAACCTGTGTTTCTCATTTACGTTAAGCTTTGGCCTCAGTAACCAACCTCAGACCATTCAAACTCTCTTCCACAGGGAAGAGTCCCTGATGAACCATGAGTTTGGCTCCTCCATCTTTGGTTGTTACTATTTTATTATTGCTAGTACTAACACTTAGCACTTCACATGCTCAAAGTGCTCTGAAGGCATATCTGTGCAAGTCAGGGCTGAAAAAAGCATCCATTAAAGTAACAGCTTCTTACCTAGCACAACTGGTCTTTTGCATGTGTCAGTTCAAATCTATTTCATTTAGCAATAGTTTATAGTAAATGTTTTCCTGTATTTTCCTCATTAGTTCTGCTGAATCAATTAAGCCCCGAGATAATGAGCAGAACTCTACCCTTCTTTTATACATCCTAAGTAGAACCTGCCTCTGAGAAGCAGCGCTGTGCTGCAGTGCTGTCCCCCCTGGGTACCCCCCAGGCATCACCTGCTCCACAGCCTCAGCACCAGAGTCCAAAAACAAACCACCACCACTTGGTCTAGCACCCAGCCTGCAGAAAAAGCTTGCCACAGAAAGCTTTATAAAATGTTTTTTGCTCATTAAGTGAGCACTCCAAATGCAGAAGGGACCAAGCTATACAGATGTAGTCTACAGGAGACACACCACTTCCCTGCATCACCAGGTTCCTCCCCTCTAACCCCTGTCCTCATTCTGGGCGCAGAAGAAATTCAAGTAAAGAGAAATATCAGTGCAAAGAAAGGGCAAAGGATGAATGTGTGAGCCAGGCTCCTCTGGCCTGTGGCCAGCCCTCACACTCACACCCTTTCTCCTCTGGCAGACAGCACCTGAACAGAGCAAAAGGTGCTCTCCAGGCATCACTCTGAAAGCACTGTGCCTGTTGACATCTCCACAGATTCAGCTCTGGAGGTCCTCACTCCCTGCCCCATTCCCCTCCCAATTAGGAAATCAGGATTAGAATAATTATATAACTTGGATAATTTTAAATATTGTTACAAATCAGTGGTCCTACTGGATTCAGCAACTGAGCACTGCTCTGATTTGGTTAAAGCATGTAAGGATTTCCTTTTCTCTATCATTTTATATTTTGACTTCAAGATTTGTAGAAGCTGCTGTTTGCAAAGCTTTTTGGAGAGACCCGCTGAGCTTGCAGTGATACCAAATCCCAGCAGGAATTGCACTACAGTTAGGAGATTCCAGGGACATAACACTGCAACCCCAGCTCCTCCCAAAACTTGCTGTCTTTTTCCAGCAGCTCCGGTGAGTGTAGTGAGTTGTGGTTCCACAGTCAGACAGCCCAGCAGCAAGGCTGCCCCACGCTGCCTGGAGCAGGGTCCTGGCTGGGACACCCAGGGGGGACAGCAAGGAGCACCCACCCCAGTCCTTCAGCCCTTCCCTGGTTCCAGAGGCCCGTACACATCAAAGCAGACATCCATCACCTGCATCTGCTCTCCAGACACCAACTTCTGTCCCTTCAAGCAGACATGTAGCCCCAGTTTCCTCCCCGTTTAATGACACGCTACACCTATTGCCAAAAGCCCAACATGAGCCCCTGTCCTGTACAAGGCTGTTCCCAGCCTTGGGAAATCACACACAGCCAGCCCTGATGCCTCTGAACCGATGTCTAGGTCTATGAGACAAACTGAAGGATGACAGGGACTCACAAGCCGAACAACTTTGGCTAAACCTCCTCATCTTTCACCTCTCCCCTCTTCACCGAGTGCTATCATCACGCTGTAAAATTGCCCTTCCTGAAATGATCACTCCACACACAGGTATTTTCTTGAACATGCCAGGTTTTCAATAGCTCCTTTTATTTAGGTGACCCACCAGAGACGGCAGTGGCCACAAGCAGCTCACATGCTGGATGTTGGCAGCACGCAGCAGACAGTGGATGAAAACCAAATAAGCAAGGGGCTCCTGCTCCAGAAGGAGCTGTACACAGCAGCAAAATACCTTAAACAGAGACGAGACAGAAATGGAAAGGTAAGCTCCAGATTTCCTTCAAATAATAGATGAACATGTTTTCAAAATCCAGACTTTCAGGCAATTTTGCTTCTGGGTTAGAATTGAAAGATTTGTATTCCAGTTCCACTTAGAATGCATAACCTGCAGACATCTTGTAACAGCAACAGCCCTCCAAAGGTTCAGGCCCAAAATAGGCAGCTTGTTCCAGGAGCTGGCACAGCTCAGCTGGGTTCCGTGGCTGCAGATGCAAACGTGAGCCTGCAGCTTCACTGGACACTGGGACTTTCACTGGGTTTGTGCCTGGGCTCCAGCACTCCAGCAGAGCTCCACAGCTCCCGCAGCAGCACCCTTGGGAGCACGCAGCAAAGCCGTGATTGTGGCTCTGCCATGCTGCCTTCAGAGGGGCACAGCAGAACAAGCCTCCTAACATGGAAAACAGCTTAATTATCCAAATTAACCCCTTCTTAATCATGTTGCCCACTGGAGAAAAAGCCCGTGCTGAGGGGCCTCTCGTCCTGACGACCGGGAGAGGAAGGCACAGGAACCAGCAAGGGCAGATCAGACCATGTGCCATCCCTGTGGCTGCAGGATGCCACAGCCAGCACATCCCCACTCCTTGGGCACATCCTGGCCCCAGCTCTCAAACCAGCGTGCTCTCTGTGTTGGGCAAGCCCTGCTGACACTCAGCAGGTCCCAAGGCAAGCTCAAGGTGGGCTTTGCTGCCCACCCTGCCCACCAGCACACCACGGCTGACAAGGGCTCATCTGGCCCTGCTTGGTCTGGGCTTTCCCAGCACAAGTCGTCCCGCGGCCCTGCAGCCTCGCTCTGTCAGAGCAGTGGCTGCCAGCAGAGCTGCTCTCCAGATGTTAGGAATAAGTACTGCTCCCTCTGCTCAAAAAGTCAATAAATTCTACTGGCCTCTCAAAGTGAGAGATGCCGTAGACAGTCTGCCACCTCCTCCACCTGCTGCAGGGTGTTACAGCCCAACTTGAAAACAACAGCTTAAAATCATTTCCTTACCAACCCCACAAGGAATCAAAACCAAAAAGAACACAAAAAACAAAACTCACAACCAAAACCACCCAACCAAACCAAAAAAAGAAATAGCAAAGCGGATCCCTCCTGCAGACATTGCTGTTGATCCCCTGCCACACTGTGGCCCCAGGGATGTCTGCTGGGGACAGTCACACTACAACACTTGGGGCCTCAATTCAAATCCTGACACTGCCACTCTTCTGAGCAGAGACATCCATCGGGGCACCTGAGCACCCAGCTCTCCACCCTGGAACAAGGACGACAATGCTGTGTACCCAGGGCTCACCATGCCAAAGGGACCTCGAGCGTGGGCTTGTGAAAACACTGCCCTGGGGCAGGGCGCTGGGGACAATGCCACCAAGCAACAGTCACCCACCCCTGGAGCAATTTTCCTTCCTCCAGTTGAGAATGCCAGCCCCCATCCAGCCCCTGCCTGGCACAGAGGAGCAGTCCCACCCCTCAACTATCCCAGCACAGGCTAGCAGCCACATGCCCATCCATCCCTGCTCCCTGCTGCAGCCGAGGGGCTCAGCCCCTGCACCTGGGAGCTGCTGGCACCACGCTCCACCCCGGCACGTGCCGTGCACAGCCTGGCAGGGAGGCACGGCCACGCTGCCATAGGTAATGTGTGCTGGCACTCAGGGGCCATAGGTAATGTGTGCTGGCACTCAGGGGCCGTGGGCAGTGTGTGGTGGCACTCAGGGGCCATAGGTAATGTGTGCTGGCACTCAGGGGCCGTGGGCAGTGTGTGGTGGCACTCAGGGGCCATAGGTAATGTGTGGTGGCACTCAGGGGCCATAGGTAATGTGTGCTGGCACTCAGGGGCCATAGGAAATGTGTGCTGGCACTCAGGGGCCGTGGGCAGTGTGTGGTGGCACTCAGGGGCCATAGGTAATGTGTGGTGGCACTCAGGGGCCGTGGGCAGTGTGTGGTGGCACTCAGGGGCCCAGCTTGCCTTGTGCTGGCACTCAGGGGCCATAGGTAATGTGTGCTGGCACTCAGGGGCCATAGGAAATGTGTGCTGGCACTCAGGGGCCGTGGGCAGTGTGTGGTGGCACTCAGGGGCCATAGGTAATGTGTGGTGGCACTCAGGGGCCGTGGGCAGTGTGTGGTGGCACTCAGGGGCCATAGGTAATGTGTGGTGGCACTCAGGTGGTTAGAACATTGCTTCCAACCACCGCAGGTTCCAGCTTGCCTGGTGCTCCCATTAAATTACCAGAGCCAGGAGCTCGGGCTTACTGTGTTTGCAGCCCCTTTCTGGGAGAGGACACCAGAGTGTCCCAGCAGTGCCACTGAACAGACACCTGTTGGGATGTACAAGGCGTAGTAAGGTGTTTCTACAGCATCCCTGGGCATCCATACACATCTCACGGTGCCTTATTCTCTTCTCCAGGTGCCCTCAGTCCCATTCACTGAAAATGAAACTTTGAAAGGTCAGAAAAGAGATGGCAAATCCCCTCTTTTCCATCCCCGAGGCCCTGCAGCTGAGCCTGCATCCACTGTGGCTCCTGGGGCGTGGGCTCGCGTTCACGTGTGGGAGTCAAACAATTCCCTGGAAAACCCTTGGCTTCAGCCAAAACGACTTTTCCTGTTTTCCACCTAAACTGTTATTTAGTTACAGGAGATTTGATGGGCTCAATGGATCAAGCCTAGTCTGAGCATCCAGGTACCAGGAGTTACTGGGTGTGTGCAGCCAGCTGTTGGCAGAGCTCTCCAGAAACAGCAGCCTGCCTGTGACCCCTGTCTGCCCAGGGACTGGCAAACACTTTGCCTGCCCAGCCAGCAGCACTGGGCTCCCAGAGCAGGCAGGCACCGTGCCACAACCAGGAGCCAGTTTCTGTTCCCTAAAGCAGCACAACTTCCCGTTTCCAGGCGCAGAAACTTTTGCCACTTTGACCGAATTCCCCTTTGCAATCTGGGACCTGTTTGAGCTTGAGATGCAAAGCAGGGATGAGCCCTGGGGCCCCAGGAAAGCATTCCCAGCACCCACCTTCAGCTCGGGAGCTGCTCCTCGGGAGGCTGCCCTGGCACGGAGCACGGGCCATGCCAGCCCTGGCGGTGGGAGAGCCCGGGGCACTGGCAGCCGCAGAGCTGAGCCTGCCTCCCCAGCAAGGGCGGTGCTCACACGGCTGCCTGCGCGCACCCGACTGCAGCAGCAGGCTGTGCTTTCACATCGGCTCCCAAGGAAACCTGACCACGCTCACGAGTACCAGGTGAGACACAGAACAGGTAGGCAGTGCTCTGGTCCGGGTCCAAAGCCAGGCAAAGCTCACTCTGTGGCTTAAACCTCTTGTCAGGGCATCCTGGGTCCCTCGACAGCCTGGCCCTTCACTCCCAGCCCTTGGCAGCTGGAGGGACACCAACCTCCCACCACCTGCAACACCACGTCCCAGAGCACAAGAGACCAGGTGACAGCCGTGAACAGCTCTGCAGCACCTGGGCAGTGACACCTTGGGGTGCTGCCAGCAACTCTAAACAGCCTGCGCTGCAAAACAGAAATCAGGCTTGCTACAAGAACTCCTGCCTCATTTTTAATGAAGAAATTAAGTGCAAATTCCCAGTTTCCTTTCTGTGGCTAATCCTCTGGATTTATTTGAGTAGATGTAGGGTTAGAGCACATTTAGTTTCATGTTTGGAATTTCTAAATTAGTATAAACCAGCACTTCAAAGTAACTCAGCTCCTATAAAACACAATCCCATGGAGATGCCACAGTATATTTGGACAGTAAGTAGATGCTTTGTCATATTCCCACGTGCATATGAGATTTTTTTCTTTGGGAACATTTTCTGACTGGTTTTAAACCACATTTCCATGCCCAGGCACACATATATACAGAGGTTGTTTATACAGTCTACCCAAGGAGTTCATTTTATTTAACAACCCATTACAGTACAGCTCACTGGTGGGTATCTCATCATGATACCCCCAAACACAGTGTTCAGTGACCATGCAGGATCTGACACAAAGCCACAAGAGCCAGAAACTTGAGAATTAATGCTGAAACGTTTCATTATCCCATGCCACTATGCCTATGGTTTTCAGCAGAGGAAACAAACTGGATTTTCAGCCTTTTTCAAGTTGCAGGCCCCAAAATATTTCCCAAGAGATATGCAGTTCCCTGGCCAGCAAATCTAGGCCTAATGACTATATCTGCTTTCTGTACCTCTCCAGGAGTTTTTAGGAGACCCTGGGGCTCATGCAGAACCCACAGAAGACCCTGAGTTTGGTGCAGCTGTGAGCATGGGATGGGGTTTCCAGTTCAGCTTTTCCTCAAATAAGCTTGCTCATCACAGCAAAATGTGCACACAAAGGTGCCTGGCCGTGTCCCCTGCCAAAACACCCACTGAGAGATGGAGCAGTGGCAAGAGGACACTGTGGGGGCTTTGCTGCACTGGGACATGGCTGTGATGCAGTGAGACCAGAGGAACAACCAGGCAGACCTTTGCTTTCAGTGGCACTGAGGGGGACACTCCTGGGATGTCCCACTCCTGGGATGTCCCACCCCTGGGATGTCCCACCCCTGGGATGTCCCACTCCTGGCATGTCCCACTCCTGGCATGTCCCCTGCTCTCAAGCCAGCTGGAAGCTGGGGGTGGGCTCTTGCCTGCTTTGCTTTCTTATGAAATGTCTGTGTGGGATGTCTTCAGCACCCCACAGCTGTGTCACACTCCAGCCATGCAGCCAGCATAACCTTCAAAGCCACTGGGCCATGATCCTCCCGGGGCAGAGCAGCTCAAATAGGAGCTACAAACCCACGCAGTGTCCCAAGGATTTGATAAGCTCTGTCAGCACGCTGCTGCAATTGCTGTTACAGGCAGTTTGCTCCAGAGAGCTCCTACTCCTCTTCCCTTCTGGGGGCTTGAGTCCAAATTCCACATGGGCTTTGAGTGGGCAAAACACCGCAGCGATTCCATGCAAGTATTCCAATTTAGCTGCATTTGACACAAAATTCATTATAAAAAACTATTTCTGTTGAGGGGAAGCAATCCTAGAGCTCACCCACTCACCGTCGGTGCAAGAAGCCAACCAACCTAAATCCTTCCCTCACACATCCTCCTTCCCCTGAGCTGCCACTGTGAATTCATCTCCTCAGTACGTGACTTTTCAGCAGCCCTCATTGAGAAGAACCAACAGCCCCCACTCCTGACCCAGACCATCCTCCTCTGCACATTTTCTCCTCGTCTGACACAAAGCTGTTAAGCATGTGCTTAATTGCAAGTAAGCATTTGCATGGAGGACAGGGGCTGTTTCCAGGCCAAGCTGGTGGCTCCCCTTCCCCAGCCTGGGGCACGCAGGGCAGCTGGCAGATCTACCTGCCTCATCCACCTTCCAGAGCCCCTGTGTGGCCAATCCCACATGGCCACAGTGGCCAAACAAGTGGCTGCCACCACATGGACCTGTCCAGGGACAAAGCCCCTCGTTCTGTGCCAGCTCCCTCTGACCCCACAGCACTGCACTGAGGGGGGGAAGCCCTGCCCCACATCAGTCAGCTCTGAGCAGAAATGCCATGGGACTGACAGGGATGGCTGGCAGGCTGAGTGCCCTCTCCCAAAACCCCTCACTGCTGGGTGAGTGCTGGAGCTGCCTAGCTGAGTCAAAGCAAGCGCTGCTGAGAGGAGCATTCAATTAGACTGGAGTGCACACAAGGGGTCAGTGATTTTCCTTTCACACTGCATTTCACCTAACAGGCCCTGGTCCAGACTCGTAACTGACTACTTCAGCTGGACGCACTCTTGGAATGAATCAGGCCAATATCAGGGTTTTTTCTTCCAAAGGGAGATTAAAACCCAAGTGTTTGGTCCTCAGGAAGAGCTAACAAGCCACACTTACTAACACCAGAGCCCCTGTCAGTGATGCACAGGCCATGGGAAAACTGGAAACCCACTAACAGGAGGAGAAGTGGAGTTCACTACGGGAAGACAGATACTGATCTGCTCTGCCAGACCAGCTGCTGCTTTAATACATTTTCCTGCGGCCTTTCCACATCTGGGACACAAAACGTATTAGAGTATTTCACTGTCTTGAAGGTGCAAACTGATGTTAGGTTTTTGCAGCACAAAGAAACACACTATTACAACTCTTCTCTTGATACTGCCACTCTGGGACTTAAAAATAAAAACAGCTTGTTAACTTGTTGGCAATTCTAACAATTAAGGAAAAGGGGAAAAAAAAAAAAAAAGGCTCTCCTGACTAGCAGGATGGCTTCCCAGCAGGCTCGATCAGCGATTTTAGGGGAATACGCTTCAAATAAGTGGGAAGTGTAGAAATATTAGGCATGAACGAATATTAATGTTATGCTTCATTTATATCCTGCTGTACTTGACATCAAAGGATCTCAGAGCAGCTTTACAAATGCAATCTGACGCTACACGAGTTGGGTTTCTGAATAACAATAAATACGGGAGTACGTGGGAAACTGAGGCACCTCGGGCTCTGTGACTGGTTCAAGGCCAGCGACACAGTAGCAATACCAGCTGGTACTAGAACCCAATCTCCCCACCCATCTTATATCACCACTGCCCTTACTGCTGTCTCCACAAGACATTTCCTTGCAGCCTGATCTTGCCACAGTTGCAAGCACGGAGGGCTCCCGCTGACTCCCAACAGCTTGGCAGTGCTCAGTTGTTTTAGCTCATTCCCCTGGCCCTCATATCCTGCTGCTCATCCCTTCAGGAACACAGCATCCTTCTCAGCCTTTATGGCATCGGTGACAACAGGCTCCTGGCCGCCCTCCCAGCCTACCCAGGTAGAGGAAGGTGCTACCAGGAACACACATTACAGCAGAACAGTGTGACGAGCCAGGACCAAAGATGGAGTGAACTCTCATCTGTGCATAGTCCGCTTTGAGTCACTCATTAATTATCTGTCTAAACACCTTACTGGATACAGCACTTGATGCTTTCAACATCGGCAGACTGGTGATAGTCGTGATTATTTTCTTTGCCACAGCAGTCCTGGGGAAGCTCAAGGGTGATGGGTGCTTCTGCCACTGCGTTTCAATTACGACCAGGCAGCTTGTTCACTTGCCAAGCGCCGCCAGCAGCCCCAGCCCGATGCTGCTGCTTGACCCGCCTTGGCAGGGACAGCTCAGTCCTGCCCGGGGCTGAGGGGCTGCTCCGCAGGGATGCTGAGCCTCAGCCACAGCCAGCGAGAACCACGGGTGCCTTCACACCCTCTGAATAGGATTCCTGACTCCCAGTGAGTCCTCTGAGAGCCGTGACCATGCCAAGATGTCAGGACTGAGCTCCCAGTGTTTAACACACCCAGTCTTTGTGGAATTAGCGCCAGCTACTAGATTTGCTGGCTGTCAGGCAGCTTGTACTTTGCCACCAGGGAAAAACTGTTCAACTTTGCTAGAGTAGGTCTATGAACCAAGTGCATTAAGACTACATATTTTACCACAGAGTGGAGATGCCACACTAAACACTCCGGTTACCATGGGAAACCTTTCTCTCTTTGCCACTGGCATTGCACAGGGAAGCCCAAGCCCAAATGCTCTATCTCGCCTCTGAAATCAAACAGATGTTTTCACAATCTTTGATGGAGCCGAGCTGTGCACTCGTCCCAGAGGAAGGAAAAAAATGCAGCGTTAAAGCAGCCCTTTCCCCTCTCTTTTTCCCAAGCATCGTATATTTTTAGTGACAAGGGAAACAGGCGACTCTGTCTCGCGCTAACATTTACGGCCACTCGGAAACAAACTGTGACAATGGCAAACTTCTGCCACGAACGCGGGGAGCCGAGGCTGCCTGTGTGCCGTCCCCGGCAGGGCTGTGCGCCGCGGGACGGGACATGGGGCTGGCGATGCCCACAGACACCCGGCGGGCAGGGCACCCACGGGAAGTGGGGCACCGGCGACCAGGTGAGGGGAACGATGCTGTGCCCGAGCAGGCGGGAGGGTCTCTGGGGAGAGCAGGGAGGGCAGCGGGCTGGGAGGCTCAGCCGCCCGCCCGGGGGAAGCGGGGGATTCGCTCCAGCTCGGGAGAGGTGGCGACAGCAGCGGCCCCGGGACGGGACACAACGGGATGGGGCCGCTGCCCACCGCCGGCTACCGGGTCCCCGCGCCCCTCGCCCCGGCAGGTGCCCGCCGCCCGCCGTACCTGTATATTTCTCTTCTCGCAGGCCGGGCCGGTGCCCTGCACCACGCTGTCCAGCACGGTAACCATGCCGGCGGCCGGGCTGACGAAGCAGGAGTTGCGGGCGGCCCGGATCGTCTCCTCGATCTCGGCGAAGCGGAAGACGCAGAGCGCGGACTGCGGTCGTCCCCGGGCGCCGCCGGCTCCGGCCCGCTCGAAGACGCCGAAGAGCAGCTCCTCGGGGGGCGGCGGGCCCGGGGCCGGGCCGGGAGCAGCGGCGGGGCTGCGCCAAGCTGCCCGCGCCGGGAAGACGGAGACGAGGCGGGTGAAGGCGTCGGCGGCGCCGCCGCAGCGCAGCCCCAGCTGGATGTAGGACTCGGTCAGCTTCTTGGTCTCGCCGCTGCCGTTGAGGGTGGCCTCGGCCGGCTCGCCCAGGCAGATGCGGGCCAGCAGGCTGTGCGCCGGGCTCTCCTTGTCGCCCGCGTTGGCCTCACTGTTGAGCGCCAGGTAGGCGTACGGGCGGCGGGCGGGCGGCGCGGCCCCGTGCTGCAAGAAGGCGCGGACGAAGCTGAGCTTGTGCCGCGCCTTGTCGCCCGCCTTGATCTTGAGGATGTTGTCGTCGGAGGGGTTGATGTCGAAGGTGAAAAGCTTGGCCAGGTCGCCGCGGGCGTTGAGGGCACGGATAGCGATCTCGGGCGTGTTCTCGAAGCGGTGGTCCTCCAGGCTGTGGTTGCGGGGGAAGAAGGGGCTGCCGAAGCCAGTGTAGGTGGCGGCCACCAGCAGCCGCGCCCCGCCACCGCCGCCGCGGCGCAGCACCAGCCCCACGGTGGAGGCGTTGGGGTGGTTGGCCGCGACGTTCAGCATGCTAGGGAAGACAGTGACCGAGTCGCTCCCGCCCGGCGGGAAGCGCACGGCCACTGCCGAGATGTTTGCCATGCTGCGCAGCTGGCAGAGGCCCTGGTAGATAGAGCCGCAGACGACAAGGACGCCCTGCTCCGGGTCGGGCTGCAGGATCTTGTTGTAGTTGTTGGTGAGCACCC
Source organism: Onychostruthus taczanowskii (assembly GCF_017590055.1). NCBI lineage: Eukaryota > Metazoa > Chordata > Aves > Passeriformes > Passeridae > Onychostruthus > Onychostruthus taczanowskii. Next base: position 265,875 of record NW_024506993.1, on the reverse strand, counting down.
TGGGGTGCTCACAGGAGGCCTGCGGCAGCTGCGGTGCGTGGCACAGCGGGCTGTCCAGCACCGGCCCCACCGCCGCCTCCGCCTCCAGTGCCAGCTCGCCCCCCGACAGCTGGAACAGCCGGTTGACGGCCGCCAGGTAAACGCGGGAGCCGGGGCCGTCCAGCGCAAAGTTGTTGGTGAGGGTGGGCGAGAGGAACTTGCGCTGCACCTCCAGGCCGGCGGCTCGGCCGGGCAGCAGCAGCGGCAGCAGCGGCAGCAGCAGCGGCAGCAGCGCGGGGGGCCGCGGCTCAGCGCCTGCCGCCGGGGCCGGAGCCGGGACCGGAGCCGGAGCCATCCCGCCGCCGCGCCGCACAGTGCATGTGCCCGTCGCCGGGCGCGGGAGGGGCGGGCGCGGGGCCTCACCGCGTCCCGGTTCTCACCGCGTCCCGGTCCGCGGGCCCTCGTGTGCCTGCGGTGAAGTTAGCGATGTCTCCCGCGCCGCCGACTGGGCGGCACCGAGCGGCTCCGGGGGGCTCCGGACAGGGCGTCCCCCCGCCGCGCGAGGGGCTGCTCCGGGCTGTCCCCCTCCTCTCCTCTGCCTCCTTCGCGTTTTGGAGCAGGACAGGCCGGGGGGGACGGGCGGGGGAAGAAGCACTTTTCCCAGCTGCGGCGCAGCACGGCGAGCCGGAGCAGCCACCCCCGGAGCCCCCTCGCCACCCCCAGCCCACACATCCCCCGCAATACCCGCTCCCGCTCCCCGGGGACCGGGCGGGGGACGAGGCCCCACCCCTGCAGCGGCTCTGCCCGCGCCACTCGTCAAAAGCGGAGCACAGACCGGCCTGCGCGTCTCCTCCGCCCTCCAACGGGCGCCGCTCTAACACGACCCAAAGCGATTTCCCAAATTACACACTGGGATGATGCAGAGGACAGCCCCTGAACCGTCCCGCGGGATCGCTCCACCTGAGCGGGTTCACTCCTGGCAGTGCCAGCTGGGGGGACACGTCCGAGCCTGAGGAGCGCTCCCGGGCACGGCCGTGCGGGGAGCCAGGGCCCAGCCCGGGCTGGAGGCAGACGGGCACACGCGTCCTGCAGCACAGACTTTGCTTGCCCGTGTGTCTCACGGCCCTGCAGGCTTCATGAACCAGCCCTGAGCAATCAGCCAGCCCATTACCCAGCTGGCCTCCTGCCACAGCACCGTGACACAGGGCACAGCCACAGGTCGCGCAGGGTCCTGAATCCCTGGGCAGCACAGCCAGGTCCCCGTGCAGGAGGGGACGCGGGTGTGCTGCAGCGTGGCAAATACCAAGGTCATGACATGCTCAGCGTGCTTCAAGCCGAAGCGCTGGCAGAGGTAACAGGCAAGAGGAGCGGCCGTGGGATGTGGGCACGGCACGCTTGCCTCAGCCTGGGTTCCCACCAAGAGCAGACCTGGCTGGAGCACCCGTGCCCTGCAGGAAAGGCAGCGGTGGTGCAGCTGCAGCAGTTGTGTCAGCGAGGCTCGGGCATGGAGGCATCGCACCAGCCACCAGCAGCTCAGCCTCTGAAACAAGGGTGGGAAATGGAGGCTGGTGTTTGGTCGCAGCTGCCTGGAAATGCTGCACAGGCGAGCCCTGAAGAGCTGTCCTCCCTCTCCCCAGGCTGTGCCTTAGGCCCCTGCCCATTCCTGTGGCATGGAACTTTAGTTATACAAAACATGTTAATGAGGCTGATGGGGATTCTGCACGACTTCTGTTCTGCAGAGAAAAATCCTCTGTTGTTGTCTAATCTCATTTCTACACCTGCCAATTTTCCTTTCCCCTTCCTGTCTCCTCACCCTCTTCAGAGCACTAATTAATACACAACTGCCTTGGCCATGCCATGTCCACTGAAAATCTGCATTGAATTAAATGCTGTGCTTTCTTGCTATCTAACTCATTGTCTCCGCTAATCATATCCTTAATTAAGAATTATTAGCTGTTTTTAAATGTGGGACTCACAGTTGTTAGTGGCGTTTTCCCCTTAAACTACAAGTTAGCAATTTTTAAATGTGATCATGTCTTTAATTGCATGGAAATAAACCCACATGATCCCAAACCCTTAATCTGCCTATTTTAGGATTTCTTATGGCTGCTTACCCTGATAGCAGAGCATCTTCCATGTGAAATCAGCCTTTTAAGGCATATCAAATTAGGTTCCAGATTACAGTGAATTAAAAAAAAAAAAATAGGCCAAAGAACATTGAAAAATGTGTGACTTACCCAAAGGTATCCAGTACTGGCTCTGTCAGAAAAAATTCCCCAGGAACTCTGACTCCTATTGCCTATGCCAAACATTTGTCTACACTGATACAATTAAAGACAAAATATTTGTGGTATTCAAGGATTATTTGACAAAGATTTTATTGCTATTGTTGTTGTTAGGAAACAATTTTCTGGTAAGATGCTTTGAGGGGAATATTTTCCAGAAATGATTTCCCACCCCTATTATCTAGGCTGTTATAAGCTCCAGTGAGTATTTCAGGATAATGCTCCTAATGGAGTAGTAGAGGTTTTTAAATCTCTCATACACAGATCTCACCATTATTTTTTGTTCAGGAAGAGAAAAAGGTCAAAATTAAACCACAAGCCTTTTGTCACACAACATCACCCCCTGGCAAAATCCCTTCCTCTTTGACTCGTGTGCAGGTTTGAGGATACCAACCTCTCAGCTAGGACAGGGGGAGAGAGGCTGTGCACACAAGAATTCAAAACTGCTTTAATTATTGATAAATATATTTATACAAGAACACTTTCCCTTTAGGGGAAACATGAGTTACTCATGCAATTACTCAGGTTATATTGACTCAACACTGTCAAGCCCCTGGATTTCATCACTTTAATACAGAGAGTATAAACATGTGTTTATTCAGCAGGGGTTATCCGTGACGTGCCCATAGGGTGCCCTGTGGATTTGGGGAGGACATCCCCCCTGGCAGCCAGCGGTGGCAGCTCTTGGCCCAGCAGCCAGGGCAGGGCAGGGCAGGGCAGAGGGGCTGCTCACAGGGCAGGCAGGCAGCACCACTGGTGCCTCCTTGCCTGGGGTGACAGGGACCCCCAGGGACCTGAGCAGACAGCGTGCTCCATGCCTCTGTGTGTGGCAGGAGGGCGTGGGGCAGGCCCAGCCGGGCAGCACGTGCTGGCACAGGGGGCAGCTGCCCCACACAGCCCTGCAGGGAACAGCCCTGGGTCAGCTGGCACCTGCAGGGAGCAGCCCGGGCTCAGCCAGCACCTGCAGGGAACAGCCCTGGGTCAGCCAGCACCTGCAGGGAACAGCCCTGGGTCAGCTGGCACCTGCAGGGAGCAGCCCGGGCTCAGCCAGCACCTGCAGGGAGCAGCCCGGGCTCAGCCAGCACCTGCAGGGAACAGCCCTGGGTCAGCCAGCACCTGCAGGGAACAGCCCTGGGTCAGCTGGCACCTGCAGGGAACAGCTCTGGGTCAGCCAGCACCTGCAGAGAACAGCCCGGGCTCAGCCAGCACCTGCAGGGAACAGCCCGGGCTCAGCCAGCACCAAAGCCCCCAGGACAGGGGGAGCTCCCTGGCAGGACCCTGGCAGGGGAGCTCCCAGCCCAGGGCTGCTGTGGGAGAGCCCTGGCAGTGCAGTGGATCAGAAGGTGCCCCAGCTCTGACAGAGAGCCAGCCCCCCTTTTTCTCATTTCCTTTATCCCCTGCCCCTGTGTGCAGTTTGGGTCTGTCTATGTGACTGCAGAGCAGGTTGGCAGTAGACCACAAGGTGAATTCACAAACACTTACGGACAATTTTTGAATTTCTTTAGCCACTTGCTTTCTATCTCAGAAACCTGTACTGATGGAAAATGGCCACTGGATAGCTGTATTGCATCAGAGCAAGGGGCCAGTCCCTATCTTCTCCCCATCCTGCCTGAGGCCATGAGTGGTTATCCTACAGAAGAAGGTAACAGGTAGGAGAAAGTGGAGTGGTCCCCTTGGTGTCCCCTGTCCCAGCCCAGAGATGCCCAGAACAAGGCTGCCCCCAGAGCAGCGTTTCTGAGCAAAGAGCCATTCACCAGGGAAACACAAGGTGAGATGAGGAGGAGCAGAGAAGCACTTGGACACAGGGAAATCGCTGCCTGAACTAGAGCTGTTCCCTGATCACCACACTTCCCAGATTCTCTCCGGCCATGCCTGTTACCCTGCCCTGATGCTCTTAGATGTCAGTCTCCCAAATCATCAGGCTGGATACATCAGCAAGTGCTCACTCAGGCACTTCAGGGCACTCAGAAATAACAGTGGGCTTGGAAATAGAGTGATTAGCAATCCTCAGTGTATTTTTGGATCAGCGTGGACAGAGACCCCATTTTATTGTTACTAATCTGTGCTGCAGGAACTGCTCATGGATGAGGCCAGAGTGTCATTCCTGTTTTTACTAATGATTTAGCACAGTGGCAGCCTGCTAGGTGCTTAGCAGAAAGACTGAGGCAAGGTCACTTCCCCAGCGTCCTTTGACCCAAGCTCCCGCCCCGCTGTGGTCCGGGCTCGGCTGTGACAGGAGCTGCAGGGCACAGCACGCTCCGCTGCCACCGCCCTGTCTGGGGACGGGGGACAGGGATTTATGGGGACCTCAGCCACTTTCTGAGGAAAACCAGCCTTTTCTTCCTTGAGCCTCTTTGTTTTCAAAGACGAGCCTTTCCCAGTGTAATATAGAGCCCTGCTCTCCTCGGCATGTGTAATGCAGTCATAACCTTGTCTGCAGCAGGCAGCCAGCTGACGTGTTTGCCATGAGGGATTTGCCTCCTGAGAGGAGCTGTGCAGACAGAGATTGTGAGCACAAAAAGGTTTCTTTCTGGGTTAATGACATATTTGGTGATGGTGAAAGTTCACACACACAATAATGGCAGGACTTTCTGGACTGGGAGGTTTATCACAAGGCAGTAAAGATGGGTCTTTGGCAGCCTGTGCTGGGTTTGACCTGGGCACTGTGGGTGGACAGAAGCTCTTTCACCACTTGGACCCTCACTGGATGCAAGAGCAGCAGGTTTCCCAGTTTTCCCCAGACCTTCTTGGTGACCTGTTGCTTTTATTTTCCTTAGAGGCTTAGGGAGGACCCAGCACTCACTTATCCCAGTTTCACATTGGTCAGGGCTGGAGATGTGGCTCATGAGCTCAAATGCAGCTCCAGTTCTGATCTGTGGGAAGCTCAGCCTGTGCTGGGGTGGTGGCCAGGTGGAGCACAGTCCCTTCCACCCCGGTTACACTGACGGCCTCTCATCCATACCTGTCTCTTGCCAGCATGGGCATCACAGGCAGGCGTGGGTGCAGGTGGGCAGGGCAGAGTAGGGCCCTGGCTCCAGCTAGCACCAGCCTTAGGGGGTTCCTGTGAGCAGCAATGGTTTTCACACCATTTTGCCTGCGCTGGGGCCTGTTAAGCCCCCCAGAGCTGCGGGGCACTGCTCACAGCATTATGGCACAAGGGGGCCACCACGTCCCACCCGTGCCAGGCCCTGCGTGTCCTGACTCCTGCCGGCCACCGAGGACGCAGGACCTGGCTCCCAGCAAAGGAAGCAAATTCAGCATAAAGCACAGCATCCCTTCACGGGAAACCCCAGCAGAGGCCAGTGCTGATTGCTCAAAACAAAGCCCAGCTGCCCTGGGAGGAAGCCTGACTCCTACCCCAGGGTTCACACATGGAGCCCCAGCTGACCCATACAGCAAAGCCCTGCAACATCAGCCAGCAAGGCTGATCCTACCAGCTTTGTTCAAACATTCTCCACCAAAGCCAGAGGAAGTTTTCCTTACGAAGCCAGGCAGGATCGTGCTGCATGCTCTGCAATATGCTAACTTCCCCGTGAGCAGTTGCTCAATACGTGTTTAAGTAGACAGGCCACCACTACTCGTTAACCAAAACAAATGGGAAAAGGGGAAAGCTTACAACACAACAATTGCTTTCAATTAGAGGATATATCTATTGCCAAAATATGTCAGTGGGATTTGACAGACTACATTTTTAACAGTGTACTACTGAAGAACAGGCTGCACTAAAATGCAGACTAAACTAAACAGGAATTTAATTCTCTTCCCTTCCTTCCCACAGCATAATCATCAGCCTGTAAATATATTATTACAACCCATAGTACCCTTGTTAATTCCAACCAATTTGACTTACCTCAGTGGCTTCAGTGTTATTCTCTCCCATGTTCACTGAGCTTATTGAGCCTTCAGTGTTGATGCTCATTTTGTGCTTTGAAGTGAAAGGGTTAAATGTGGTTAATTGTAAATTAATTGTTTGTTTTGCATGGCTTAATACAATCCTAAGTATTTTGGTTAACAAAAGATATACCATATTGCACTGAGCTGGCTTGCATGTTTTTGGATATGTTGCATGCAGAGAGTGTGATCTCGCTCTCAGCATTTCCCTGGTGACCCCAGCAGTTCTAAAGGCTTCCACATCACTCAGGTACAGCAAACACATTCATTAGAGATAAGTCAAAAGTCACACACACACATATACTCGTGTGTAAAAACTACCTGTGCCCACATACACATTTAAAATGTTGGCAAGCCCCGTGCTGGACTTGGTTGCATTTTGAATTTTTAGCACAGAAGGAGAGTTCTCAGACAGTTCCAGATCAGCTTGCAAAGATACAGCCCCTGCACAATCCACATGTTTCTGTGCACAGATATGTATTTGTGTTTGAATTCATCACAAATTCAAGAATGTAAAATTAATGCTGTTAGAAGTGTGCTGATGGAAACAGTCACATGAATCCTTGAAACCAATTTTTATCTAGATCTCCCAGTGGAACGGGCACCCAAAGCATTTTACCCACCAGTTAATGTGACCCTGAAACTGAGCAGAAGTAGTGGTAAAGCAAAGGGAGACAAAGCAACCTCAGCTGAGGTGCCTGAGTGGAAAAGGCAATCAAACTACCTAAGTAGTAAAAATTACCTTTTAACACTGTTTTAAAGTGTAAACACCACGCAGTTAGAGATGGGGTACTTTTATCACTTGGATGCCAGCTCTGCTGTTCCGTCTGCCTGAGCAGTAGTGCTTGTGCTATTCCACATCTGTGGATTACATTGCTCACAGCTGTGCAGTGTATTTCAGGAGCCGTGAGTGTCCCTGGTGCCTCTCAGCCTGCTCTGCTCCACAAGGGTGCTGCACTGCAGGTGACAGCCTGGGTGCTGAGCTCCTCTGCCTCTCCAGCTGGGCCGTGGATTGGCAGGATTTGTTCACCCAAAGCTGGAAGGAGGCAAATCCTGTGGCACACATCAGGTCAGATTTGTGCTCTGTCAGCTTTTGTCTCCTCCGAGACCCAAACCTGGGATCCCCACCTCCTGCAATCACCAGCATATCCTCCAGCCAGGTCAGTCCCCCTCCCTCTCTGTGGGGTCAGCCCCTGCCAGGGCTGTCTAACTTCTCCCTGGTAAATGCTGGCCAGGGGAACGGCCAAGAATCTGTCAGGGTCACAATGGGAAAACATGCATTTTACTGGGTGCCTTTAGGATGAAATATGGGATCTTTCTCCTCCCTAAGAATAGTCCTTTCAGGCCAGGCAGCTAAATACCAAAGATTCATTCACAAAGAGAGAGCCACTGGCACACAGGAATCAGCTGAAAGGCTTGGGTGAGTTCCTGGGGAAGAGGTATGAGCAGCACCAAAGCCATCAGAGCCAGCAGTCATTAGCCTCTCCCCTGCTACCCACGCAGAGGTGCCCAAGATGGACAGAGCCTCAGAGCCTACAGAGATTTCTGAAGCCTGGAATCTGACCTCCTAATCTTCTCATCTCCCTCTTGGTGCTCTCTGTCAATGTTCCTCTTCTAAGTGATGTCTTTTAAGCCTAGGATTAAAAAAACCCAATAAAACTTACTCCCAGTTTCAATCAAATCTGTCAATCCATCACGTTGCTCATTGCTGCCTTGCTTAGCAGCATTTAGAGTTCCTTGTGCAGCACTCACAAAGCAGCCTGGGGGCCAGTCTCCAAGATCCTGGCACACATGGAGGCACTTCCTAGCTGGCCAACGACCCCACTGATCTTATCAAGCTCTTTGCTAAGCAGTTCTGTAACCACCACTGGCAGGCACACAGAGCATGGCCCATGGCAACTGCATCTTTGTTCTAGCTTGTTCCTGGGACTGAAAAAGGGTGTGCATGTGGTTCCCAATGGCTCTGACTGCTCTGGGACTCAGTCAGACACCCACATGGGGCAGGCACCAATTCTCCTTTGCAAAACTTGAACCACAGTAGATTCAAGGTAGGTCCTGGCCTTGCCCTCTCTCACTCACAGGAAACTTGCAGAGCAAGTGTGGCAGCTGGAGTGCAGGACCTGGCCATGGGGCTGTTCAGATGCAGAAGGTTGAATAAATATTGGTGGTTAAACTAGTAATTAACCCACCAGTTGAAATAACCAATAAATTCTGTGTTTTTCTCGCAGCTGATGTAAATGAGAGTTGATTGTAAACATCTCATGCCTAAATTATACCTTGGAGAATCCCAGTGACACAGTTGGCCTTGCCTGAATTATTTCAATGCCAACAAGGCAGACAAACGAGTGTAATTGTCCAACTCCTTTAACTTGCTGGCTTTTGCCCTGCTTGGAAACTCTAGCAGCTGGGCATTAATGCAAGTTTTGGAACGTAAATGCACCTCTGCTCCAGCTCTGGCACTATTAACAAACCTGCTCTCCTTTCATTCTTTTTAAGACAGAAAGAAGTGGGGTTGTTTAAAAATTGGAAGACCCTGTTTGTTGTCTTTATTTCAAAAGAATATTGCACTCCAGCTCCAGAATGACCATTAAGAAACTGGTAGCCAACTCTTTTGTTATTGTGCTGGGTCTCACACTTAATCAGCTACAGGTCTAACAGCTCTGATCCCGTGCAAGAGATGGGGAAGAACAGAATGTAAAAATTCACCAGTTTCCATGTGCCACTTTACCTGTCACATGAAACTTTGCATCTGTTTCATCCTAAGACCTAATCAGACCAGGTCCCAGCTGGAGCTTTTTTAGTAGAAAAAAAAAAAAAAAAAAAAAAAAAAAAGCACTAATGTCTACTTCCTCTCTAAGAGGCCAACTCTTCCTTCCCTTCACATGTGCATCCTCCACGCAGTCTTTGGAGGAAGCAGGGAGGGAAGCACCAGAGAAAAGGACAGAAGAGTGAATGGATTCAGGAAATACAAAGAAACCGAGGAAGTTGGTCCTTTGGGCAGCAGCAGATGTGCATGGCGTGTCTAAATGCCTGCCGCACACAGGCAGGGGAGCAGGGCAGCAGACAGACGGGGAGAACAGGGAGCACGGGGAGCACGGGGAGCAGGGGCAGCAGCACAGACAGCACGGGGAGCACAGGGAGCAGCACAGGGAGCACAGGGAGCACAGCACAGGGAGCACAGGGAGGAGCACAGGCAGCACAGGGAGCAGCTCAGGTGCGCTGTGCTGCAGCAGGACAGGATCCCCGCCCGGAGGTGCGCTCCGCTTGCTCCAGCAGCACAGGAGCACAGGGAGCACAGGGAGCAGGGGCAGCAGCACAGGTAGCATGGGGAGTACAGGGAGCACAGGTAGCACAGGTAGCAGCTCAGGTGCGCTCCGCTTGCTCCAGCGGCACAGGAGCACAGGAGCACAGGGAGCACAGGTAGCAGCACAGGTAGCAGCACAGGGAGCAGCTCAGGTGCGCTGTGCTGCGGCAGGGCAGGACCCCCGCCCGGAGGTGCGCTCTGCTTGCTCCAGCAGCACAGGGAGCACAGGGAGCAGGGGAGGGAGCACAGGTAGCAGCACAGGGAGCAGCACAGGGAGCACAGGGAGCAGCTCAGGTGCGCTCCGCTTGCTCCAGCGGCACGTCCGTGAGCGGTGCGGGAGCCGGAATCTGGAAAAAGCGAAAGCCTTTACGGCAGCTCCACCAGCTCATTCCCACATATGTTGTTTACCAGGACTGCAGCTCGCTGCTGTGCGGAGCTGCCTGTTGAAGGCCAATTAACCCTTTGCTGGCCGGAGCTGAGGGCTTGGCTGGCTGGGTGACCAGCAAGCAGCTCGGCTCTCAGCCTGACGGTGCCAGGTGCCCCCGAGCCACAATCCAGGTGTGCAGTGGCCACACAGCCCTGGGCACACTGGAGAGGAGAGCAGCCTGCTGAGGGGGAGCACTGCAAAAGGGTGTTTCGATTGTATCTTCTGGAAAAAGGAGTTTGGATTGTACCTTCACACTCATTGCAGCTCTCCAGGGAGCAGCTGTCTCTCAAGACGTCTAATGGTACCACTCTGTGGAAGAAAACAAGTAATTCTTTAATTTCAGGAGATCATATTGTGAGCTTAAAGCTAAAACAGACAAGCAAACACTTTTCTGGTTTGAGAAAGGAAGAGACCAGGGCACTCATTTTCCAGCATCATAATGTGGGACCCTTTCCACTTAGGGAAAACAAATCTCTGTCTCCTTATCTTTTCCTTTGCTGCAGATTCTAATGAATTCTTACCAGCTATAACATTCATCTGCACGCTTAAAAATCAACCTTGTAAAAGCCTACTTGCCCACAGTGAGTAATTCTTTTGTTGGGTGAATAATTTGTCTCCATGGAGGGGCTTATGTTTGGTTTACACTTTTGCTGCTTAGGATAATATGCAGCGGGAATCTACATGTTTTGTATAATTCTGTACTTTACCTAAGTGTTGAGGGAACTCAGTCAGGAGTGGGTAATTTCATTTTCATTGTCCTTAACAGCAACTGAATAAGTAAATACAAAATAAAGGAAAAATCAAATTATTATCTGAGTCTTTGATTTTTCTCAGGATTACCCCAATAAAGGATGCAGGAGACAATGGGATGGCCAGGATGGGAAATTTCCATGGCAGATTTTTAGGTGCTTTCTAAAATGTTTTCCATTAAGTGTCCCTAGAGGTCCAATATTTGTGCAATTATCTGAAGAAAGAGGTCTTTTCTTTCCTTCTTTGGTTTCCTTCATCTAATGGCTTCTTAAGGCTCTGCAACCCACATTTTTCTTTACAGAACACCAGAAACAGCATCCCTTGTTTTCACACTTCAGAGAAGATACAAAAGAGACCTTTTGGCAAAATGTCAGATTGTGTGACTGATAACACCCCCCATCATTACAGACTATGACTTGTGGCCACCTTAGAAGTGAAAACAAAACATGTACATTTTACATTGGCCACTTCTCCCCATCTTATTAATTTAGGACTAGTCATTAGCTGGCGGAGAGGGAAAATAATTTCCATCAAGAACCCAGGCAAGGGGTGGGATAGAAGAGGAGGGTAGCATCTGACATTCCCCCTCTCCTCCCTCCCCATTTTCCAGCATTTTCCCTCCAGAGATGCTGGTGTGAAACCAGCTCACATGACAAATTAAAGTGATTCATAACCCAGCTGCAGTCCCTGCTGACAAGCCCCATTGCAGAGCAATCATGCAGATTTTATGCACCCAGAGCCCAGGGAAGGGCCTGGGTCATGGCTCACGCCACACTTCAGAGCAGTCTGACACAACTTGGCTGAATTCACCCACAGCACGTGAAGGCCAAATGGCTGTCACTTGACAGCACATAATAAAGTGGCTTTAGAAGGGATATTTTTTCTGTTAAAATAAATTTTCAATACACCATCCTGCATCTTCAGCCCTTATCTTTTTGTGTGGATTTTTTATTTTTTTTGGCACTCCTGTCAGTCTTTAAACACACAAACAGGGATTACACAGATAAGCCTGCAGTGTGGTTCATTCTGGCAGTGGCTTATTAATCACAGTTCATTAACTCGGGCATCCATAAACTGGACAATTCAGCTGTGGTTCTCTCGTCCCACAATAAAGTTAGAAGCAGCTCAGGGCCCATTCAGAGGAGCAAGTGCAGCCCCAGGCAGGCACCGTGGCACGGGGAGGACGGCAGCAGAGCAAAGAGCAGATCCTGCCCACACTGAGCAGGGCAGCAGCTCTGGTGGCCCCACACCAGCAGAGCCACCACGCCAGGCCCAGGGCCATGCAGGGCATCCCCTCAGGAGCAAAGGCACACAGGTCCATCGGCCACATGCTGCTGGTGACAGAGACCTGGCTGTCCCACGTGGTGACCGGCAGCCACGAGAGCCACAGGAGAGAAAGTGCTGTGTGCCTTGACAGAGAGAAAGTGCCGTGTGCCGTGTGCCTTGACCCTTAGGGGGCCATGGGAACGATTGTGGAAAGACTGAGGCCTGCTGGTTTAAGTTGTATCCCACATGGGATACTGGCGCCTCTGCTCAGACCGCAGGAAGGTCTGAACTGTGGGAACACCTCCTCTGGACCTCGTCGTCCAGGTCACGCGGACTGCGCGGTGGTCGCGCCGGGAAAGCCCCTCAGAAAGAGACATTTAGAGGTGTTTCCACTGATGCCTCTGATGAGGGAGAAAAGCTGCAGCAAAAATGCAGAGCAGGAGAATGAAGGATTTCAAAATAATGACCTAGGCTGATTTCAACTCTGAAGTAGACGGAAGGAATGGAGCTGGGATCCGCTCCCATCAGATGGAAATAAATTGGACAATTTCCCGGACAGATTGGCCCCAGCTGGGAAAGAGAAAGAAGGCAAAGAGGGAAGATGGTTCAAGTAGGAAAACAGAAGCTCTGATATGCTGGGCATTTTCAAGAAAGTCAGATTAGATATATTATCAAATCAACAGCATTAGATTCAGCTGGCAGTATCCTGGGAGCAAAGAGACAAAGCTTGTCAAAGCTGATAGTAATTCAAGGTGGAAGAGCAACCAGGCTTTGAGAAATTTTTTTTCTGACCATGACAAAAACTGATCTGCCCCTCGTGGAACAGAGGGGATGCACTGGAGGGTGGCAGGTGCCCCAACGTCTCTCCCACCTCTCCAAGAGACCTTGGGCAATACCATCAGAGACCTTGTCACTTCTCCCCACGCCTGGCTGGAGGAAGGCTGGCCTCCCATGCTGCTTGGCAGGAACCCTGAGTATTAATTAACACATTCTTAGCCAGTGTTCCAAGCCTATGTTAGAAACTTACTTGATGAAAATCTTCAGCCCTTCACAGAACCTCCCCTGAAAGGACAGGGATGGGTTGTCACAACCTGGATGTTGGGACAACTACCTGCATGGTCAGAAATTCTCTGGGGTTCCAGATGCTCCAGACAAAAGCAAACCAAACCTGGGCAAGAGCCCGCAAGCTGAAAGCCAACAATAAACAAAACAAACTAAATCGCTGATTAGTGTTGGCTCACTGCTGCTCAGGAGGCCGTGGGGGGAGCAGTGATTGGGGCCTGAGCCTCAGCCTGTGTCGGTGAGCTGACGAGTTGCTGACACTGTGCTGAAGGAAACAGAGCAAAGGACAGCAGTCCCTGCTTTGCCAGCCTCCGGGCTGGGAACAGAAGGACATCCTTCAGCATTCCCAATGGCACAGTGGTGGGAAAGGAAGTGAGTCAGGGCTGGAGCAGGCTAACAGGGAAGCAAAAGCAGCACCCTTAAAAACCACGGTCTGGTCTCAGACAGGAGCGATGGCCACAGGCAGTGGAAACAGGAAGCACGGCAAGAAAAGCCCAGCCAGCTCCTGCTCTGTTGTGCCCCCTCTCCCTCCCCAAAGCCTTCCACCTCTGGGAGCAAACAGGAGCTCGTCCAGTGGAGCCCTGAAGTGCTGCTGCCCGTGGAGCAGGCAGTGAGTCTTAGGGACCCCACTGGCCATCAGAACTTTCCTGATGCTCAGTCTGTGCCTGCGGCCTGGAAGTGGCCTGGTGTCACTGGGGGGAGGCACTTGGGGCACCAGCACTATCCACCCCACTCCTGCACTGGCTCTCTGAGCTGCTGGTGCTGATGCAGCACTGGGGCCTCAGTGGGGCTGCTGGCTCCCTGGCTGTGCAGGGGTACCCTGGACTGACCTTGTCCCACTCTGTCCCCGGTCTCAGTGCAGGGAGATGCCTCAGCAAGGGGAAACCCCAGAGTGATGCCTGTGGTCTGAGTGGTGTAGCCAGGAGGATCATTACAGTCCTGGCTGGCCTTGGCTGTCTCTGGGCCTGTGACCTTTCTCAGTGCCTTCATCTCAGAGGGAGGCAGTGCTCTACCAGCAGCTGAGCCTCAGCATTGCCCTGATGAGATCTGCAGGGACAGCAGATACTCCATGCACATGCTCCAAGGGGAATCCTAAAAACAGAAGGCAGCAGAGTGTGAACCATCTCTGCCAGGTGCCACAACCACAGTCAAACCAGCATGAGGTGTGAGCCAAGCCATCTTGGAGGGGCTTCACCCACCCACTGTCCCCTGGAAGCCGGTTGTCATGTGAGGAGTCCTTCAGCACCTCTGTACAGAGCTCGGGCTTGATGCCTGCCTGGCTCTGCTCCAGCCAGCCCAGGGCGGTGTCTGTGCTGGTCTCTGGGGTGCAGGCACCTGCTGCCTTGCTGCCTGCTGCTGCTTTGGGGCTGTGAGCACTGGCAAGCCCTGCACCATGGAAAGAAAATTGAGCATAATTAAATGCAAGCCCTTTGTAACCCAGATAGCAGCAATCAGTGTACTCCACTGCCATTATCGCTCCTGCTCGCTGGTACACCCGTGTGTAAAGCACGTTCGGGCCAGCCCAGCAAGGGCGATTATCGTGACCTACAAACCGCGCCTTGTGCGTCTGTGTATCAGCCAGGGGGGCCAGGCAAGGCCAGCTTCGCTGCTGCTCTGCACACACTCGGTGAGGCTGCCCCCGCACATCAGCCCTCCCCAGCAGCTCCGGGCTCCCTGCGAACACCCCGGCAGGGATGGCTTCACTGCTGCCACACTGCGTGAGCCGCCGGTGCCCGCAGCCCCGTGTGTGCCCTGGCACACCGCAAACCCGTCCGTGCCCGCGGCCCCGTGTGTCCGTCCGTGCCCTGGCACACCACAACCCCGTCTGTGCCCGCTGCCCTGTGTGTCCGTGTGTGCCCTGGCACACCGCAAACCCGTCCATGCCCGCAGCCCCGTCGGTGCCCTGGCACACCGCAAACCCGTCCATGCCCGCAGCCCCGTCGGTGCCCTGGCACACCGCAAACCCGTCCATGCCCGCAGCCCCGTCGGTGCCCTGGCACACCACAAACCCGTCTGTGCCCGCAGCCCCATGTGTGCCCGCTGCCCCGCGTGTGCCCGCAGCCCCGTCGGTGCCCTGGCACACCGCTGCCCCGTCCGTGCCCTGGCACACCACAACCCCGTCTGTGCCCGCTGCCCTGTGTGTCCGTGTGTGCCCTGGCACACCGCAAACCCGTCTGTGCCTGCAGCCCCATGTGTGCCCGCAGCCCCGTCCGTGCCCTGGCATACCGCAAACCCGTCCGTGCCCGCAGCCCCGTGTGTGCCCGCAGCCCCGTCAGTGCCCTGGCACACTGCTGCCCCGTCGGTGCCCTGGCACACCGCTGCCCCGTCCGTGCCCTGGCACACCGCAAACCCGTCCGTGCCCGCAGCCCCGTGTGTGCCCGCAGCCCCGTCCGGGCCCTGGCATACCGCAAACCCGTCCGTGCCCGCAGCCCCGTGTGTGCCCGCAGCCCTGTCCGTGCCCTGGCACACCGCTGCCCTGTCGGTGCCCTGGCACACGGCGGCCCCGCAGCGCCAAGTCCCGGCCCCAGGCTCGCCTCTGTTGTGCGGGCAGCCCGCTGTGGGGCTGAGCTCTCCCCACACAAGGACCTGCCTTGTCTGGGGTCAGACGGGACACACCAGCTGATCCACCTTTTACATTCCTTGAATTCCTGCACGGGGTTCCACCAGCAGCTCCCACACCTGTCCATACACCAGAGCAAAACAAAGTATTATCTTGGACAGCAGAACCCCCAATTTCATTCTGTTGATGGGGAGAGGGGGAAGGATTTCAGCAGCTCACTTAAAAGCTGGCCCTTTCCCAACCACTTCCCTACATTCCCAGCCCACAGTTGTGCCCTGTCCTCACATCTCTCACTCCACAGCCTCCCCATTTTCAACTGGGGCCACACCTTGCCCCCAGTAATTAACAATGTAGGTAACACCTGGAAAAAAGTGCAGCTTTTGGCAACTCCTCAGAGGGGGATGTGGCACAACGATGACAGGCATTTTGCTAATAGGAAAGAACACCTTCAGGCTGAGAAGCTGCAGGTTTATCTTGCCCTAGGGCCACAGGCAGCTTGTGCTTGCCAGCTCTGTTTGCACTACCGTGTGCCTGCTGAGCTGGCCTGTCTGCCACCTCCAGTTCTGCCACTGCAGGGGTCCCTCCTTCCCAGCCCGTGTCAGGATAAATGGGAAATTTATCAGTGTAGCCACTGTTGCTACATTCTCTCTGTCCTCTTCTTGAAGAACCTTAAAATCTCATACGATTTTTCAATTTATTTTTCTCTGAGGAAGCTACCCGGCATCCAAGAAAAAGTTCCTTTTTGTGTGAGCCCTGTAGGTGGGGACACCACTCCAACAGAGCAGGGCTGAGTGCTTGGGGAGCCTTGAACAGCATGGTTTCCCCTTTGTTCCTGGGACAAGCCAGCAAACAGGACAGCATGTTTTCTGGGAGCCAGAGGAGACACCAAGCCTTTAGAGCCAGAACTGGGAGCAAAGACATGACAACGGGAATGGGAACAGGACAGGCAGCAGCAGGAGATGAGGTCTGAGTGCCCAGCAGAGCTGCAGTGGACGAAGCAGGGAGGAGCTTGGCAGCAAATCTTTGTAGACTCCAGCCCCACTTTGAGGAGAAGAGAGGAAAGGTCCAGATCAGAGAAATGACTGATTTTCACTGTAATCACAGACCCAGCCATGCTTAAAACAGAAGCAGAGCATTCAGCCTTATGTGACTGCTGGTTTGAGAGCCATCGAGCACGTCCCTTGAACAATTACGCCTCGGAATGGCTCCTTTCAGAGCAGGGAGCAACGAGGCATTGCAGATCTGCAGCCTGTGTCTGCGTGTTCCCTTTCCACGTGGACAACAGAGCCGAGAGCAGGCCTGGCTGCTCTGTGCAGGATCGGGAGAGGACCTGCACAGCCCGAGCAGGGAGATGAGCCAGCACGATACAGGACTGCGTCCGAGCAGAAATAACCACCGAGTTCCTGCTGCAGTGATGCTGAACCATGGGGACAGGGGTCCCGCCCACAGAACCCGCGCAGGGACTTTGCTGCGCTGCTGCTGCCCGCGGCCCGGCGGTGGAGCGGCCGGGACATTTGCATGGCAAAGCCGTTTGTACGTCCGGGGAGCCCGGAGCCCGGGACAGCCTCGGCGAGGTGTTTGTGTGACCGGGCAGGTCCGGGTCTCCACGCGCCGCTCCGGGGTAGGGCTGGGGCGCTCCGGCAGCGCCGGCAGGCGGGCGGGCTGAGCCGTGCCGGGTCCCGCTGCCGGTGCCGGGGTCCCGGTGCCGGGGTCCCGCTGCCGGTGCCGGGTCCCGCTGCCGGTGCCGGGGTCCCGCTGCCGGTGCCGGGTGCCCACTGCCGGTGCCGGGGTCCCGGTGCCGGGGTCCCGCTGCCGGTGCCGGGTCCCGAGCCCAGCCCGGGCCGCGGCGCTCCAGCCGCGCTGCCCCCGTGGCCGCCAGGGGTCGCCTGAGACCGCGGGCGGCGCGCGCGCGCAGTGCCAGGCACCGCCGCCAGGCGGCGCCAGAGCCGAGGGGTCGCGAGCCCCCTCAGGGCGCGGCGCGCGCGGCTCGGAGCCGTCAGGGCCCCTCCGTTAACTCCGGGAGCAGAGGGGTTCCCCTCAGCCGCTCCACATCCCGTCCCTATAACTCCGCGGCAGCAGCGCCCCAGTGCTGTGCGGACGGTCCCGCTCCTTCCTTGCTGCTCCGGCGGGTCTTCCCGCAGTTGAGAGGGGCGGGCTTTGCCTGCCTCCCCCCGCAGGCCGGGAGCCGCCGGCGCAGGCACCCCCTGGCCCGGCTCTGGCTCTCGGGGTAGCGAAGGCCCGGCCCCGCCTGGGCCAGTCTGGCCGCTCCCAGCAACAACCGGCCTTTGCCAGCTGGGAAAGCAATGGACGGGACAGATGGAATGCCAGCTGATACCTATCTGCCACTCTGTTTCCAAAGGTGGAGGGAAATGCCGATATGCCCAATGGAGGTGGAGAGCTGATCTGAAAAAAGCAAACGATCTTTCAAAGAAACATTTTTGGAGGAACATAGCCCAAGTTCTTGAGCAGTGTGGGACAGGGCTGTTTTACCTGTGCCAAGGGCCACAACTGCTTCAAGATGTGTGAGACAACAATCAGGAGGGTCAAGGGATGTTGCTTCCTTGAAGATGTTTTCTGCTGAGGAGTGCTCCATCAGGGAAACGTCACCTGCTTCCTCATACAATCCCCATTCTCTTTTCAGGATCCTTTGCCCAGGTAAGCAGGATGGGATATTTGTAAACTATCTGATTTAGTTCTCAGGGTGTGTCTGAGACAAGGACAAGCCGTGCTTTCTGGTCACAGCTCCTTCCCAGAGCAAACCAAGCAGCTGCCTCCCCCTCAGCTGTGCTCGTCTGTGTCAGCACCATCCCGTTCAGGGACATGTTCAGCAGAGCTGAGGAGGAACTGGAGCTGGCTTGGCCCAGAGCTCCTGTTCACCCTCAGGGACTGGGGAAGCACGTCGGTGACATGCAGATGTGTCAGTAGTGCCCGAATCACGTGGAATTGAGGAGCTGACTGACCAGATAGCTCAATGTGGTGTCACACTCATCTGCTTCTGTCTTCTGGCCAGACAGGCTCTCAGGCATCCTCCTCTGTAGAGATCACAATTAGGATTAGGCATAAAGGTGTTCTTCAAACAATTATTTGGAGCCAGAGGTGTCCCCAGGCTGTTGCAACAGAGGTGTGATAAGTGACCCCGATCTGAAAACACTTTTATGTGTAGTGGAGGAACTTTTGAATGCCTTCAGACCACTTGGTTGTAAGGCAAGGAGAGTATCAGCTGAAAGCAGGCAGGGCTACAGGAACAGCTGCACTGAGGAGGAGGGCTGAAAACACACTGCATCTTCCCATTCTGCTCTGGCCTTTCTCCTCAGACAATATTACTTATTTTTTCCCCTTTGGCCAGGGTTGGCACAAGGCTGGTACAAAGGTCGAGAACACATACAAGGTGACTCTTATTCCTAATTTCAGAGGGGATCTGGCTGGAGTATGAGCCACTCAGCAGAGCTGGTTTGCCCTGGGATATTCTATTTCACGCTAACTCAGGCAGCAAAGAACCCTCTTCCTATTTCTAACTCCAGTCAGTGAGGGAGGATCCACTGAGGCTGATGAACCACTGACCAACACTTAAACACCAGTTGATTTGGCGTTTAAGAAACAACTTGAAGACAGGCATTTTGTGGTAGGGGCTGGCTGTTTGCAAAAATTTCCACTGTTAGCACATCAAAGTGATGTTATTTGGCCGGGGAGAATGACTGCTCCAGTGAGAAACATGAGCCAATTCCTCACCTCCACTGCTGCAACCCAGCATGGCTGTACCCTTGCCATATCCCTGTTTGTTCCCCAGGACCTGGGTGGAGCTATCAAACCACTTCCCACAGACTAACCAAAAAGCTGAGTAACACCACCTAATCCCCCATATTATCAGATTAAATCTGTTGACATGGGAGTAGAAGGCCAGTGCTTTCACCTTTGGTCATCATGGTTCCCTGCTGGTCCTGAGCCACAGCCAGCACCTCGCAGGTGACCGCCCAGAAGAATGCAGAACCATTTACCCTCCCAGCCATGTCCCATCCTGAGCCAGACAGCTCTAGCAAAAGCAGCACCATGCACTTGCTTCATCCATAAACTGCTGGAATTTGCATTCTGGTTGTGAGGAGATTACAGGGAGAAAAATCCTGCAAACAGCTGCTTTTGCTTTTTGATCTCTTGCTGGTTTTACAGTACTTGCATCTCTGTGAAAACAGAGAAAAGGACTCAGTACCTTTCTCCTTAAAATATTGTTTCCATTCCCTTCTTGGTTCTGTGTTCCTGATATTAAATGACCAAAAACCAAGAGGAACAAGTATCTTCCCCACACCAGTGAGCAATCTGCTCGCTTTCAGTTTGTATAAATAATAAAGGATGCAGAAATTCTTCTATGAAACACGGTAGCCAAAATACCTCGTTTACAGCAGTGGCTCAACCAAGATGGTGCAGTCTCTTGCCTCTGCTCAGGGAGAGGGAGCTTTCTGCTAAGGAGTGCTGTCCTGCCAGCTGCAGCCTGCCTCATCCAAACTGAGCCAGGCCTGGAACTGCTCCATCACAAGCTCCCCAAGACACATCCATGATGCTGCAATCGCACCCTACTCTAAATACGCATGTCACACAGAGTGGGCCCTGAAATCCCTTAAGGACAAAGTCCACAGAAGCAAGGGCCATTCTCATCCAGGACAGGGCAGGCCACAGACCAGTGGTGGAAAAATACAGGACCAACTTCTGGTCCTTCCAAGACACACTTCTTAGGTAAGTCTGACTGAACCAACCTGCAAACTGAGTCACAGAGTGGCCGCAGGGACCCTGCCAGAGGCTGTCCCAGGCACAAGGGGGCTGCAAAGGACGAATGCAATGCTGCTGCTCCTTTCCTCTACCTGCAAAGACCAGACACCGACACCAGCTTATTTTCATTGTGCCCTAGTGGTGTGTGGCTGGCTGAGTGGAGGATAAAGTCTGACAATCAGAGCTATGGAAAACTTGCTCACATTTTAAGCTCTCAGGGCTCAGCAGTTTTGACACACCCTTCTTCTTCTCCATGACAGCACCTCCCTTCCCCTGCCCCCACCCCTCTGCAAAGATCCAAACTAGACCAGTGTTAATAGCTGAGGTCTTTATTTAAAGTTTTTTATATACAGTAAAAGTGCCACAGATAAATCTGCGACAATCAGACAAGACAAATGTAAATCTCTCTCAACAATTAGCAGCTTAAGATCTATAAACTACAGTGTTACGTTCACAAGTGTCATTTCTGTACTTTTCAACCCGTGCAAGTGAGTTTTTCTGTTTATTTTTTTTTACCACTTTTAAAACACACTTACAGCTAAGTCAATTGCCTACGACTATACCACCTGGCATACACAACACAGACACACAGGGTAACTCTTTAGCCACTTTCAGAATTCATTTAAAAACTGGCAAAACTACTCAATCGTGAACCCTTTGTAGCTTGGCTTCTTTTGTTATAATGCCTTTTCTTTTTTTAATTTAAAAAATGCATATTTTCAAAGCTGACAGACAGTGCTTTCCTGTAACATGCACCAAAGTCAGCAGTTCATCTGATCCCACCTAAGCACACATAGGATTGGAGTAGCTGCTGGGAGCATGCTGAATATCCTTGAACTAAACTAATGAGGCTGAGAGAAAAAAGAACTTTATAAAAGTTTTAGAAGTAATTTTTTTTGCATCAAGATTTTCTTTCTTCTTTATATTGAAGGAAATGGGGGAAACAGATGAACTTCACTTGAACCCTCGAATGTTAATGAGGAGGTGCTGCTCTTGGAACTTACACAGTCCATTATATTTTTCCCTTTTTATGTGCCAAAGCAGTATGTGCTAAACACATCTAAACAATTTCTGAATCACTTTAACTCCGAATATGAAATGTTTTGGGAAACATTCTGCAACTCAGAGATGGTCACTAAAAAGTTTTTATCTACAAAGGAGGCTATTAAAGGTACTCACACACACACTCACATCCACAGCAGAAACTGTCCTCTACGTGTCATCCAGAAACACTCCATCAGGAAAGCAAACACAACCATGTACAAGGAAAGGGAGCTTTAAAGCTAGAATCACATTTCCAACAACATCATCATTAAGCTATCAGAAATCATCACAGACTTTCAAAGTGAAGAGGGAGGAAAACCCCAAAATGTTCTGCTAGTGCAAAAGGCAAAACACATGGCAGTTGTGTTAGGATATGAGAAGCGGATGCAGCATCACACATGACGCTACTGCAGACAACTTTCTGGAATGGAAGAAACTGTTGAGAGAGAAAGAGACAGACACTTTGTCCAGACCCATATGTATATGGCCTTCACCAAAGAGTTCTGAGATGTCAGTTTCTATTAAGCCTGCACCTTCTGGCAAGCTAGCAAATGGTATTTACTGAATATGACAGTTGAGAAAATAAATGAAATTAGGACATAAAGAAGAGGGACAAACACTTCCTTAAATACTACAGATACCGAGTATCCAGAGCCACTGGCTTTTAACTCCTTCCTGATTTGACCACATAAAAACCTACCTTAAGCAATTCTAGTTTGAAGAAGACTGAGAAAAAGATGTACAAAGGCCAGGTTTCAGAAAAAAAGGCAACAAAGTATTTCAGTTATGTGCCAAATCAGTTCTTACTGTTATTCACACATTTGTTTCTGACAAAACCTGCATAATGGGAAGATGATAGTTAGCCAAGAAATGTGAGTCACTAGAGAAGAGCCTTACTGGAGCCAGGAGCAAGGGAGGGAACGGCCACACACCTCTGCTCTGGCTGTGGCACTGCAGAAAGCACAAGCAGGTTTGGCTTGAGTCAGCTGTAAATGGCAATCTTTGTTTTAATTAGGACAGGAGCAGATTAGTGCACATGGTGACAGAGAGGTGTACTGGGATCCCTGGGGGAAGGGCACCTGAGTTTCCTGTGACTACAGAAAAAAGAACCCTTGGAAAGGAAGATGCTTGGACAGTGGAGGGCTTGCCTTTGCTGGCAATCAGAAAACACTCAAGGTATTAACCTTGTTTGAGGGAATTTTTCAGAACCCAGAATCTGCATCATAGCACAATGCCCATGTATGTGTGTATATATGTGTTGCACATTTCAGACATGCCCATGTATGATTTCAGCTGGTTTAGGTCACTTGGGCAATATCTGATTCCTAGAGGGAAGTTGATCCTGGGAAGAAGGAAAACAGTAAGACCTAACTAAACACCATAAATGGTTGTGACAGAATCCTGGAGGGTTTTTTTTACATTTCATGAAGACAAAAGATGAATCTTGGCACTGTTATGGTGAAAGGGACAGCAATTAAAAAACAGCACAGAATGAACACAGATTCCTTGGACTTGAGGGCTGCCTGCCTGTACCAACAGGTCACCAGCAATGGCACATTGTGAGGACTTGGGGTTACATTTGAAGCTGACATTTCCTTTCAAGATTTGCAAAGGTGTCTGCACCAAGTGCTGGCCCCTGTGGCTGAAAAAGAGGATGGCACACCACAGATACAGACACATGAATAATCTTACCAGAGCCTGACAGGAGGAAAACTTTGGTTTCACTTTTCAGGGTTTGTTTTTTTTTCTTTTTAATTAGAACTGTTTCTGAGATAACCATTCTGTTAAGTGAACTGTTGAGTCAGTATTTCTTTCCTCAAAAGAACCTGTCTTTTCCCTAGGAAGAGATGAACAGAAATTCCTTGCTCTTATCCTGAGGCCAGGAATGAGAGATGACATGTGAACAAAAAATACAAATATACCATCCTTCAGATGTGGAAAAAGAAAAAAAAGCCCAGCATGACAAAAAGGTGTGGAGAAGACAGATGTTTTCCATGATGCTGCATCTTTAAGCTCAGGAGGACAGACAAATGGCATATGGACAGTGCTGCATTTGACAGGCTGACACTAGAAACTACTCTCTGCCCTCCTCAGAACTGCTTCAGGACAAGACAGCTCACAATTATTCACGCATTTCTTCATTTAAAAACATCACTTCTTTATTTGAAAGAAAAAAAAGTAATGACCCTCCCAACCCCTTCAAAAAAAACCCCCCAATAATAATAATAATAATTATAATTATAATAATAATAAAAAATCCTATTAGAAACAATAAGGAAGCACTGAGAGTTTGAGTATTACACTCTTCAAGTATGCTGTTTGGATTTTTTTTTAAATCTGTGAATATACATATATTAAAAAAAAACCTTAAAAGTGCGACCAAGGGCTTCTGCTTAAAGAGTATAAGTATTTCAAGGACTACTTCAAAATACTGTAGCACAACTGTGCAGTTACTGTGTATGGCATGAGCTTCCACTCCATGTACTCAGCCAAGTTAGCCAGCCTTACAGAAAGTTACTGAAGTCAGGTTAACACAAACGGCGAACTCAGATGCTGAGCTGGGAGAGGGATCCGCACGTTGTTTTTCTCTTGTTAAGGAAAGAAACCACTCAACGCATACACTCGGACATGGAATGTGAGCAGACTTCACAGTAAAAGTTTAGTGTTACAGGTTTGCTGTGGTACCATCATTCAAGGCTGTGCACTAGATTGAGCTTTGCTCATCTTAAGCTAACCACGTTCTCTTCTTCCTGACAGGTTTAGTACAGTAGTTCAAGCCACAATTTAAATTGCCCATTGGTATGCTCCAAATTTCTGTATTTTATTCTTTTCTTTTGTACACTTTAAAGAATCTTAAGATTTGCATCCAAAGAGAACCATGCTACATAAAAATTATCCAGGATTCTTGCCAAAAGAGTTCTTGAATAAAATCTAAAAAATACTATTGCAATGCATCTTGCAGAGAAAAAACGTTATTCTAAATGTAAACAAATTCACTCGGACACTTTAAAATTTCAGCAGAGTAGTCGCTGACTAATCTTTGCCACACTTGCTCACCAAAAGCGCCAGGAGGGAGCGGCGCAGCCCATTCCTGCCACCATCATCTGGGAGGAGACAAGAATCGTTCCAAGTAGCCGGAGATGGCATCCCAGTGCTTCCACAAAAAGGCAATGAAAACCACTATAAATAAAGTGCTGAACGTCCTATTGCGAGTCTTCATCAGGGGCACAACGCAGTTGGCCACAGTGGAGACAAAGACGAGGAGGACAGCCATGACAGCCAGCAAGATGTTGATGAACTTCCCCAGCAGGTTCCTGGCCGTGGCATTCTCCAGCCCCTCCAACTGCACCACTTGCTGCTGCTGCTGCTGCAGCTCCATCTTGGAGATGCGCGTCTGGCACGCTTCCAGCGCCTCCTGTGGGCAAGAGCACATTCTGGGTTACTCAAGTTCACAGCTGATACCTCACCAACCAGGCCAGGTTAGGACCACCCCCATACCTCACACTGCTCATGCGCTGAGCTCCTGCCCTGCAGCGGGAGCAGAGGAAGCAGTGCCATTTCCCATATCCGAGGTGAGAAGCCCCTTGCTGACTGGGCACTGCAGCCTACAATACACCACGGTGCCCCATCCACACCCAGAAGGCTTGACACGGAGATGCCAGGCCGGGAAACCCCACAGCTTCTGCCAGCCACCCGGTCACTTCAGCTTTGCTTCCAAGAGGCCATTCAGAGGACAGAGGTGCTGTACCTAGCCAGAAATCTTCATCTTCTGGGATGTGCATTCCCAGAACCTCAACTTCCATCACCTTCCTTAGAGTCACTCATGCTTATCTGACCCCTTTTCAGAAAACTAGGCAACCTTGCAGAAAACTACATCAACAAAAATAACTACCCAAGGCTCAGCTGTGTTCCGCTTGCTTAGTGAGCTGTGAGCTCGGAGAAAGGTCTGAGGGGCACTAGGGCTGGGACTGCACAGCTGCCATTGCAGGAAGGACATCTTCTCCAGACTGCAGCAAGCTGTGGCACTGGCACAGCTCCAGCTGACTCTGCGAGGACTGGGGAAAGACATCCAGAAGTGAAAGAAGCATGAGATTTATGGAACTGCCTACAGGAAGAGGCAAAATGAAAGGAGGTGGAAGGAGAAGACTACCCTGCACAAATCCACCTCTTTAAAGCCCCACTGACTCAGGGGGGATTTGTCAGACCTTTTCACCAGGCCGAACCCCAGCTGGACCAACCCAACCTGCACGAAAACACTGCTGACCTGCAACGCAGGGGGCTAGGGAGAAGGAGAGAGGTTTTCAGGCAATTAACACCAAGAGAGACTTCTGCTCTTGAAGATACCAAGTTACAGGATTTCCACTTATCTTCCCTCAGAGTCACCTTTTCCAGACACATAGGCCAACTTCAAATATGATGTACAAGTCTGCAGCAGTCCTTCCCAGACTGATCACCAAAAAAGGAACCAGTACTGTTCCTCTGCAACAGTAGCCCATACTCTTAAATAGTTTTTCATACAATAAAACACTTCCCTCTTCCTCAGCTGAGAAATAGGCTGTCCCAACTTTTAAGTTTACACTAAAAGCACTGAATTATACAATGAAGATTAAAAAAAAGCTGTTGAGAAATCCCCACTTCAATTCAATCTTCCTGCCATCTGAATTTAGAGAGGAAAACAAAAGCCCACTGTTGTAACACTCCCCCCAAGGAGCGCCTCCTGTTTACACTGCCAGGGGCCGTAGTACCACTGTCCACAGACACTGATTAACTTAAAGGTCATTGTCACCTGTTACATTTCTCACTGCATCATGTCTGTGGGGGGTCAGTGAAACATGAGGGCCTCTCCTTGGTTAAGACCCCTGAAAGCACAGGGCAGAACTGCTCAGCTGCCCCCAGCAGTGACCAGAAGAACGTTTGACAAGCGGAGTTGCAGCTGCTGTGTGAACAGCATAGCCTGCTTGGCCTCCAGAGGAGATCACCTGGCTGGAGTCCCTCGGCAGGAAAAAGGGAGAACTCTTAACCTACAACTCCCTGCTCACACTACAAATATCTCCCACCAGCAATCAGAACTGAGATACCTGTTAAAACTACCACAAGTATTTGTAATAGTCAAGAGACTTGTTTCTGAATAGGCCTTTCTCTGTAAGGGTCAGCAGCTGCTTTGCTTTGTAGAAGGGCCTCGAACTGCAAGACCTCTGTTTCATAGCCTTTTTTACATACTAAAAGAAACTTTTCTTTTAGAAACACCTCTTTATTTCTTCAAAGCCAACAGAAAGAACTGTTTCCTGACTCAATGCAGTGCACACACAAAGCCATTTTTTCTGAGATGTATGTGACCATTGCTGTAAAATCAGTGACACAACCACGCCCCAGGGACGTGTACTGGGAACACTACTGTAAAAGAAGTGTTTGGGTCATGGCCCATTGGGTGTCTAATACAAAAGCCTGCACAAAAAGTGGGCTCCTGCTCCTGCTCTGCTCCAGATGAGCAGCAGGTTCCCTCTGTGTGGGACACAGCCCTGATTTACAGAGGAGGCTACCTGGAGAGATACCCACAGGTCAGAGATGGAAAAAGGACCTTTTGGAATGCAGCAGTTTAGCAATAAAGCTACAAGAATTAAAATCAAATATTGAAGCGCAGGCATACTTCAAAAGTGAATGAGTTCCTGAAAGAACAGGCAAAGGGCAGGACTTGGGTCCTTGCTTCTGTCACCCACCTGGATGTCCCGGGCTCGCTCGTAAGACTGATAGGCAATCTTTTCCTCCATGCTGGCCAGTTCCTGTTTTAAATTGAGGATCTCGTTCTGGTGGAGCTCAGTCAGGTCATTTAACTGCTCTTCAAGTCTTTCACATCTAGAAATGACAACACATGGTACAATGGCTTTAATGAGAAGAGGATGGCAAAATGACACCAGTGACAAGCAAGCAATGAACACCACGGCTGCCTCAGTCAGCACACAGCACACTCTAGCACTAATGCCTCCTTGCTGGGAATTAGTTCTTTCTACCTGATAAACGCTGTGATACTGTTCCTAACCTGGAGAAAACACACAATTAAATGGTAACTGTTGAGTGATGAACAAAATTCTCAAGAAATTGAGGACAGAATAAGAATAGAATGAAGTATTCACCAAACTTCTGTGTAAACCAAACAGTTCCCTTCTAAAACCATAAACTCCTAAGCATTTTTATCTACACTTGGAACAGTAATGGGCATAAAAATTACATGGAAATTACATGTGACTGATGCCTCAGAGAACATGCTGTTACTGTCTGATCTCTGCATGAGGTCACATGGATCTTTGATTTGCTTTTCCTTTATCTCCCATGAATGATGCAACTTAACAAACAAATACCATCACATTATTTGTAAGAAGGACACATGAATCACTAACCTGCAGGCTTATTTTTCAGTTTGCTCCTGGTGAATGGACCAGGAGCAGTCCTGAGGAAGAGAGTTGCTTAAACAAACTGAGTTATAACAATTCCGAGAGATAAGGTTTTGCTTCTCACTAAGAGAGTTATAAATTAACTGAAATGGTAGCTCTGATGGTAACAAAGGTATGGGCACAGCTGTGGTGGCCATTGGGCTTTTTCCACTGTCTACTCATTGTAGCAGATGGAAAAAGCTTACCATACAGTCCTTACCATCTGAATCTTCATACTAATAACCAAGACATTTCTAAGGAATTAACCACAGAGATAATTCCTTGTTTAAATTTTGGGTTTCTTCTGACTCCACTGAATTTAATTCCTGACCAAAAAAAAAAAAAAAACTAACAAGATGAATAAGAAATATTTCTCTAGAATGAAGAATTTAATTGTAAGTTCCGAAACTAAGACACAAATCCTGCTTCTTTTTTTTTTCAAGATTTTTTTTGTTTTTTAGAACATCTGCAGTCAAAAGCTAGCCTTTAAAAACAGTCTTAGGGTTTTGTTTTTAATAGACAAGTATGACGAGAATTTTGGTTCATGTTCCCAGTGCAATATTACTTTAAACTAAGGAGGAGTCAGACACAGCATGACAAGCTGCAGCAGTAAAACGCATGTGGTCAACCAGCACTGAAACCAAGACCACGGCCAGCTGACATGGCCGAGCCCAGAAAGGTGCCAGAAGAGCTGTGCAACTGCGCCGGGACACACCAGAGAACTGGTTTCCCAGGACTGACAAGGGAATGGCCATGTGAAGGCCAGCTAATGAAGAAGGAGCCCAGATAATTAATATTGCCCTTTGTTCCCACCCAACTTAAAACTGACAACAACTTGCAAACAACCAAAACATCACAACCACTCCAAGCCCCAAAGGCAGCATTAATTGCTTGAAATATATTCAGTTTGTTATTATATTACAAAATTCACCAGTGTGTTTATTAGAGAAAAAGAAACTTAAGCATTTCTGAAAATAGCATGATTGTATTTTTTAACCTCCTCTCACATAAGCACCTTTCATGAAGCAGTGGTTGCCAAGCAGCTTAAATCCTGTTCTCTAACAGGAAACAATTGTATTTTAATTACTTCAAAACTACCTCAATCTACAGGAAACATAAGGAAACCCTGCTAATCTGTATAGTTAAGAGTTTAAACAGAACATGATTAGCAGAAGGGTTGGCTCCAATCTTCCTGCCCTGAAGACTGCAGAACAACCAGCTCATTCCCAATCCACACTTCACTCCCTGCTCAACCCCAGAACTGCTGCAGTCTGCATCCAAGAATCACCTGCACTTCCAGAACTCACTGTGTCAGGCAACTGCTAGAACTGGGTTATTAAAAAACCCCACATCCCTGCCCCCACTAACCTACCCTGACTTATTTTTTAAATGACACATCCTCCATTCAGCTTCTTTTCACTTCTTGTCCCAATATTTACAATTTAGAAAATTAATTTTTTCCGGCTGCTTTCTACTGGTGTTCAAATTTAAAAAGCAAGGAGGGGTTTATGTGACTTACGGGGCCCAGAACCACATTGCCTATTGAAAGCTCGTTTGCATTTAAGTGGGAGTATTACACAAATAAAAGGGATAGGCTGCCTGTCAGGAGGGCTAAGATGAAATACATGCCTCTAATTCATGAGTGCCAGGGTCTATTGAACAAACTGAACTTGTCTGTGAATGTAGCAGCACCCTGAATAATCAAATCCCACTTCACTTCATGTATGGAAAATGCCTCAAGAACTATTTTGTTACTACTTGAAGTGTGAAATTTCTCCTTAAAAGAACAAGCTCCAGCCCAGAAACATCTCTGTGCAGCAGACCAATGCTGCCTGTCACAAGTATCACAGAGATCATCAGGGCTGTTCCTGCAGACACAGTAAATAGCTGGGCTGCTTGGCTCAAGTGTGGGATGTGGGAACACTGCATTTCAAATAGCCGTGTTGTACTTCCACATGTTTTCTGATGCTCACTGCGCGGGAACTGGGAAAGTGGTCTGAAAAAGGCTCAGAAACACAATTATGACCATCTCATTTTTTTAAAAAGCTTTAAGGCATTTTAAAGTAATAGTTGCAAAATGCACAGCTAACACAGCATATGGAAGGGAGGGCTGTGATAAAAAAAGACATTTGATCTGCACTCAGTGCTATGGTGAGTAAAGAAACTCTGATCAAACTAATGCTACAAAGATGTCTGCAGTAGACAGTGAATGAGTTTAGTACCTGTCTTCAGATGTCTCTCAAGATGGACCTTTTTCTTTTTATAGCTATGTAATACAAACCTTCATGTAATCTTTATTTGTCACTAAGTACATCTTTATGCTACTGAACACACCGCTTCCAATAGCGAGTAAACAGCTAAAACCAGAAGTTATTTGTAGTATGCTCCAAGTCCTCTACCTAGAAGGATACACGAAGGACAGAGCTTGCTCCCGACAGGAGCACGAGCTGCTCATGACACCCGCACACTTCCCTGTACTTCCAGCTCCGAGCCTCCCTGGAAGGAGGACAGACAGCTTTGCAGGGGTGTTTTGGTGCTGTCCTGGGTGAACACCAATACGCTGCCTCCACTGCCCAGCCACACTCCAGAACAGCCTTGCCAACCCTCCCAGAGCCCAGGGGTTTAGCTCCTTTGATCTATTTTAAAACACATCATGAGGACAGACTGAAGTGTGACAATCAAACTGCATTAAACCCAGACAAATGGAAGCACCAGTGACTAGCCTTTCGGCTGAAGGTTTTCTTCTGACAGGAGCATGGGAGACCTAAATGCCCTTTCCAAGGCTGTCAGGCTTGGGAAGAAATCCAAAACCTTAGACTGGCCACACTCCAAATATGTGAGCTTATGGTTTTGCCATGTACAAACAGGTTCCTGAAGGGACAAGCAAGATGAAAATACTCAGCAGGAACTTTATTTCAGTCTCAACAGCACAGAAAGTCCCTGCTTGTACCAGTAAACAACTGCCACCTTCCAATAACGAGATTAGCAACAAGCCATTTCAGCGCCTGCTCCCGGTGCAGAGAGAACAATGACGGCCAAGTACCGTCAGACTCTTCCTTCGCCAGCGGCTCAGCCCCAGCAGAGCAGAGCAGGGCTCCGGGGCCAGCACAGCCCACCCTGGCCTCGCCGTGGTGCTGCCAGGCCTGCACCAGGGCGGGAGAACTGGAGCAACGGGACAGGTGAGTCCCTGCCTCAGAGACCAGGGTTAGCAAACCGGCAGCCACGTGGAGTGGTAGACAAGATCTGGAAGCAGGGAGAGGGGAGGGAGGAGATGAAGGAGGTCATGGAAAACCTGTGAGGCAAGCCATGGCTGATAAACAGAAACTGCACAAACACAAATGGGAAAAAAGATCAGAACCTGCAAAACAGCAGACGATTTAAGAAAGAGGAAATGGATTAAGACCAGGTGAGAAAATGTCATGGCATGTTCTTTGTTCCAGCTTCCAGGTACAATGCAAACACACAGTGTCACCTGACAAGAAAAAGACTTCTCCAAAACATTTTCTTTTAAGCTCCAACTGAACTCTGTGTTTGTTTTTGAAAGCTTCCCATAAACAGAGCACAGTTAGGAGATATTTACAACTTTTAAAGCCAATTATGATTAATCTGAATCCCCAGCCTACCAGCATTAAACCACAACTTCCTTTCCCTTCTTTTAGCTTTTTTCTGAAGAGAGCTGAGGAGCAAGAGGGGTTCCAGTTGGAGGAACAGGCACCACCCCTCCCTGCCAAAGCAGCAGTGCCCTCTGCCCTTGGACATATCGCATCACCTTCCACTTCTCAGGTGATGTCAGCTTTTATCATTGTGACGGTTCAAAATACAGAAGCTATAAAAACAAGAATCTACATTTGTGCAGTCCTGTAGTCATCTAATCATGATTAACCCATGAGCTCTTGCTGATCATGCAGTTACCCACAAAGACAAGGGCACTGAGTGTGGTTTAACTGGTCCTCTTTAAAGGTCACACCTTTAATTAATTTGCATCAACATTCCAAATGACAGGTCTAAATTACTATCTTAAGCTTTTATAAGCCAAATGCAGATTCTCCCTGCTTTTCACTCCAGGCTGCCTCGGTGAGAGCTTGGGGTCTGGGCTGACCTCAGGGGAGAGCTCTGCAAAGGTTAATGGCACATAACAGGTATGACTTCACGATGCGCTAGTATGGGACCTACGTGAACCTTGCTCAGACGTGTTGGGCAGTAAGCAGCCCACTTAGCTGACAGCACACATCAGTCCCCAAGGTCTGCTATTGTACTTTCAGGCCACTCCTCCAGCTGTGCCATGCTTGCATTTAGCATTCCACCATGAATGGCTGCTGCTCTGTGTGTGAAACAACAACCTACACAGCAACAGACAACAGCACCTCTCTGCTGAGGAGCAGAAGATCCAGTTCCACATCATTTTGGGATGACTTGACGACACTGAGGCACTAGGAACCAAAGCTGCTGTGCTGGCTGCTGGTTTCAGTCAAACTGCTGATTATTGCAAAGCGGGATTAGAAAGTAGTGTTGGTGTTGGTCTGGCTTTGTTTGCCCAAGCTCTGCAAAGCACACTGAGAACCTGCAGTCTCTACCAGATCCTAGCAGGTTAGCCTTTTCCAGAGTTTTTCCAATGTTTTGGCATAAGCAGGTCTAAAGAGCTGTAGGGCAACTCCCATGTTACGCTGCACAAACCAGTGCAGCAAGTGGCACAGGGCACTTCAGCAAGCCTGTACACACCCCCAGCAGCTCCGCTGTGCCTTTCAGGTTGTGTTTCACATCCTGGCAAAGTAATGAAGGCCACAAAGAACCTCATGACAACAGCGTGCTGTCCTTCACCAGAACGAGGGCTTGGGCTTTGCATTTGTTATTTAAAGTTTAAGAATCCTGTCCAGGATGCCTGCAGAAGAGCAGCTAGTAACTCTTCCCTTCAGAGCCTGGAGTAAAGCCCTTGCTCCCAGCACGCGTGTGGGGGGATGTCAGCACAAGGCAGCCTGCAGAGAGCCTCTCCCACCCAGCAAGGAAAGGGAAGTATTCCCTCAGCACCTCTCCATGGGCAGCTTTCCTCAGCAGGGAGGTGGGGGCAGCAGGTCAGGCTGCCTTACTGAAGGCCACTGCCACCTCTCCCCTGTGACTTCACCAGGGATCAGCAGTACTGCAGCAAATGCTCCACCTTTCCATTCCTTCCAGCGAGGGGAAGACTGACAGAAACATGGGTCACCTGCTTCCAGCATCCTATAATCTCCAAGGCAAGAGCACTGTCAGTATCTGACATTTAATTCAACTTAATTTCCCTGAGTGCTGCCACTGTGGACTGAGCAGAGAAGGGAAGGGATATCTTAGTTTTGGCACATGGGTAAGATCATGTCTTTTTAGAGAACCTGAAGAAAGCTGGAATGCTTCTTTCTCTGGTAGATATGGATCTGAGTGTTGGAGAAGGCAGGGTCAAGTCATGTCCACATTAGTTCCCTGTCATTTGCTTTGATCCAAACATTTTCAGGATTTTTTGCAGGGCAAAGCACTGTCTGGTAACAGTAATTGCATCAATGTACTCGTGGGTTTGGGACACCTTATTAGACCTCTTCAGCTTCAAGTTTTTATCTTGAAAACACTTTGAAAGAACCTATTTCCTTGCAATCTTTTTCTTGTAC
This sequence comes from Onychostruthus taczanowskii, assembly GCF_017590055.1. Classification (NCBI taxonomy): domain Eukaryota; kingdom Metazoa; phylum Chordata; class Aves; order Passeriformes; family Passeridae; genus Onychostruthus; species Onychostruthus taczanowskii. The sequence continues at coordinate 232,491 of NW_024506993.1, read as the reverse complement.
AGAGAGAGAGGTAAGCAGCAAGATAGCAATATTTATAAAAGGCAGAACTGGGAGGGAAGAGTCCTGAGAAGACCTCAGAACTATCCACTTGAATCAGGCTGCTGGGAGCAGCCTGCTGAGCACTACCATCCCCAACTCTGGTGCTTTGCAATCACAGCATTGGACTGTCAAACGAAGTACCACAGCACATACCTGTACCGCTCCTCCTGCAGGGTCTGCATTATCAACGTGTAATCCCTCTGGTAGCGAACCTTAAGGTCCTCAAATGACTCTTCCAGTCTTGCCTGTGTCTCTCGAATTTCTTGAATCTCATGCAGTATTGCATCAAACCCTGAGCTCTGCATATCCAGAGTGTTTGTTTTGGAGCTAGAAGCTCCCACAGGGCCCCCTGTTGTACTGTTGGCTCCCACCGAGCCTGATGTGGCACTGGAACAGTCCTCTTCACTGCCATATTTTGGGCTTGACTGAAAGTTCTGAATAACACCTAGAGCCTTGCTACCTGTCCCATCTTCCTGGCCTTCTTCTAAGGAGTCCTTCAGATTAGCAATATTGTCTGCACTCCCAAACTTGTTCCTTATGAGGGAGGCAATCTCCCGGGGTTTGGAAACCACAGCTCCTGCTGCTGAATGTGTGGCCTGGGAGAAACTGGAAAGTCCACCTTTTACACTGTCTACCACTCCCTCACTGAAGCCAGTGACTTTTGCTCCAACGTCTTTCAAACCCTGATGCATATCCCTGAAGACATCCTTCGGCTGCCGAGGGATTCCATTCTGTTCAATCTCTCGCAGCTTTCGATGGTAATGTTCCAATTTCTTCTGCAGCTGCAAGATGGTCTGGGCTGACTTTTGATTTTTCTTCTCAAACACTTGCTTAATGCGGGCACTCTGCTGTTTGTCTGCATTGTTGGCCAGTTTCAGGTACTCTGCCACGTTGTCGTCACGGGCTGTTTGCTCAATTTTGATCTGCTCTGTCAGCTTCAGTATCTTCTGCTGCAGGTGTGTGATGGCCACTTTTGTCCGCTGCGGATCTGGGGTCCCATCAACAGAGTCTGCGTTGATGCTGCCATCAGTGCTGGAGGCCACGGCACTGGAGGTCTGCGCCAAGCTGCTGACTTCCAATCGCTCAATCTAAGCACAGAGAGAGAGAGAAACACGAGTGCTAATCAGCAGCTTCACCAACAGAAAAGCTTTCCTTCTTTATGCCAACCAACTTGGCAAACTGATATAATTCTGAAAAATGTACCTTTCTTCAGCTGGCCAGAGGACAGTATCAATCAGGAGAGCTTCACATACTTTACAGAGATCCAGCAAAAGTTTAAAAAAACAAAATCTCTCATACTTGACTCCACTTAATCGCCTCAATTCAAAACACAAGCACAAATGTGCAATAGGGCACCCCAGTTTGGCAGACCAAGCACTCCAAGGTATCAGTACAAGGGCAGGGGCTCAACTAGCTAGAGAGTGAAGAGACCAAGAAGGTAATTGAGAGCAGAAGCCACACGGTTTACTGTACAACACAGCACCCCCGAACCATTCCTAGTGCTTCACCTGTCTGAACAGCAGCAACAGTGAAACCTACAACCGATCCACTACGGTCAGTGCTTTTAACAGAAAAACGGAGCCTGAGAGGCGCCCGAATGCACGCCTTGCCGCGGCAAACCCTGCGAGCAGGTGTCTCCGAGTGGGAGGAAAATAGCGAGTTTCAAAAGACAAACCCAATGTATGGAGGGAAAAAAAAAAAGGGGGTTACAGGCTGTTTCAGCGGAATCCAATCCGCCAGGTAGCCGCCGCGAACCAGCGAAGGACCGGGCAGGCAGGTGCGGTCGCACCGGCGGCTCCTGAGCCAGGCATTCCTCCCTGGAGCCGACCATGCTCCGATCCCGGCCACTCCCGGGTCGCGGCCACGGAGGGTCCTCCGGCAGAGGAACGCCCGCGGGGCCCCCGCCATACCTTGTCCCGGCGGGGCAGCAGCGCCCGCTCCCCGTGCATGGCTCCCGCCGGCCGCCCGCCGCCCGTGCATGGCCGCGCCGCCGGCCCCGCCCGCCCCCTCGCGGCGGGGAGGCCTCGCCGGGCCGCGCAGCCACCGGCCGCCTCCATTAGCCAGTTTCAAACCGAACGCGGCCCCGTCCCGGCGCGGAGCTGCCGAGCAGCCGCGACTGCTGCCCGCACGCTCCGCTCCCGCGGCTCGGCGGGGACCGGCCGGCAGCTCCCGGCTCGTCCCGCTGGAACTGCTGCCAGCTGACCCACCGCTACTGCCCAGTCGCAGAACCATGCCCGTGTTTGTGAATATGCGCTTTACAAACAAAAGTGCTGTTACACTTAATGTACCCTCTCTCATGATTCATCATTCCGTATTTAATGCAAAAAAACCTCGCCGACTGCAACACTGGCCGGGGTTAGCCAGGCTTCTTCCCATAACCCTGAGGTTCTCTGTTTCCTATCAACAGGAAAACCAGACACCTGGGAAAGCAATTGATTCATTTTCTAAAGGAGTTCAGCTGCTGGAAACCATAGAATATAATTTCTCGGTCTGTTGCGACTCCTGAAACATCAATTGCTTTCTTAAGAGGGTTTAGGTGTAGAAACCCTGGAGCTCTGGATAGATCAATGGAAAATTGGTGCTAAGAATTAATATTAATCAGCGGGACCAACACTATGCATGATATCAGTACTGCACAGCGAACGTGCTGTCTCTGAGATGTAGGGACATGCATTGGAAGTAATACACATTTGCAAAGATACCTCTTCTTGGAATTTGTAATTTCATTAAGATTTTCCCAGGGCTGTCAGTGATCAGATTTCTCCCTATGGCCCAGACGAACAGAGACGCTGCCTGTGCAGGCCATGGCTGGCCTGGGAGCGTCACCCAGCACCCACGGCACAGCTGGTCTGTGCCTCAGCCACAGCGCAGCTCTGCCAGCCAGCCCCCAGGAGCAGCACAGAGCTCTGTGCAGCACACCAAGACAATCAACCCACGGCACAGCTGGTCTGTGCCTCAGCCACAGCGCAGCTCTGCCAGCCAGCCCCCAGGAGCAGCACAGAGACACCAAGACAATCGCATTACTGTTAACTGCCTATGAACCAAGGGCTTCTCAATCCATTCTTAACAATCTCTACCTCCTCCAGAGCAAGGACATTTTAGTATTTAATGGCAGACAAAGAAAACCAGAAAGATTCACAGTTTTGATGCAAAACTTCCACAATTTATTTTTTTCTTTTCATAACGTAATTGATTTTTCTCTGGGCAGTGGTAAGGGTGGATGAGCATGGGACTCACCTGGTGTCTCAGAACCAAACAATCACTTCTCACCAGTTCTTCTGCAGCCCAGAGGCTCTCAGGTGAAATCTGCACAGATCAGTGTCATCGAACTACTGGGGCTTCAACACTACTTTGCAGCAAAGAGTTTCTATCAGCTTAATTTACTCCAGGTTTGGTCTAATTAATGTGTGTTTATGGATAATTACCATAAATTACACTAATATTACACTTTTGCTCTCATGACACAAGTTTTGTGAGAGAAAAATTTGGTAGAAACTTTCTCTTCCCCCCCTTTTGAAGTCAGTTGACTTCAGCAAATCTGCCCAGGTTATCTCCTTACACCTGTGGTAGAAAATGAACTAGAACTGCAGTAACAGAATAAATCAAGTTGGGATAATTGCTTTGTAATTACCAGCTGTGTGGATATTATTCTGAAATAACAAAAAGGGTTCTTTCCAAGTCAAAAGAAAAAGGCTGAACAAGTGCAGTTCTGGAACAGAACTGAGATAATTTAAGTATTTTCTCCATATTGACAAGGCTTTGTAAAGGGAATACTTAGCACAAACCGGGTCCCTGGGAAATGCTGATGACATATTATTGAATTTGAGATGATGGTCAATCTGTCCTGAAAAGATGCTGGTAAATTAAATATAAAATATAAAATAATGATCAATGCTTTTATAAGACTAGGGGTTACAATTCAATAGTCAATCTCTCTTGCAATACAATTTTCCATTATATTTGACAGTTCCAGTTAAGGGGAGCTGTGTGCCCTCCCACCAGGAGGTACACTGAGACCTGCTTTGGCATTATGCCTCAAATCAGATGAAATCATGTGAGGGCCTTATGCTTTCTCTCTCTCAAGATCTTACCAAATTCTCAACTGTTAATGGTCTCAGGCTTTCACTCCTGTACAAGCTTTCCAATGTCTCTATTTTGCAGCACACAGCCCAAAAAGCACCTCATGATTCTGCCTTTTGGTGCTGCTGAAGATTAAATACAGCAGTTTCTTTGAAGGTATTTTGCCCTCCTAAAACTCCTCCAGTAAAAGCATATACCCGTCATTCACCAAGAAGATGGACTGTTGCTTTTAAACACTCAGGGCAGCTGGCCTAAGCAAACAGCAGCTTTCAGAGCAAGCCTGCTGCAAGAGGGCAACTCCTGCATTCACCTCCCTCACCTTGTGAAGCCTGGAGCTTCACAAGTGTGACTGAAAATTGTCATGCTACTTAAAATAAACACATACAGGGCAAAGTGAGACAGGGGAGCTAGAGTGAGATTGCACAGCCCCAGAAAGGAGCTAACAGCACCTGAGGTGCCAGGGTTAATCACCTTCCCAGTGACTGCACACCTGACTGGCAGCTAAAACCAGCCATGAAAACATTACAAACTTCTTTTGCTTCCTGTTCCCACTGTGCTGAAGGCAACACAGTCATACAGACAGAAAACCTATGAGACTCATAGTAAGTCATAGGTTTTAGACTTCCTGTTTGGAAACACCACTCAACAGCATCATTAGTGCACGGCAGGCGCAGGGATGGGCACAGGGACTTGGCTAACCCCTCCACACCAGGTGGACAGATGGTCTCCAGCCTCAGGCAGGCACAACAGCAGAGACTCAAAATCTCTGATGACAGTTATAAGGGAGCTGGTTTGTTAGTAAGATCTCTAATCAACACCTTAGAGGAAATAAAAATCACAGGGGAGAAAACCCTGCCATTCTTTGTGCCGGACCACATCTGCAGAGTAAAAGCCCCCCCAGGCACCATTTCATTGGATCTGCATTAAAACACCTAAGTGCACATTTGAATAAACACACACAGAATCCCCAGCAGGTACAATGAAGAGATACTTAAACATCACAAATTACTATGAGGTACCATTAACACAGATTAAGTGCTATCAACAGCCACAAGTCACCTCCCTGCATGCCACCTGCAGCACATGACTCTTGAAACACATGGGTTAACGTGGCACCAGCCCCACTGTCTCATAAGCAGTCAGTGCCCTGCTCCTCTGGATCCAAAACAGTCATTGTATATGGCACAACTTACCACAGGTCCCAAAGGAAACAAAAAAGTGCCACAAACTCCCCTGCCTCACCCACCTGGGTGATGCAACAAGCTCTTTATTACCTACACCTGATCTAGCATTAAGAATCTATTTTTCTAATGCTTTGCTTTTTAAAGGTTGTTACTGAATCACAGATCAGCTGAGGTTGGAAGGGACCTCTGGAGTTCACCTGGCCCAACCTCCTGCTCAGGCAGGGCCACCAAGAGCCAGTAGTTGCCCAGCATGATGTCCAGAAAGCTTCTGAGTATATCTCCCAGATACTACTTCCACATCCTGCATTTGTGGATCTGTCTGTGACAGAAAGTCAGATCTGTCTGCTGCAACACTGCCACACCTGATACCACCAACTCTATGGGTTACTATTTATTTCTAGTTGCATATTTTTGTGATTCCAAATCCCGCACAACAGCATATGTAAGGGAGAATATTTCTGTTCATTCATCTCTCAGGTAAATACAGACAGAAGATCAAAATACTGCTGCAATGAACCATCCCTAGAGACAACTGCTCACTCACATGTGGATTCATTTACAAATCCACCTTACACCTTCCCTCAGCAAGTGCTCAGGGTGCATACATGCTCCTGCCCTACAAAACATCTGCCTTAGATTTACTGTCAAGAAAGAGGAAAAGCAAAAAACGTGTCCAGTGTGATTCCTTGTGACACACTGCAGTTTATCCTGAAAAACTGTATTGACTGATTGAATCTTCAGAAGGTGCAGCAGCTCTGCTTTTTCACAGGCTCCAGCAACTCACCCACAAGAACCTATGGTCATCCTTGACAGGAACTGTTCTGAGGTGTCTCTAGCATGCTCCTAAATCCAAATCCAAATTAAACCTGGCTAAGGAAAGCACACAAACAGATGGACAGCTCAAGGAAGTCTTGCTGTGTGTTTTTCACAGCACAGCTCATTGTTTAGATAATAAAATGGGGATTTCTGAAAGTTATATAGCCTTTGCCTATGAACAATTAACCCTCAAAATGATGGGAAGATCACCATGGTTATGGGTTAAAAAAAAAAACAAACAGTGAGAAAACAAAAAATGAAAAATTACTCTGAAAAATATTCAAGAAAAAATTCCAGTACAATGCCTCAGACAACAGCTTGAGCAGGAAACCAACACTGTGACACCAAGAGGAAATGGCTTTACACCTTACTCACAGTAGTTAAACAGTCATAAGTGATGACTGCCGCAACAGGAATGCACGAATGTTACACGTGCCAACACAGAGCCCCACAGGCTGCTTTGGAGAGAGGGGAGAGGGCAGGTCCCTGCCCCGGACAGAAGGGCTGTGGGCAGCCACAAAGGGGAAACACTTCCCACATGCTGCATGCAACTGGGCCTTCCCTTTCTTTAGGGGCGTCCAAGCCAAGCAGCTCCCTGCCTACCTTGTACTGGCACAGCCTGGAGACAGACAGGAGAGCAGCTCCCTCTAGAGCCAAGCTGCGACTTCACTGGGAACCAAGTGATAAAGTGCTTGGGGGTGTTCTTACTACTTTCCCAAATGTGGTTCACTATCGTGTGGTTCACCATCAGGCCCAAGACAGCAGAAACACCACTGGAGGGAAAGGTGACCTGGGACTTCTTCACTTGGCACTGGTGCCAAGAGCAGCATCCCTCAAGCAATGGCACACGAACAAACCTCGGCTTGGGATTTGGTAAAGCCAGCTGCAGGGCGACTTGCCCGTGGCCTTGTACCTAATTCTGTATGAAATGGAGATGTGACTTCATGTGTCACATCAAGTGCCAAAAATAGTTTAGCTGTAAAGCAGCCAGCTGTCTTTTCCTCAGAGCTGTCAGCAGCAGAAATTCTTCCCAAAGCAGACCAGTATTCAGCTGCAGCCCTCCCTGGTGTTGGGAGCAATGATGAAAGATGCTGCTGCCACACAGCATCACGCTCGCTGTACCAGAGGCAGCTCCAGCAACACTGCGCATTCCGCAGGGAGCTCCAGCGAAGCGTCGTCACTGAAGGCAATTGCTGGTCACAGACGCTTCCCCCACAGCACCTTGCTGTCAGCGCAGGGGAGTTCAGCAGGCTCCACATGTTCCTCCTGCTTGACTCCCCCTGCCCAGGCCCCCTGCCTCTCAGGAAGCAAATGTTAAGAGGTAGCTGAAGCTACAAAGCCGACCTCCACCTTTCCCAGCTGTGGTTCAGGCACTTGCATCCCTGACACCTACCAGCTCAGTGTGGTGGGCTGAGGCAAGGAACACTGCACAAGCTGTTCCCTCAAGCAGGACTGGAACATGTGGGACCAGGCACCAGCTTGCCCTACAAGTACTTATTGACATCCCAGAGACAGAAGGGATTGACACAACGCAGTGTAAAGTCTCCCTCAAGAGGTTGCCTACAGCCCCTTTAATTCCTTTTAAACAGCATTGCTGCCAAAGACATCACCTTCTTGACCTCAAATTTCTGAAATCTTGAGAGAAAGATATTTTTGAGCACAAAAAAGTAAGGCTTGATGGTGCAATTCAGTAATGGTTTCCTAAAGCTAGACTAGTCAAGCAGAAAATCATCAGTGTTGACTGAATAAACAAGGCAACATTGAGGGTGAGGGAAGTCCAAGGGAACAGATGCAACAATCTGGTCGGAAAAATAGGAAATAACTGAATTATACACAAGAACTTGTAGGAGGTGATAAGGGATGACACAGCAAAAGATACGGCCAAAATAACAACCATGGATGTTTATTTTAGCAGCTCCTGATTTCTAGTGGGGAGTGCCAATCAGGCTAGAAGTTACAAAAATAAGGATAGGAAATGAGGTAAAGCTGAGCAAAAGTTAAGAATAGGAACCAGCAGAAGAGGATGGATTAAGAAACAAGTTTATACAAGCTTCTATAAGAAAGTGACTATGTAAAATCATGTGTGGTTTTTTTTGTTTGGTTCTGATTTTTTTTTTTTTTACCTCATCCTATTTTCCCCAGTGTGTGAATCACATCTCATTACCTGAGAGACAAAATTTTTGTTAATACTTAGCAGAGAGTAGAGCAGTTTTGGTTTTGGTTTTTTATGCTTCAAGGTGCTATCTGATGAACAGAGATTATTATTGCATGTTATATATTAATTTGTAAAGAACACAGTTTCATTTTATGGTTGCACGTTAACTTTGACTTGCAAAGCATTGGAGCAAACTGGGTCTGAAGTCTGGAAGGACAAATGCCTCTGTGTGATCCTTCTGCACAGAACAGCCCTGTGCGAGAGCAAAGATTCTCCCTTTTTCGGGGATGTGTCTCTGGTGAAGTTTAACATGCACATCCCCTCCAAGTGTTTAATCTGAAGGGTTCCAGTAACTAAAAATCAGGTACAACACATAGCGTAACCATAAGCAAAACTCCTCCCTGAAGTTTATCCAATCAACAGTTCATACAATATTAAGTAATTCAAAGCAGTAAGATTCATGCTTCCTGCGAATATACTGCTTTGCCATTGCCATAGAGCATTTCTTGACACATTTCCTTATTTAAAGCCTTTGCAGTACAACATACACATAGTACCAGATAAGATCACACTTGTCACAAATATGCAGTACAGCTGCTTCAGACTCCTGCTTTGTTCAAGAGCAGCTTGTTTACTCCAAGTGCTGCAGGTGCTCCTGCACTAGCACCAACTAAATCTCTAAGATCGCAACAAGTGGCAAACACAGCTCGTAAAGCACAAGACACTGAGCAAGGGCAGTTCCTTCAGCCCAAGAACATGCCCTCCCCAGGGCGGCTGACACGTGGCACTGATGCCTTTGGAAACCTGGAAGAGAACAGCAAGCAATGAGACATCAGAGAGGAAGACACATTCAAGGGATGACAAGCACCTGTCAGGGTCAGGCAACAGGGCACTTGTCCAGAAATCCACAGGGAACACTGAATTAGGTAAATACTGAAATCACTATGCTGCTTTCAGTATTCCTGCAAAAACTAAGAATCCTCATTGAGAACTCCATTTAGAGATAGCCCTCAGTGCAGCATCTCCTCAACACACGGTAGAAAGCTGTTCAGGCTACCCTGACCTGGCCTGGAGAGCAAAGAACAAGGTATCCTGTGCTCACTATTACTCTCTCCAGCTCTCAAGAGGTGATGCAGTAGCCTGAAGTTAGGTGTGACAAGATGCAAAGCATGCAGATCTATCAACCTGGGAGGTGAAACATCTGTAACCCCCTGGGCTCTCCTGCTGCCCTGTACCACCACAGCCTGCACCTCTGCAACGCAGTAACAGGCATTTTTCTGGAGAGACACATTTGTTTGGAGAGACACATTTTTCTGGAGAGACAACGCAGTAACAGGCATTTTTCTGGAGAGACACCTGTGTGTCACTTCTATCATGAGGACTAATGAATGCAGCGATACAAAGTACACATATAGAAGGTATTATTTTCCTTTGGGAAAATCTGAGTTAATGAAAAAAATGCATCAGACACATGTGTTTCAAACACAAGAGGAATACTATTCAACCTTTCAACCACGTCTTCTGCAGACTGTAACAGACTCCAGGTAAACCATCAACTATGGCAAAAAACCGATTTGGATCCCAGGTTTCTTTCTTCCCCAAACACTGGACCACAGAGCAGGGGAGAGCTAACTGCAACAATTCAAAGAGAAATAGCTTCTATTTTGCGTTGCAGATCAGAGCATCAAAGACCTTACTGTCTCTCTTCGGTATTTAATAAATGGGGGAGGAGGGGAAGATACAGCTTACTGTTAACGCAGACTGAAAAAGGGCAGTGCTGAGCTACACAGCTCAATGAAACAGAAGAAAAATACTTCATCAGTTCTGAAGGTCACTGGGTCTATGGGAGGCAGCACACTTACTCTTTTTACCTCGAGAAGAATATGGTTCTGCAGTTTGTTTACTACTTCCTGAAAATACATTTTGTACAGCTCAAAACAGCAAAACAAGAGGTCACATTAAAAAAGCTACCAATGCAAATACTTCTCTCTGACACTGGGCTGCATCTGCATCTGCTGCATCTGCATCTCCCATCTCTTTCATCACTCACTGTATCATAGAAACCAAATCCCAAAACAACAAAACCAGAAAATCCCAAAAAGCAGCACCACATTTGATCTTGTTTATGGATTGCAACACTCACTCAGACAGGGGTCTTTTTGCACTTCTCAGCTTCAAAAGCAAAGAAAAGCTATATTAAAAAAAAAACAAAACAACCACTGAAAATCAACAGCAGTGCCCAGAGGAAAAATGGAGTGCTTCCAGGGCTGATGCACAAAACGAGGTCAAGTTCTACTGGAGACTTAAATAAAACAGCCAAACTTGACAGCTACAACTGCTCCCCTACAGCCTCCTCACCTTGGCGGGCTCGCAGAAGTCCCTTTCACAGCACACGCAGGTACAGCAGCACCACATGAACATCGCGGCGCAGCCATGGGCGCTGCCGGCGCCGGGCGCGGCCCCGCGGCCCCCGGCCGCCCGAGCGCCGCCGCCGGAGCAGCATGGCTGAGCGCCGGGCCGGGCTGAGCCCGCTCCGCGCCGGGGAGCGCCGCGCCAGGCTGCCAGCAGGGCCACGACACGGCACTTAAAGACACAGGGCTTCCCAGGCACTGTGCAACGCCTGACACTGTTTTTAAAACTGTGCTTTGAGCCAGAAAAATAGTTCAGGATAACGGATAACAGACAACCGAACCAAGAGCAGATGAATAGAGTCCAAGTGACACAGTTGTTCCTCAGCAACACAACAGCAGAGCTGGGAGCAAAGGCCAAGCAGAACTGACACCAGAGATTCAAAAATGCACAGCAGGATATAAATCCACCTATAAACTATAAGCTCTAATTATAACAGCGGTGAAATGCTATTTAATATTCACTAAACAAAATTTTCCCAATATTAGCGTGATCTCCTGTAAGGCTGAAGCTCTAATTTTGTCACAGAAGGACTCCAGTACACAACACAGCACAGCACTGTTACCACAGCTGACTCGGGGGCATGAAGAAACCTCAGCACCTCTCATCCCCTACCCTCAACTTAATATCCCAATGGCACGCCTGGATCAATAACCTCAGTGATATGAGGCCTCTTGCATAAGGCTTCCTGCTTAATCCCGTGGTGATTAGTAAGTTCCTGCACAGTTGCAAGACCACAGTCACAGATCCCAGGTCTTGATCCATACTAATCCCCAAACTGAAACCCACCAGACTGTTCCCATGCTTACTGCCCAGGACAGGGGCTGAAGACACCTGAACAATTCTGCTGGCATATACAAATTATAAACCCGTGTGTGATTATAAATGCTGCAATAGCCTAATCATATGAGGTACCATTTGGGCCAGAAGCACTTTAAGCTAATACATTATTTAACAGTTATCTTCTAATTTAAGATCCTAGACTTCAAAGTCACTGCACAGAGCTGGAGCTCCCCTCCCCTGTACACACCCATTGGAATAAAGCCAGTTTTGACTATATTTGCCTTTTGCAGATTTCCTCAGAGGATGCTCTGCACACGACTTGCTTTCTTTTTACTAGTCACAGGTTCTTGCCCCAGTTTTAATTGGTGTTTTCTTCTTTAATCGATAAAAAATTGCCTTCCCTTTTTCCACACCTGCTTCCAGAAGTACATGTTTCCATTAGCACATGGGGGGTGGGGTGTGGGGAAATGAGAGAGAGAGAAAGGTTAATTCATAAATCCCACAACCCATAACACTGATGCGAAGTGCAGCCATACTGATGGGACTTTTCATAACCAGTTCAGCACAAAACCACCACCGTGAGTCTGGAGGAAAGGCCATGGCAGGCTGAGACCATGCAGCTCACGACTGGGGTACCAACAAGGGCAGCCCACAGCCAGAGCAGCTATCACTTGGCAGATGTCCCCAGGGACCATTTTGGAGAGGGAATGGCTGCATGGATGGGCAGGTCACCCTTCAGGAGGTATCAACACCAAGGACATTTTCCAAGGGCGTTCTTGTGATCACCGCTGCATCAAGTTGACTCGCCCACAGTAATAAACGAAGGAAATCCAGCTGCTGCTTGCCAGATTGCTACTAGACCAGATCTGCATACATGGTTAAATGATCTCTAGTTAGAAATGGATTTATCAGTATTTACAACTTAGTCTGTCTCTAGGGGAGACTAAACAGTTTGTCTATTCTGGCTACTTATGTGATGATCCAAAAACTCTGCTAGTACTGGTTAAGCTCTACTTTCAAACATTGAATGGAGCTTTAAAGAATTACATCCAAAGGACCTGAAAAATTTCACTAAATTCTAGTCCTGCCTTCTTTTCTTTCCATTTCTCCAGGTACAGGAAAAACTGACAAGTCCAAGATAATTGCCTACACCTCAGTCTGGCACTAGCAGTTGAGGGCTCACCAGTGGTTGCTACTTCATGATCACTGGGATCTGCTTCCAGCCACAAGATAAAGCAAGGGGAAAACAAAGTTAAACTTCAGCAGACCTGAGACCTGCAGCATGGGCTTTAAACCCATGTTTGTTTTGTCCATAAACCATAGTCTTGTTTCTTTAAATAAGCAGTGAATTGGTTAATCTGTTAGAAATCAGCATATAGAACATGATCTTCCTTCTTCATGATACATAAAATTAAAAATAAAGACACTTAGCACACTATCCAACATGGGTCCAGTTCAGCAGAAACCACAATCAGGGCAAAACGCCCAGTCTGCATAAAGGATTAAGTTTATCAATAAAGCAACCTAAAAACTGCAGAGTGATGAAATGGAACATTTCCAAGAAGACTTGGTTTGTCATTTCTCCATACTGCTGGCATGAACATCACCACAGTGTTTAATATCTGAGTCTAACTGACACACAATACACACACTCCCCCAAAAACACATTTCTTTTAGTCTTAAAGCTGTGTTTTCTCCAATGACAACCTGGAAAGGTACACAGCTGTGTACAGCTGTGAAATTGCTTTAATTTTCTTCTAACAGAATTTAACTGGCCAGTTTTTAGCTTTGCTTCACATCTGTAAATCAAATTGATTACTTTCGGTTATCATGTAAAGCTTTCCGAGCTACCAAACTTCACCTTCTCACATTTTCCTTTTATTAAAGTATTAGAAAAAAAAAATCACAAAAAACCAGCCACAGTTCAAACCCACTAAAAACATCTTCTCACTCTTCAGCAACTGTCTTGGCAGTTAGGTTTTGCCATTCAGTGACTGAACTTCATTCAAGTGTCAACACAAGCCCACGCTGACACGCGGAGCGGGCTGTGCGTCAATCACCGTACCTGCAAATGTGAGCCGTCCTGGTCACCACGCTGCAAGGACGATTGAAGCTTTTGTTTCTACCTTGCAATAAGCCCAAAGTGTGCAGCAAGACCAGGACATGATGTGTTACTGCAGTTTAGCTGACACAGGCTTGTTTGTTAATTCAATAATGTACCTGAGGCCTTACGCTCACTACAATGGCTTGGAAACATTGAACAGCTCTCCTCTCAGCATAAAAGTGAAACCTTCTTCCCTTTAACTCATATTTCCTTCAACTGCTGGAATATGACGAGCAGAAAATCTGATCCTTTCTGGCTTTGTTGGAGAGGTATTAAAGTCCCAGATACTTGTAGCTACGATGACAACACAAGAAAGCTAAATTTTTAAAACCAAAGTATTAGTCATTGAAATAGAGTACATACCATAAACCACCTGAAACCAGATTGACTGAATTTTTTTTTTCCTTTTAAACAGATCAGTCAACACGTATCCATCCAGTCATCTTAGCCTGACACTGATAATGTCCCCTATAAAAATATAAGAACCCTTCCTCGAAAGCAGCAAAAAAACCAAAAAGCTTATGGTTTACCTTCTACTCCCAGCTCACCTTTGAATTCTGCCAGTGGCTCCACACACTGGGCTGGCTGCTTTGCAGAGCTCCACAAAAGGCTCCCAAATAAAAAGAAAATAGTTTGAATGTTTTTAGTATTTTCACATTCCATTGTCCCAACAATGCAGCTCTGTCCTCCGGGAAGGAGCGTGCTCAGGCTGAACACAGAGTGTTATTTTTACATCCCATCCCCACGGAGCAGCCCGGACGCATGGCACTGCCCCGGCTCTGCCCACCCCTGCTGCAGCCTGGGACAGGGCCAGCCCAGCAGGGCCAGACCCGCACCCAGCACAGCCTGCACCCGGCAGAGCCAACGCACAGGCGGCAGGAGCGCGAAATCGCGGAGCTCAAACCAGCAGCAATCCCAGCAGGGACTGGATTTCCTCTGCACCAAGGGGAGGGAGCTCCTGGGGGGTTCACCACTGTTTTCTTCATGAAACACCCGATTTTAGTTGACCAAAATACTTCCACTGAAATATGCAGGTAGACTTTCAAAGACCAGCATGTTTCTCTCCTGAAAAACAGAGTTTCCTAGAATTGTCTTACTGTCCTGATAAAATGCAGCCTCTGTATGCTAAAGAGGTCTTAAACACTACTAAAACTTATCTCAGCCATGCTTCTTCTGCTGTTCGTATTCCCTGTTGTTCACTGAATCTGTACATGGCACTTTCTGACAGATTACCCACATTCTGTGCTGTTTGGGACAAATTCCAGAAGACTTTGCAGAGGATTCCCATGAGGAAGCCAGACCTCAAAGCTCTCTGGAAGAAATCACCATAACTGGAGAAGCATTAACCATACTCCTGAAATGGACTTCTGGTATTACAAACCTTTTCTAATCACTAAACCATTCAAACCACAGATTATTTGCGTTTATGGGGAGTCTCCCAATGAGCAATTTCTACTGCCACATCCAGAACAGATCAAGCATTTAAAACAAAACCAACATCTCAGCGGTGCAAGTGGGTTTCCTTATTTTAATGCTGAGCACAAGCTGGGCCACAAACATTGCTTGCTGTGGAGCAGAAAAACAGCAGCAGAAAAAACCTAAATCATTCAGATGAGAGGATGGACAGGAGACACTCGATTTCATTCCCTCAGTGTTACAACACACAGCACCTTGCTGACCAATTTTTTTTATAAGCAAACTCCAGCAGCATCAGCAACAGCAAACAGACATGTAGAGCCTGGATGTTCAGAGGTGACTCGGGGCTCTGCCCAGCAAACCAGCCACATCCACAACCCCAGTACAGCTGACATCCAAGAAAGGAGAAAGCCGCAGGACATACGGTTCCAGAGGCAGGCAGCGAGTTCTCCATGCTGAGTGTGTGGCGAGAGCAGCACGCAGTGTCAACCCCAGCACCCCTCCACCGGCCAAACACACTGTACGACAGCACGATGCTGGCTGAGCCCAGACTCAGCCCTGCCGGGCCAAGCTCTGCCTGTACAAAGCAGGACCTTGTAACACGACGCTGTAGTGCCCTGGGTGTCTTGGCAGGAGCCCCAGACGCGTGTTCGAAAAAGCAACTGCAACCCTGAACAAGCGAGGCATGAACGCGCTGCAAGCACAGCCACCGAGGCTGCTAAAAATATTTCATCCCTCCCCCTGTCAGGAACACATCTCAAGTGAGAGTCTAGTTTTCTGAAGAATAACAAAACCAGCCTCACCAGCAGGAGAGGCACATCATCTTCCCAGATCCAAGCAGCCAGGGCCCACGGGAATGAGCCTGGCAGCAGCAGGGCAAGCCAAGCTCCTTGGCCTCTGCTGGAGCATGCAGTCCCAGGAAACGCAGCCCCATCCAGCTGTCAGCATGAACCTGATCACGGCCCCACGAGCACTTCTGCAGCATGGGCAGGTAATGGGCATCCCAAAAACCCACACAGACATAGGGCAACAGCAGCAAAGCACCACACAGAGATTGCACAGTACCTAGTGCAGGCACTTCCTTAGTTAAAAGCAGAACAGCATTAAAGTTTATCCCTTCTATTACCCTGTTTCCACCAATATATACATTTAACCTGGATTCTGAAAGGATACAATTTCAATATTTATCGGTTAAACAATAAACATTTGTCTGACTGAATTTCAGCAGCTCTCCAGTGACACCTGCAGCAAGGTCTACTCTCTGCATTTCTGCGCAGTAGCAGCAAGTTCCATATTTCCCAAATTTTATCAATATAACATGAAACCTAGCACAGTCCTGACTTCCAAATATCTAACAAAATAATTAAGTCTAAGCTCATGTAAAAGGATCCTCTTTGAATCTTCACAGTTCTCCTGCCTACATCAATACAGAAGGATGATAAACCCACTGGCACAGGCTGTCAGTGAACTGATGAAGTTGACCTACTGTCCCTCCCAGTTATCCACAGTTCTTCCCACACAATGAATGAAGGCATTCTCATGGTATTTTACATAAGAAAACTCTTGAAGACTATGTAGAAATTAAGTAGTTAGTGAAGAACAAGAAAAGATCAACATATCTCAATTGTTTTGAGAACATATGTAACAGAAGAGCAAGTGCCCCTCCAAAGCAGACTACATGGGAAGGATTTCCCTTTAATGCAGATGTTTATAATTTGTTCAGTGTGAAAAACAGATGAAGAACAGCTGATGAGCTCTGAAACCAAAAAACCTGCAGCAACCAGCTTTCTGGTTTCGACAGCCAACCACACCACAGGAATTTGCTTGGAGAAACCTGTAGCACTGAGGCCACAGAATTCTGTGGTGCCCAAGTCCTGCCAGTATTCCACATGGCGTTGTAGGGGAACACCTATCCAGGGATTCCTCATCTGGGTCTGGAAAAACAGGAGATTCAGCCACACTACGTGCACTGTGACTGAACTTCAGTGGCCAAGGAAAACTCCTTGCCCGGCAGTTTGCAACCCGATTATTTAAATCTATAACAATTATTTAAATCTATAACAATCTATAACCTTTGCAGAGTCTTCAGCTTTTTGCTCTCTTCTGACATGAAAAGCAGTATTTTCTTCTTCCTCTACTTTTCACACAAGCTATTAAAATCCTGTATTCTTTCTGGGGGGCAAAAAGAAACTTTAGTCCCACTCCAATACATCAGTTCCAGACACTGATGACCTTTGGGCAGCAGTTCTGCACCAGTATTTGCAGTTCAGGCTCCAGTGAAACACCACCTCCCCATCAACCTGAAGCTCTTCATTTCCTCTGCTCCTGTTGCCAATGGCAGCAGGCTGAAATTATTTCTTTCTGATGATAGAAATATTTCTTTCCCCTGTAAGCTTTTGTCCACTACCAACAGGATCCTGGGAGCTCTCACACCACAGTGTAGGCAGTGGGTCTCAGTGCGCTTCCGAGGCAGACATGCCTGAACAAGCACAAACTGTGCCTGCACAAAGACCATCCTGTGCTAACTGAAGCACTCCAACGTTTCTTTTTCTTTGGGAGAAGTTAGTGATCCTAGAATGGAGACCTTTACAAGTTACAGATTTTCCGGACATGACTTCAGTGTTCACAGGCTTCCAAGAGTTAAGAAAAACCACAAAATGTGAAGATAACACAGAGAAAATATTTTTCTGCAGTTGAACATCTACCAAGGGCACTCCAGGAAAAAAACTCAACAAAAACCCTCTTGTAGCAAAACTTCAGTTTGCATTCTGGCAATCTTGGATTCCGTTCTTGCTAAGTGTGTGCTCTTTGAATGCCCTATCACAAAGCTCAAACAACAGCAATTAGAATATGCTGCTGAAATATTTTATTACTTATATTTCAAATCCAAATACAATTTTCTATTTCATGCATACCAAAACTTTCACAGCAAATCTTTGAAGGACAAGAACCTTGTTTCCTTAGCAATTCTTCCTGTCTATTTTAAATTGTATCAAATCTGAGAACTCAAGAAAGGAATGTTTTCTATGCTGAACTCCCTATTCAAATACCAGTTGATCTCAGGGAGATCCAAACCATATCTCAAGTTAGGAAAAAACCAAAACAAACAAACAAAACCAACAACAACAAAACCAACCAACCAAACACCCAAAACCAAAAAGCCATCTTGCTCCTTTACTTTTCCTGTCCATAGGAATAGATTGCTGTAAGGTGAGCAAGTCAGCTCCCTCCACTTTGGGAACACTGAGCAAATATGACTGAAAGAACAGGCAAATCCCAACTTTTGAAAAAGGGGATGCATGATAACTTAGGAAAACATCCTCAAATACAATTTGTCTCCATTATTCTCCTTCCATAAACACAGCTAAAACATCTGAACAAATTCAAGTTGCGCAACAGCTGGATACATTTCTGTACTATCACCCCAACAGTGAGGGATTTCTCCAAATGCAACATATCAGCAACTGCACTTCTTGAGATCTTAGGTGACTAACTGCAGGGCCTCCAAGGACCTGCAAACAGTGCAAGATACAGAGCAGTTTGAACCAATAGACTCTGAAAACACCAAATTTGGCCAGGGAAAACTGGTTATAAGATGCAAACATTTCATAAATTAAGATACAGTTAAATGCTTACACAGCCCTCTTCAAAATAGTATTTTAACACTGGATAGCCATTATGTAAATAAGAGAAAGGCATTAACTTCATTCATAGGAGGAAGACGGAGAGTGGGAAAACTGAAATGATTTGATAGAAGCCATGCAGTGCAAACAGCCCCGTGGAAAAGCAGATCTTGGAGATTAAAGCCTGGATCATGAGGCTGTATTTCTCCTTCCTGCATGAAGTCCTACTTTTTCTTTGCTCAAGTTTTATAAGCACTGGTGGCAGCAATTTTCAGTTTGCAGCTCTCAAATCTGCACAGCCCCATTCTATTTGAAGCCTCCACCATTAAATGTGGTTAGAAATTGCAGTTTTGACCTTGCAGCTGCATAAGACAGGAATGCCACATAATAATGTCCAATTTCACACAAGAAGTGGACAGGGTGGACACACCCTGGGAGCAGGTGCTCCAGGTCCTACAAAAGGATTTGCCAACTCTGAAGTGTAAGTCACCATCTATAAAAAAACCAAGGTTTTCACACAAGAAATACTAATAAAGTTCTGGTTTATTTTTACACAGTCTGGCAGTTATTGCATTTCAGCTGATAAAGGTATCAGCAGAATCATACACATTTTCTATGCCTTCCTTACAGCAGACAAAAGGTGGTTTTTAGCACCATTTGCCTCTCTTCCACCAAGGACTCCAACATACAGGGACTTCCCAGTCCCATCTAAAGCACGGTGAGCAGACAGGGAGATGCAGTTCTCATCCTATATCCAAACTGAGATAACATAATCCCTTCCAATTGTTCACACAACTACGCTTTTTGTTTTGGTAAACACAAACCAAGCTCTCATTTTCTCCTTCAGTTCACCGTGCTATAAGAGCTGTGCAACTTTTACAATTAAAACAGACAAGTCAAGAATATGTCAGTGCCAGACAATTGTGTAAAGTAGGTTTGACACAATCAGAGCTAATGCAGTGCAAGACACAATTGTGTCAGACAACACAAAAATGGACAGAGCCAGAAAAACAAATTGAAAATAGTTCTCCTATAGTAAAAAAATCAGTGAAAACATTTTTACAAATCACCCTGCCCACCCAGAAAAACAAGGATTAAAATGGAGTTATCCAAATGAGTTCATTTAAAACTATTTTGGCTGCCCTACATAAATAAAGCTTAGATACAAAGTTCATTACTAACTAGATCAAGTCTCTTTTGAGGGGAAGAATAAACTCCAGAGTGTCTGTGGAGACTTCTGCTTGCAGACACAGCTTGACACGTAAAAAGTCAAACCCTCAAAAGATGCAAGTTTAACTTTTCCCTGAAATGGCATCAGTTTCTTTAAGATGAGGAGGTAGTAAAAAATTTACAAATTAATTAGAAAGATACCATTATTGCAAAGCTGTGGCTTTTCCCAAGACAGCTTGCAGGATGTGAATTCTGACCCATTTTAAATGCTGACGACAGCATTATAGAATTCTGATGACTGCGTTTTGAAACCTTTACAAATACACACAAGGGGGTGGGGAGGACAGAGAAGAACAGCTTAAATGTAAAGTGAAAGTTCAGCTTGGCTTCTAAGAGTCCAATACTGTAACTCTTACATCCACAGCCAAGTCTGCTCACTGGGAATGGTGTACAAACGGTGTACAAACAGGGCTGTGCTGGCAGCCCTAGAACAGTTCGTACCTGCAGTGTCCTACACAGACTCACTTTTATTCATGGATGGATTTTTCCAAATGTTTTTCCAACTACATGCATTGGATTCAGTGACAATCTACAATCTACTTGGATTGACTATTCTCACTCTTAAGGCAGCTTCTTAAAACGAATTCGAAAACTTTCAATTAATGCACAGCAAAACCTGTACATGGCAGCTCCTTTGTTCTGAAGCTCCGTGCTGCCAGTGAGGGCTACTGAGCCTGCACAGGGCAGGGCACGCTCCCCCGTCCCCGCAGGTGTGTCACTGGGACGGCTCACACCGCTAAGGACCTTCTGCCCAGGACAAAGCACACGCGTGAGCGCTCTCACAGGCACCTCGCGGGCACACCCGTCAGCCCCGCTGTCCCCTCCCGCGCACCCCAGCCCGGCGTGGAGCCTGCGCTGAGTCCCATAACCGGCACCGCTGCGGTATCGGCGGACCCCCGCCCGCCCGAGCCTTTGTGTCCGTGCCGGCGCGAACAAAGGGGCTCCTCGCACGGGCGCGGCTCTGCGGGACCCGCGGCTCGCACCCACCTTCGAGAGCTGCCTGCGCAGGCTGAAGCGCTGCACCATGGTCCGCCGCGGGGCCGGGCGGCGCGGGGCCGGCCCTGCGGGGCTCCGGCGAGCGCTGCGCCCGCCCCGGGGCCCGCTGAAGGGCGAGCCCGTCCCAGCGCTCCGGCCGAGCGGACCCCGCGCAGCTCCCGCTGCCTTGGCACACTGTGGCACGGGAGTTCAACTCTGCCCCCGGAATCAGCACACAAGACCCCGCTGCAATCACTAGAAAATAATTCAATTAAGTATTTCTCCTTCCCCGCCATCAATATGCAATAGAGATGTGTGATAAAACAGGTACACTTGGAGTTCTTCAAACGCCGTGACAAGAGTGGCTTTGGGATCCTGAAAGCGTTCTTCCTCGCTCACAGCACTGGTGAGTGATGGACACAGTACCATCTTGCAGAACAGGGATTGCAGGGCTCTAACCTCACTTGGCAGCAATGTTCCGGGGCCGCAGGAGTCCTGCAGCCAGGACACACACAGTGCCAGCCTGGGCTGTGCAGAGGGGGCCGCCCTCAACGCATAGGCTCAGGCAGCTGCCAGGATGTTCATACACGAAGGAGGAAAACCCCAAACACAATGAGGAGCTAAAAAACTCTGGAAACAAGTCTATTTCTGAAGTAGTCCTGTCTCACCATTTTAGTTTTGGACTTCTTAGGCTTTTATTTCCAACTCATTTTGTAATTGCCTCCTGCATGCAATAGGAAAGGCTTCCTTTTTGCACTACACTGAAATGGCCGTGGCTTGATCACTCCAGTACATGGCCTTACCTACATAGAAAAATAGTTTCTCAGTAACTATCAGCAAAACTACTGGAAAAGGAACAGCTCCCATGCCAGAGCATGCTCCTGATGAGTCGTGACTCTGTATCAGTGCTGGATTATCCAGGACTGTGCTGCTCACTAGCACTGTCCTCAGACCTCAGCTCCACTGGGTACCAAGTAGTGGCACAGTGGCTAAAGGGACCGTTGTGGCTTCAGCCAGGACAAATCTGGGGCTCCAGACAGCACCATATGCAGGGTAATGGTGTGTACCTGGCTGTTAGGAGTCAGCTGTGCACTGACTCCATACAAAATCCTTCCCAATGGCAGGTAATAGGTAAGTACAGATTACGGCCATGCATGATTGCATAGTCTTGTAGAAAAAGGAAGGTGTCTTAGCCCAGAATATTTACCTTGTTAAGAAAAATGTTTCTAGCCTATTTTTAAGGTCGTCAGGTGATCTGGACACTAGAGATAGAAGAGACATTTGCAGTTGGGCCATGGAAGGCTGTGAGAACAGTCAGTGCAGTTCTTTAAATAGATGTTGAAGGGAAAGTTATATGAAGATTAAACAGAGGTGTTTATTTTATAACTGTCAACCAAAAGTAATATCAATAGATGCATTCTTCAGTACCAAAATCCCAGCTGTAAAATGAGAGCAGGATTCAGTAGCATTCTTCCCAGCCAGGGTTAACTCAGGGATATTGAACGCAGACACGTTCTGTACAGGGAAAGTATTCCCTGACAGAACTTGGACTCCTTTTCAAAATGCTCTTCTTTTTTTTAAATATACAGAAAGTACATTACCCAGTTACTAGGCCTCAGTTTTGTGCTGACCATGGAGAGCTGACAGCACAGAAAACTAAAAGGACTGGGACACTAGAAGCACCACCTTGTACTGGCAGAGGAGATACCAGATGCTATGGGGATTTTGCATCTAGCAGCTGCATCCTCCTCCTCCCTGAACTGGGTCAGTACTTCTTGTTCTGCAGTTTGGCTATATTCAGAAGCCTCAGGCACACCGTTCAATTCCTACTGCAGAAAATCCATACCACCACCTTGAACAGCTGTGCGCCAGGGAAAGCTCACATGCCCATTCTGCAGAGACCAACAGGGCAAGTGTGTGTGAGATGAGAACGACAGTGTAAGAGTGAGTGAGATGGCATGGGAGTGTGAGAGAGTGTGACTGTGCACATACGCAGTGAGTCAGTGATGCAGTGTGGGAGCCACCACAGCACTGGAGTAAAGCACTGGAGCCTGGACAGCCAGCTGCTCACCTTATCTGCTGCACCCAAACCTCCCTGCTTCCATGCTGCCTGACAGCAGATACCAGTGGCTCTGGGTAATCAGCCTCTCACCCGCTGGGCTTGGTGCCCAAGGTCCTGAGGACTACCCACTGTCCTGCACCTGGGACTCAGGGTGCCTCAGTTCCTCCGCAGACACTCAGCTCTCCCTTCCCCAACAGGCTCCTGTGGCTCAGAGTCTGGGTCACAGAGATACAGATAAGGAATGGAGCCAGCTTGGCTGGGATATAATCCACATCAGACCGAGATGGGACGGCCAGATTAGCAAAATTGATGGTAGCAAAATTCTCCTTTGTCTCTGGAGCCAAGGCCTCACATTCAGCATTTCCAAACTGATGCTTATGATGTTCACAGTTAATTAATGGCTCCTGTTCTGAACACATGCCTTAGTCCCCTGTTGCTGGGCTATTGTAACTTTTTTCCCTAATATTACCTTCCTACAGCAGTTAATTCCTATTCAATAGCTTAATTGGTGAATTATTCTGTTTTTATTCAGGAACATGATGAAAAAGCAGGGAGAAAAAGCAAGATTTCAGTAAAAGGCACCAAATTTTATTTTCAAATTTAAAATGAACTAGTGCCTCTGCCCGATACCCTTTCATGAGAACACAAAACATAATTAGAATTAATCTTTGGTGCAAAATATCTTGTAAATAATTTTCTTTTTAAAAATGCTCAGTAAAGAAGAGAATTATTTATTTTAATATCCCTCTCATGGAGATCTTCTACAGCTTTTTACTTGTATATCAAATACACAGTATTTAGCGGTTTTTAAAATTTATCTTTTAGAACCATATAAAGCTAGGAGAAATACGTATGTATGAATGTTACATCAATGCTTGACATATGTAAATGAACACGAAGGCATCTTCCTGATAACCTCTTACAGAGGGACCTTTTGAGATAACCAACAAGAGAGACATTTTCTTATTGCGGAAGGTTTGGAAGATTAAAATTTCATGTTTTGAAACCTACACGTTCTCAGGATCAACCCTTTCAACTCATTTTATATGTATTTAAAAATAAAACACTTAAAAACACCTCAGTGCTCTGGATTCATGACAGCGAGCCCCAGGTCTCTGCATGCAGAGCAGGTATGGGCTGCTGTAGGAGACAGCGCTGGAGCTCTGGGTTCCCTGCCGCGCGTTGCCAGACACCCCCTCCACACCAGACTGCCCGCTCCCGCTGCGCCCCTGCGGGCCGGAGCGCTCCCGGGCACGGGCAGAACCCGCCGCGCCTGCGGGACAGCACCGCACCTCTGCGGGAGAACACCGCCCGCCGCCGCACCTGCGGGACAGCACTGCCGCCGCACCTGCGGGAAGCACCGCACTGCCGCCGCACCTGCACCTCTACCAAAACAGCCCAGCACCTCTTCCCATCACTGACTGGGGTAGCATTTCACAGACCATCTCATTCCACCCCACTGCTGCGAGCAGGGATGCCTTCCACTAGACCAGATTGCTCCAAACCTCTAACCTTACCATGAGCACTTCCAGATTTGGGGTATATCAAAGCCCTTCACATTTAAGGATCACCAGAAACTCACGTATTTAAAAGATGCCATGTCCTCCTAAGAAAATTCTCAACAAGTTCACAAATGGAGTTGATTGAGAGGAAAAAGAAGCCCACGTGCCCCACTGCAGCAGCTCGGCTGCTGACGGGCTGCAGCCACCATCAGCACAACTTCGCCTCTCTAACGGCTAACCCAGGCCTCCATGTCTGCTTTAGTTTAGGCAGTCTTACTTTGGATAAGACTCACCTGTCCTGCCCACATTCAGTACACACAGAAAGTGGGACACAGGCATAGCATTGCACTGCTTAGAGTAAAAATTACTTCAGTTTTTTCAGGGACCATATTTCTGTTCCTGGCCAGCACCGGTTTGCTGCTCTAGTACAGCAGATTTCCACTTCTCATCAGGAAAGTCACAGCATTCCCATAGTTGTAAAATATTTGAACATGCCCCAGTAAAATATGCTTCCTTCCTGCACACCATTTGGAACTAGGAGATTAGATTAGCTTTTATTCAGGACTTCCACCTGCAGACTGCACAAGGCAGATAAACACATCCAGTGGTGTCACAACCCTGCCTGATCCTAGCACCCTGGCAGAGTGTCATGGTACCACTCCACATCTCTCCTCTCTGCTGCCCACTTCCTGTACAGGCCACTGCAAAGCAAAAGCCCAGGTTTTATTACCTTAACATTAATTTCCAACTAAATTACACTTAGAATTTCTACATAACTCTTTCAGAAAGCACTCATGACAACTTTTGCAAAGGATGACAAATAAGGTATATATCACAGTCAAATCTAGAATTAGAAATTACTTAAAATGTTTTTGAGTTGCCATGAAATTTGATACTAGCACTGTAACTATGATAGACAGTGTTGGTACCGTAAATAACAGGCAAACAAAGCATTTGTCACTTTGGTGACATCCCCGCTGTTAAAGATCATGGGGATAAAGATGGTGCAGCCCCTTTCCCAATGGCTCAAAATCATGATTTTATTGAAATTGACCCCAGTCCGAAGAGAAGTTTGGGGATGATCTTGGATGGTATTCTACTGTGGAAGATGTGGACCAGTCAAAAACATCGATGACACATCTGCAGTGGCTCTGCTACCTGCTGCAGCACACACCTGTCTCCAGAGCTTGCTCTATCATGGCTGAACCACGTCAGCAGAAGATGTAGCACTGAGTTTTAACAGCACTGCCTAGAGGAGGTTACATTTTTAGCCTTGTAACTGAGCACCATGTAACCTCCCAGTGAAGGACACTTGTTGACAACTTGAGGTGATAACACCTGGCCAGAACATCACCAATTGTAGGACCTGAGGAACACTGGAAGGGCAAGTGTAAATGGAGGGACGGGATTATAAAATAAGAAGTGTGTATATAACATTTGAACACCAATAATACTTTTCCTTCTGTAAAAAATTAGATCTGGACTAATAAGGATGGGACCCTTCAGATTCTTGGCTCTTCCCATATAGAGTGTATGTGTGTGTGTGTATCCTCTGCCCACAAGACTTTGAGCCTAATGCCCCTCTCTGCTGCACAAAGGTCACTGCTCCCAGAGAGGGAAAACAGTGCCAGTTGCAGAATGGGCTTCTGGGGCAATTAAGCAACTGAAGACTAATTTCTGAGCTTGTGAAATAACCCTCAGCCTACTCCTGACCTGTCTCAACTTGCAATTAAGCCACCCCAGTGATCTGCCAGTATCTTATCTTGCTGCAAGACACAAACAGTGCAACCCTATGACCCTGCACAAATGCTGGGGTGACTTTTCCACTGGGAGCAGAGTGGCACAGGCACACAGGAGCCAGAGCTGCCCTGGACACAAAGAGACAACCCCGTTCAGATATGCTGGGAGCCTGGATCTGCAGCTCCAGGGGTGTACAGGGCCACTTTTAAGAAAGACAAATTCCTGCTGTCCTGAAATGCTCTTTGTGCACTGTCTATCGAGGTTCTTGTACACCTGGCTGTCAGGGTAGATCCTGCTTCACCCTCCCAAAAGAGTACAAGTTCTCCCTTCACAGGAACTGGGCAACTGGTGCTGGCTGAACATGATTCAGATGCAGATGCTGAAAGTGAAATAA
Organism: Onychostruthus taczanowskii; assembly: GCF_017590055.1. Taxonomy (NCBI): domain Eukaryota; kingdom Metazoa; phylum Chordata; class Aves; order Passeriformes; family Passeridae; genus Onychostruthus; species Onychostruthus taczanowskii. Next base: position 205,979 of record NW_024506993.1, on the reverse strand, counting down.
TTTTTAGCATTTCCAGTCCCTTACAAAATGTTTTACTTCAATCAGTAACAAAAATTACCATGAATGTAAGCTGAAGAGGAGAGCCAACACTAGAGTATGGTGCGAAGACTGCTTATTCTTTGGGGAAATGGGTTTAAGCCAAAGTCATCTTTTAGACATCCAGGACACACTCTTCACAGTAGACTTTCCACGTGGTTTTAATGTTATAAAAAACTCTTATCTTTTGCCTTTTCACAGGTGGTTCTCCCAGGTGTATTGCATGGTGTTTAGGACAGAAGAATTTGCAAAAAAATTCTGGCAAGTAAGTTACCACTAAGACTATTTACAGTTGGAGAGAACTGTGCTACATATACTGAAAGGATGGCACCTTGCTGTCTTGTTTATGTTATCATGCAGTGTGCAGACCAGTGTGAACACTTGGAAGGAGTCACTGTAAGTAATTAAAAAAAGCAAGCTTATTGCTGGTAGGTTTGTGATACCCATGGGATTAACATCATCTGGAAAATATTGATGCAGCTGCAAGCTGAAGACTGTAAACTTATGCCAAAAGTATATGTAGTAATTTCCTAAAATGTGGACATTAACAGAATATAGATTTAAGTTGATAACCAAAACCCACAGACATTTGAAATATATATGAAAACTTATTGTCAAAACTGACAAGTGGATGAGGACACGTGAAGTTCTGTCAGGATACAGCAGGACTGAAGGGAGTGAAGCCTTGAAAAGCTGCTCTATGAGAATCCCACTGCAGGAGAGTTAAATCCATTCTCTCATTCCTGCAGCCCTAAGACAAGCAAACGGCAACCCGAAAATGTCTGGGCCTATGGAGGCAAAAAGCTGCAAATCCACCAAACGGCTTCCTACTAAATTAATCCAAGTTGGTCTGTGTTCTCAGTGATGCCAGAAGGTGTCAGCCAAGGGCTTCCACCAAACATTCCAAACCAATTCCCTGTCCAGAACCCAAACTGAATAAACTGACCTCACTACAGCCATGCTCCAACACCAACACTGGTGTCATGCCCAGGTGACAGCAAACCATACAGGGACCTCAATGGTAAAATCACAGTGAGGTTTCACAAGGCCAGGTGCTGGGTCCTGCATGTGGGTCACAGGCATGGATAAAAGTTCCTGTGGGCACAACTGCTCACCAAAGTACCAATAATATCATATCTCTCAAACATCAATATTGTTCTGGTCTGGACACATAATTAATTACCCCACAAAAAGCTCTGTAAGTACATGAGACCCAAATGAGATCCGTGCAGGCTCAGCCATTTTCAAACAACCACTATCCTGATTCTCTCAGCTCAGTGGGTTGCCTCTACAAGAAAAGATCTATGCAAAAGTGTTTAGACTGCTTGAAATAAAAGCCCAAGTGAAGTATCTCAGTAAGATTTTAATTATTACACTTTCAGTGCTATGACAATCTCATTTCTCAGCTTCTATACCAAGCCTAACAACATGTGGCAGGATTATTACACATGCAAATATATGTAAATGAGGTATTTAGAAAAATCTGATCTGCTGTTTTGGGATAGCATTTGCCTTTCTATTTCAACAACAAATTGAGAAAACAGAGAATGGAACAATACTGTGAACTAAAAATATTTTGTGTGCAGAGGATTATTAAGAATTTATTCTCCCTTACACCACAAAATACTCAATGTCCTTCATTCCCAGTAAGAGTGGAGGAGCTCAGCACCACAGCATCAGGCTTATCCAAAACTCATTATTCTGAAGAACCATACAAACATGAGTTAACACAAGGTCAACCTATTTACAGGCAAAGTTACACCACCAACAGAGTTTTCCACCTTTACCTGAAAGGGACTATCACAGCCCTTGCTAAAACTGACAGCTGCTCTAGGCTTAAACCTTATTCTTCACATAAACCAGTGCTTAAAGCAGAGATTGTATTATGCTTTTGTTGTACGGCAAGAGAACCTCTGAATTCTCTGAACAGCCTGAGCAGGCAGCTCAGTTGCCTCTGTGAGCCCCAGGGCCAATGCAGTAACACTGCAGCCTGGCCCCAGCACCCAGGGTCCAACCTTGGCCCAGGAGCTTTGCAAAACAGACAAGAAATAAAGACTCCTGTCTCCAAAACGTGGCAGCATCCACACATAAAACATTGGCAGGGGAAAAAAATATCAACACCTAACTAACCCAACCCCCCACTTCAGTTAACAATACAACATTTTGAGGACATCACCCTCCAAAGCTTTCTGGCACGGTGTTTAGTGGGGGAGGTTGTGTGTGTGTGTAATGGGCTTGTAGACACGAAAAGGAAAGTGTAGGTGTATCTAACCAGGAGAGAGCTGGAAACTGACCCTGCCATGTGAAATAAGCAGGCTGGGGAAAGAGGAAGCTCCTGAAAAAGGAAGCATGAGGCCTAAGAAGACATCTCACATGCCAGAAACTGTGGATCAGGAGTGAAAGACACACGTTGGCTACAGCTATTTTTAAAAATGCAATATAAATGACAAAATTGTGCCCAGCACATGAAGAAAGATGACTTCCATCTGGTTCGTACAGCTGGAACAAAGACACCAGGAAAAAAAGGGGTGGAAAAAACGGTGATGAGATAGGAGCTTTCAGAAGTTTAAACAGTCCAGGACAGAACAGAGGCAAGACAAACTAATATCAATCTTGCACATATCTTTTCCTTGCACACAGTACTCTGCATGTGATGCAGGCAGAAGGGGACCCTGAGGAGCTGTCTGGAAAACTCAGCTCCCGTCCCTGCTCTGAGCCCTGCCCTTCCACAGCTGCCCCATGACGGGGACCTGGGTTTCTTTGTATACCCCGGAATTTAATTACAAAATTTCCTTTTGCGCTTCTGCAATTTACCTCGTGGACGTGGCCAGGCTGATAAGGGTTTTTTTTCCTTTTCCAAAGGAAAAGTGTCTGTGTTCAGACATAGCACGTACTGTTAAAAAGCAAATGTAATAGCATCAACCAACCCAACAAGCAAATAAATCACAAGCTTTAGCCAAGCTCAACACAGCATTTATGTAGGCAGCATGAAGCATAAACTCCAATCACTGCGCAGCCTTGCACAGAAGGATGACGCTCAGGGCTTGACTCCACAAAATATGGAAGATATGGAAATAGCTCAGATGTGTTTCACAGGTCTTTAAGCTTCAGTAGTAAGCAAGACTGAAGCACATGGGCTCCTGCTCATCCATGCCTGACAAAACAGTTCTGCAACAAGTAATGCTCCTGCCGTTCCAATAACAAGCACTGACAATTTCACAGCAGCCCACAAAAGCATACAGAATAATGCTCTGATAACATAAGCCTCTGATAAAATATAAATGAAGGCTAATTTCTCAGCAATGCAAGTCTGCTGACTTCCTTCATCTACTCATGGCAAAACCTTCTGCAGTCACAGTCAAGTCTTAAAAGCAGTAAGGGTGCATGGCACACAAGGGTGTGCAGTGCCTGCAGCTCCCTGACTAAGCCCATCACCTCTCACTTCAACACCCTAGTGAGCAGGTACAGAGCATGTGAAGCAAACAAAATGTTCACTACTCTTCCTAGCTGTCATAGATCTTAATACTGGGAGAAAGATAACGAAAGAAAGGAAGGCAGAGCAGGAATTCCTGCCACAAGAGCAGTGCCAGCACAGTGACACGGGTGACACCGAGGCATGGTCACAGCCCTGTGCAGTTCAACACCTGTTACCTGACAGGGCAGAGGAGCCCCAGAACCACTGGCACACATCCAACACCAGCAGGAATAAGCTGTGTCACGACAGGGGAGGTACCAGGAAAGCAAACAATGACAGAAGACAGGAACCAGAAAACAGAGTTATATTGCGTGACTACAAATCCTATGTTACGTAGTTCTTGTCATAATTAAATCACAACTTTTCCATTCTATGAGTTCTTTCTCTGTTCCTTGTAGCTTGTATAGCCCATATGTTCACAACAGATGGATCAATGCTGTAGCTCAGTGACATTTTTCTAATTATAGATGGATTTATGAAATTCTTAAATAATTTTGAAGGAAATGCTCCCTGCTGATGGAAGGTGAGTCAGTGTAGCATCACTGTCAGCAGCAAACACCAAAACCAAGGAAGTTAAATTGGTGTGGCTTTATTAAAAGGAAAAGGTAAAAAATTTATTTAAAAGATAACATCACAAAAAGCTGAAGGAGACAAACAGGTAAAGTGTTGAGAAAGTGAGCACAAAACAACAAAAAAATTAAGTGGAAGTTAGATGTAGAGACAACCCATACAGGCTGGGTAGAACCCGGGGGTCCAGAGGACTCTCAACCCTGATGACTGAGCATTATCTGCCAGACACTTCAAACAAACTATTTCTATTTCTTAAGCTTCATTATGTAAATCTAATCTCAGTGAGGTTAAATAAAATACGAGAATTTAGGGTTAAAGTAACACTGTATGAAACAACTTCAAATATCTCAGAACATAAAGACAGTATTTAAAGTTTGAATTTACATCAAACTTTGTTTGCTCTAATGATTTCAGATTTTTCCTGTCTCTTTACTGATTCTCATTTGAAGTGTGCTGTAAATAATATTCCAATACAAATTGTTGAAAGAAGAGTTAGTTTTTGCAACTTAACAACTCATTAATTTATGGTCATAAATTCCAGGAATGAAGCAGCCTGAATGCTAAGCTGGCTTCTCCAATGAAAACAGCACTGACATCTATTATAAGGACGATTTACCAAACGACTGCATTATGCTTTACTGATTTTACAAACCAAGAAGCTCTGCTAATAATCATATAAGTGATTTAAAATTTACATGGAGCTGATTTACAAATGCATTACATCTCTACTGAAAATTCAGTAAAGGCTGCTATATATTATTTAAAGCTGTACAATTATCTGCATTTAACCTGAAGCTGTCTCCCATTAATTTGTAACTTTGAGTGGCATGAACATACTTTAAACCTAGTATGTACAAACACATGGCATCGTCAAGACAGTATGTCCCAAGACTGAAATAACAGCAAGATATTTTGTTAATACAGCAAACACACACAGTGCTTTTCATGGAGTATCAGCCAACATTCTGTTGTTCTCTGTGGAAAAAACCCCCAACATTTGTATTTTCCAATTTTTAGTTTTTGCTTCCTGCGCAAATTAAGTCAAACGTAGTTCATGTGATTTTTACAGCTCCCAACATTATGCAGATTGCATAGCAATATTGCAGCAGTCTTGCCCTTTCAGGCTCTTGGAGGCATGAGGGGATAGAGATTCCCCACTTTTGGAAGGTGGCACTAAACCACTGATAACTCTTCCAACCCTCGTGCCACACTGTGAGATAGTGCTGTTACCTGCTCTCAGGAGAGAAAATTAGGTACACCACCCTGACCTGTGAAAATTTTCCAGGAAAAGAAAGAGCCCAGCTCTCCCACCCATCTTTTTTCCCTCTCCTACAGACTACCTGCTAAAAGACAAAGGTAGTAACAGAAAAGAGGCGCGTGCAACGTGATTTCAGTACAAGGGATTGACCCCCACATCTCCCTCTCATTTTATGTCTCATTCTCCATAGCAGGATTTCCTTGGCCATGCCACTTTAGACCTACAGTATACATTGTTATTGTCTGTCACAAGATGGTGCAAATATTAAATTTTCAGCTGGAAATTCTCTAAGCTCTACCAAGGCTCAACTGGTCACAGAGGTCTCTGATGGTTTAGCCCCCAAAGGTGGCCTTTCCTCCTTCATTTTGTTTTCTTCTGTCAGGCTCCAGTCCCCCTCTCACCTCTCTCCAAACATGGAGGGGAGAAAGCCCATGCAGCCCCTGTCCCTCAGGCCACCGAGGCACAGCCAGCAGCACCAGGATGGCTCCCCAGCGGGGTGACTGCCTGACGAGGCCAGGGGCCCCATCCCCAGCCACTCTTCCACACCGCATGCTGCTCCAGAGAACGGCAGCTGCAGCGTGAAAGTGGCTGCTTCACCTAATCACAGGCCCTTATATGCCAAAAAGTGACTCCCAAACTTGTTCTCACATCTGCACAATGCTGTAGTAGAATGCTATCAGATAAACAGTCTCCATTTTTCCTGTCACTCCTGCCACGTGATCCCAGTGGTTTCCAAACTTTGCACACTCAATCAGTACAAAATGTTTGACCATGGACTCCCAAAATGTATGCTTACTTATAAACTATGTGTATGTACTACTCAACTAATACAATATGCTTATTTTAAAACGTACACAGAAATACGAACTATAAAGGAAAATAAAGATAAACCAAAGAGTATTTCCTTCCTACTCCTACAGTGGACTGTCCTACCCACATTCTGCTTTGGAAACCACACTCCAGGCAAACATTTCATCAGACAAGCTGTGCAGTTGGGAGAAAAGACCTTTCCCCATATTCCCACATTGTTTACCTAATATGCTTAGGCCTGCTCAATCTCCCTGCTCATACATGACATAAAGGGACTACAGTTTTAAATCAACAAACAAACAATTTTCCCTAAAATTCTCCTGAAACAAATATTGTGAGTTCACTCACAATGAAGAGAGAGGCAATATAGAAATAAACCTGAAACTATTATGACGTCTCTTTCTCACAACTCTCAATGGCTTGACTAACTGCAAAGTTAACCAGCCCAGGAGAGTGCATGCTTTTCACAACTACTTTATTACTGTCTCTGTTGTTGTAACAATTGGCAAGAGGCAAATGCTTCAGACAGCTCCAGGCAGACTCCTTCAATGTTCTCTGCAAAAGGGAACAACCTGAAGTATATCCAGCCTCCATAGACCCCTTTGTTATTAAGGGCTGTTTTTCAGAGGACTCTCCGAACCAGTGTCCTGAACAAGCTAAAATTAGCTTATCAGAAAGCTAGTCTTCCAAAAAGCAAACAAAAAAAGCTCCATCAAACTCCAAGAATGCTTCAAGTAAATTGATCTGGGAAAGGGGAGAAATGGTAAGACAAACACTGCTTGCTTCTTGATATCATCAATAAGCTGACAGGCAAACTTTGCAAGAACGTGTCACAGAATAGAGACTGTCATTTCAGTGAATCCTTTTCCCACACAGGCAGGACAAACTGAAGGAGACAGCAGTAATCCCCCATCAGCAGAGCAGCCAGGCTGATCCAAACCACGTGCAGGCAACCCAGCACTGAGGGGCTGGACAGTAGCACAGGCTGCAGCCCATGCTCTCAGAGCCTCTCACAGCCTAAAAGATCAACAGCACCACCCACTCACACTAGAATTCTTTGCTTTTATAAAATACAAAAGAAAATAAGAGAGGAATTAAAAAAGATTTACCAAATGACTAGGTAAATGGAAGGTTTTGTTGCAGGAACTAGCTAACAGTTGCTAAGAAGGACTACTCTGGCTGCTGCTCAGCCCATCACTCCTTGCTTGACTGAGGTGCGCCATCCAAACAACCTAATATGTTTCAAAAGTAGCTCTCATTTCACTGATCAAATACATATAAAATCAGCCACCTGCCATGTGAGAAAATGACTAATGCTTGCATCTTTTAAACTCTTCGCTTCACCACTGAAGAAGCTTTTGAACACAGCACCATTTGAATTTGCTGAAAGAAACCTGCTTTTCAAAACAAGATTTCAAAGGGCTTAAGAAAACATACAAAGAGATGATAAAGATCAAAGGTAAATCTGAGTAACTTACTGCTGCTGCTGCGGCCTCTTCTCCACCTACATAGATAGAAGAAGCAATCTCCATCACAGACAAGTTTGTGGGAGCATCTGTAGTGGATGATGATCTGGGCCGACCCGACTGAATATCCTGAGCAGACCTTCTGTTGATCTGCGGGCTTCCTTTCGGGGCATCTCCCTTGCCCCACCTGCTGTGCAGGCTGGTCCCTCTCTTCATTTTGGGTGGCACTCTGATCTGCTGAAGCACCCGGTTCAGAGCTGTGGGGTGGGTGGAGACACCATCAATTTCAGCACAGACGCTTTGGCTTTCCAAATCCAGGTCAGGCTCCAGCTCAGCCTGAACTTGCTGGACATCATGTGGAGAAACAGACGACCTCCTGCGCTGATGCTGGAACAGGTGCTTCAAGCCTTGACCAATGACATTAATGTTCTCCAAAGCATTATGCGTTATTTTGGATAATTTTTGCTCTGATTCATGTTGTTTTTTGGTCTCTTGATCTTGGGATTTGCCTCCAGGATCAGGGTCATCAGACAACTGTTCAGTGCCAGACGGCTCCATTGCTGACACCCAACAAGTTTATTTGACTATTCATACATAAATATGTCCCCTTTCTTTAAAAGGCTTGTGTTTATTTTGAAAATGCCAAGATTGCCAGCCAATTAGGTGTATAATTGCTTCAAGAGTGACTACACATGCAGCTGTGCCACGGTGATCTCATGCTTATCTAATGTTAAACAAAAGAGTAGTCATTATTATACATCCATGCAGCAAGTGTGAGTTAAAAATCCATGTGCAAAACATGCCATTAACAAAATAAAATGTATCAGTCCTTGGAGCACCCCTCCACGTTGCATTAGTTGCATCTAGGCCGTATGCAGAAGCCAAAGCTTGCGTGAGACAAGTCATTCATTGCCTGGGGGGAGAAGTCCAGCACAGAGGGTGCAGGAAAGCAAGAAAGGTAAAAAAGCTGTTCAAAAAGGGGAGAAGCAAGAAGAAACCAGTGGGGTTTTGTTTATTCAAAACAAGCCCATAATAACATCTAACATGAGGTTAAACTTTTGAAAAGCACGTTAGTCACTTAGGCAGAATTAATTTTGCTCTTCGACAAAGATCTGATACTAAGACCCTAACTTAACAGTATTTAATACATGCAAAAAACCAGAACATTTCCAAATGAGTTATTCATTTCCACATAGTGAGAAATGGCTTATTACAGCCAGCATCCACTGACGGCGCTGGAAACTAGCTGTGAAAATCTATCTTCAAGCAAGAACAGGCAAGGGAAATGCTTTCAATTGGCATACTCTTGTCCACAGTTCTCAGAGGAAACAAGAATGCCTTTTGAAAAGTAGATTAAGCAACCAAATCTGCAAGGGATCAGCACCAGGTATGTGCAGCTCAGCCTCTGGCACAGGAACTGCGCAGCTGTTCTTGGAGAGCTCAACCCGAGTCACTCCCCGGGCTCAGGCAGGACTGGATTATACAACAGTGCAGCCCAGCACTTGCTCGTAGCAACAACTATGGGAGAAGGTCAGCAAAGATACGGGGAAGAAAGGGAGGAAGGAAGGATACAGTAACTGAAAGGGTTTACATCAGCACCATGAGATCACATGCTCAGAAGCTGACCACTGTTTTCTGCAAGAGAAAACTTTGATTAGGCTTCTTTAAATATAGAAACCAGCTCACAGAGGTCTACCTCAATCTTGGCAGAAAGCCGTTTGTGCTTTAGAAAATAATTATTTGAAACTCAGCATATTTGGGATTTCAGAGTGTTCATTTCTATGCTAGAACAGCTGCAGAAACATAATGCACTGAGTTTACAACTGGAGTGCTCTTGATTTTGTGCATCTGAAGCCTAACACAGTGGGTTAAACAGATATTCCAAAATGCTTTCCAAATTGCCATCCAAAAATATCAGAAGAGCTGCCTCTCTCTCTCTTTTTTTCCAAGTGTCACTGCTATTAGCTGGAATCAAGAAGAAACTCAGTACATACAGAAAGCAGAACACTGGAATCATGCAGGATTTTATCTCAGTGCTTTGAAGATGCTATAAGCATTGAGTGTAAATAAACTGGCCAGTTTAATCAGTAACACATTAAATGCAAAGGAATAAACTACATCCAAGAAAAATATATTGACCCACATTAATTCAGCAATTGTGTGGCAGAAGAAAAAAGATGTGCCAACAATGTACCTACATACTTAACACTTTCTTAAATGAATTAAAGTGCCTTTCTGTCTAGCAGTATGCTTTAGCTTTTGAGCTTCCTCTTTCTTAATCTTTATTTTTCCCCCTCAGGTAACAGGTTTTGCAGAAAATTAGACTACAGGTCTCCACTCAATTTGTGTTTTGGGACAAAAAATCTCAAAACTAGATGCTCTTTTTTAACCAACAGACCAAATGAACTTCAGTGAACAAAACTCACCATCTTAAAAAGCAAGAGTCCCAAAACTATTTGGCGTATAAAATACAAACCTGCCAGCTGACCCATAACTGCCTTTTTCATTTTAGCTAATTCACTCAGCATTTATTTTCAGTCAGGACTCACTGAAGAACTGCAGTTCTTATCTAAGATGATTGGTAAACTTTCCAGCCAGGATCTCTTTGATCTCCTCCTGCATGCTCTCTATCCACATTATCACTGGCAATGCTGCTGGTCTTAAAGAACACCACCTGAGTCTGGAATTCCATGCATTATCTGCTACAAAAAACTACCCTGTTTAAATTAAACTATGGCAGTTTACAGATCAGCCCACAGTGAGCTCACAAACTAGGCATGACCACCCTGTGTATTCTGGGACATATTTCTGAAATTATATGGCCTCTCAGAGGCTCCTAATGGGAGCTTTGTAGTCATCTCCTACTTCTATTTCCATAGGATGAGTCTGTTGTGAGCCTGAAATGAGCTCTGCAAATTACACATGTGGTATGAAGATCCTTACAAATATTTACTTGTTCTAGTATCTACTTCTGGAGAAAAAAATAAGTGTGAAGGATTGTGAATCTTCAAAATTAATTAGCACACTTATTTACATTGGATTCAACTTTTGTGCTCACTTTTGTTTTCTCTACTTACAACCACCTTTATATTCTGTTAAGTGGGAGGAAAGAATACTTTATAGCATAAAGTTCAAAAACATAAATGTCTTATTTGTACAAGAATATACTACATCAGGAACAAAATTCACAATAACATATACAGCCAACTGAGCAGATGTTATAACATTGTTACATCCCAGAAGATTCTAATACAGTCCTTCATTTGTGCAATTATTTCCCAGGAGCCCTGGGAAACAAAACAGTTCAAAAGGAAAAACTGGCAAAACCAACATTAGGTAATAGTGAAAGGATAAACTTGTACTTGCCTCCATCATTTGCCCTTTAGCATGGCTGACCCACAGCAGTCCCTCCACTGAACAGAACTGCAAAAGAAATTAGGTATGAGATATAATACTGAAAACAGGAGGAAAGATATACAAAAACAACAAAGAAAGAGCATGATTCCAACTTCTAATTTTTTTTTTTTTTTTAGTAATTTTTCCCATTATTTTGCTTGCTTGAAATGCAAGCGACCCTGGAAGCTGTTCTGTTTTAAACTCTTTCAAATAACTGAAGGGATATAAATATGACTGAATTTAAACTGAAAGTTTAACTGAAGTCAAAACTGAAATCTTATGGAGTTAATCAAGAAGTTCTTGTGAAGGAGCATTTTCTGTTGGGGTTTATGGCCACCACCACAGGCTGAAAGCAGAGGAAGATGTCAGGTCTCCAACCTGCAGCATAGAGATTTTATTTTCTTCTCCTATTTAGTCCTTCTCCACATTCCCAGCACAGGTCAAACAGCTGTCTCTGGTTTACCTGACGTTCACCTCACAGGAGGTAAAAGCTGTGAGCACGCAGACACATTTGCACCTGCCACAGCCCCTTGCATGGGCAGCCCCTCCCTGTACATTTCTGCAAATGACCCAAAGGCCAGGTGCTTGCTAGGGGATGACAAGAGGACAGCTGAGACCAGACATGGTGACCACGCTTCTCTAGCCAGCCACAAGGACTATTCTGAAACACAGCCAAATCACCCAGATTTCCCAAAGATAATCATTAACTCAACCAGTTCTGGAAAACAGGGAGCACACTATTCTTCAGGTGAACATCACAAGAACTCCGCACAAAAGGAGTATTTTGACTGTTTTATTCCACATCAGATTCCCACGTCCAAGACAGAAAGACAGAAAGAAAGGGTTACTCTGATCCACTGAAGTGGGATGCTAGAATATGAAGAAAGTGATGACAGCAAATATTAGGAACTTGGAAAAAATGAATGAATTGAAAAAGATCTTCATATAGAAGAAATTCCATTTTTATACTAGCAGTATGCAGGGATTTTAGAAGAAAAACAAACTGGACGAAGAGTTATTATAAAGACAGCCTGCTTTACTAGGCTCAAGAGGAAGCCTGCAATTCAAAACTGTGTGGTCTGCCACAGGAGGGCTGACAGTTGACGCTTCCACTTAATTTAGTGGCTTGTTTCAGAAAACGGACATCCACACCCGCTCTTCCTCAAAACCAAGCTGAAGTTAAGGCCAAACAGCAGCATTTCCACTAAAACACCTCTGTAAAAGGGAAAAATGTTGCACCCATATTTACGTGTTCCACAAAAAAGTCAAGTGCATGCTCTGAACTCAGGACTTCACTGAAGAACACTGAAGGGAAGCCACAGTCCAAGCAGGGATCTGAAGCTGCCCTTTCACACCACAAGAAGTACAACAGAAATAGCGACTTAAGGAATTTCCAACCTCTTTTGTCCCCTGGGGCTCATTTTCAGAACCACAGCATGGCATCCAATTTTAGCTTTTGTAGGCGCAGATATTTCCAGACTGTGATATGAACCAATACAAAAAAAAAAAACCCTCTTATTTGAAGGAAGACAGGACTGAGGGACAAATCTGACCATAAACCCAGTTATAACAACTTTAGAATAAGGTTAAAGAGAGGAAGTAGACAGGGTACACAATTACTCCCAAATGGTGTTACCAAAAACCTCCTATCTGATGCTATGCCCACAACAGCTGCAGAAACAGGAACTCACATGAGCTTCATCAAGGACTCAGCAGCATACAAGTGATTTCACTTCCACAATTCAAAGACTGCATTTTGCAAACAGAGAAACTCCCTCCCCTAAAGGAAAAGACTGAAGAAACGTTAAGCAAATATTCAAAACAATGTGTCTTCCACAAAGAAAAGCATGCATTCAATTCCTTGAAGCATCTCCAATATTTTAGTGGTCAGTTGCACTCCTACTATTAACCTCCCCTATTAACATTTGCATTATCTGGATCTGATCCTTCAGTCTCTGGAAAAATGCAACAGTACTAGGCCATGGCAAGAATTTCGGCAGGATCTTTTCTGGAGAGGAAGGGATGGAGGGGAGAGATCAAAGCTGCTTTATCTCCTTATTGCCTGTCTGCCAGAGACACTGCCACCTTCTGTGTGTCAAAGCTGACTCAAATGTCAGGAACAAGAGAACCATAAAGTGGAAATACAGGTATTTTCATTCCCCTTCCAAGGGAAGACAAAAGGTTATACTACACCTATTTCTGGCATTAAAGAGAGACATCTAAGCACTCTAATAATACAAAGAAAAGAAGAGATGGCCTCTCATTTAACTCCTAGCAGAATTACCTGTGATAATACCAGCAGAGAAGCTGCCAAGATTTAGCAACTCTAGTTCTAAAAGAGAGGGTTATTCCAGGCTTGCAGTTGTAAGGAGGTTAAAACAAGTTAAATTAGCGTGCTTGTAAAGAAAGATATCATCTACCACCAACCCACACCCCACACTATGTGTGATTTTAACATGTGCTTTTGGCCCTGAATTTGGAAAGTATCATATTTACAAAGACTCGTGAAAGAAGTAGAATTAACCTCAACACAGAGTGGTAAAATACTCCCCCTGATGACTCAAAACCAGCTCTACCAGTATTGTTTAAAATGTGACACAAATCTGGCAAGACAAATTCTGACCAGAAGTCAACAGTTATCGCTATTCTGACCATTGATGCTGCTCAACCATGGACAGCTTCATCCTGCTCTTCAGAAGAAAACTCTCCCTCCTGATCCTTCTTCAAGATTGCTACTCTAGGGAGCTTATACTTAAGTGCAACTCTTTAAAAAAATTGTATAACAGTAGTGGCCTTAATCTGGGGCCAGTTTGTTTACATGGCCTTTTCCAATCAAGCATTAGCACATTCCTCCCTGCAGGACTACAAACAAGATGTTCAGGTTGCCCATCAAACACTGCTTGAAGTCCTTCAGTCAGCACTTGCAGGAGACTGGGAGGACCTATCTGTAGCCATGATATTATGAAAATCCTTTGCTGGGATTTTTCCTCTCCTGAGAAGCTGAGGAGCCTCAGGAGAGAAATGTAAACAATTACTGTCTGCTGCTGTGGAATGCAACAGGTGCATCTGTGATTGCTCCATGTGGATTGTTTTCCATTGATGAGCAATCACAGCCACCTGTGCCAAGGCTGTGAGCAGTCACAGGATTTTGTTATTCTATTCTGTTCTTTCTTGTTGTAGCCTTCTGATCTCTCTGTTCTTTTAGTATAGTTTAATGTAGTATTTTAATATAATATTTAATATAATAAATCAACCTTCTGAAATGAAGTCAAACCTCATGTCTCAACACACAGAGAGTCCTCAACACCTATCAGTAAAAGACTACCCACACCTTCTTACCTGTTCTCAGTGTTAAAAACCTGCTATCAGCTGACAACAGAAACAGGAGACATGTAAAAGGTGGTTTTGGCTTGACTCATTAGAGTCACTTCTCCCAGTCCCAGGTAGGCTCAAGCAGAGCTTGAGACAAGGAACAATTAACTCCATTCCTATGTACCTAACGAGTAGGAACAGCATCAGCCTGGCCCGTGTATCTCAGAGACACCGTGTGAGCAGAGCCATGGCACCTGCCCTGCAGCACACAGACACGCTGCCAGGCCTCTTTTCAGGTGCCAAGGAACCAGCCCAGCACAGCCACAATTCCCTATCCCCTCAGAGCAGCACCTTTTGGAACAGGACCCATGTTAGCCATCCATCAACTGCTACCACACGGACTTGTGAATTCCCTGCTTTGCTCACTTTTTGGACTTCTGCAATAAAAATACTGATGCATATCTATGGTCCTTTTCTTCTCTTAGATCTTATCATGCATTCTAGAGACACACACACACAAACTGCACAAACACAGCACAGCAAAGCAGCCACTCACAAATATGCTGCTTTTCAATATCCGCCTCCACATCCAGCTGCACAGAGGCAGTAATGTGGTATAAAGCAATTGGGCTTGACTACTTTGTTGCCAATGGGAAACAAGTAGTCACGCATTTAAAACCTCAGCCAAAATCAGAATGTTTCCTCCCACATTCATGGTAGAGTCCACATAAAAAAAATCCACAAATCTTTACCCAAAGTAGCACAAGAGAGCAGTCTTATTTGAAATAAGGCTGAATTTCAGCTACCACTGAGAAGGTGCAGGCTTACAATCAGAGCCAAAAGCAAGCCCCAAGTTAATGGCTCTTTGCAGAGCTGTTGTGCAATTTGGGTTTCTGCCAGAACACCTGTTTGCTAGCTGCAGAGCAGCTCTGCAGCTGGTCAGGCCCCCAGTACAGGTACATGGGTGGTTATAGAACACCAGCTACACCAGGTGGGTCCTCCCCAGCTGCAGAGCTTCCTCCTTCCCATAAATGAACCTCGTGAGGTTCCTGCCTGCTTACTCATCAAGCCTATCCAGGTGCCTCTGAATGGCAGTACTATCATCAGGTCTATCAACTTCCCATCTTGTATCATCTACAAAATTCCTCACCTGGCCCTATTAATATTTTATTAATAAAGAGATTGTACAGTACTGGACCCTGTACTTCTCCCACAGACTGGAATTACACCAGAAATATTTAAAAGATTTTAGTAAACCAGAACCAAAACTTTCAGCACAACAAACCAGCTGAGAGCTAACTCCCACAGCAAAAGCATGACCAGCACAGGAACTGTGCTGCAGGGCAGCAAGCAGCCACTGACACAGTCTCCCCCTCTGCTCCTCTTACCACAGCATGCCCTGCAGCCCAGGCAGTCAAACTTCTCACAGGCATCCAATGCGTACTAGACAAGTTCTTTTGTTATGCAAAGGCTCACATACACAGAATATTTTCCTCCACAAAGCATTTAATATAAATCAGTAGCAACCAGAGCTAGAGGCTACCCCAGCTGAAAGCCAGCACAGGGAAGGACCACAGCCCCACACACCTTGGAGGGACTGGCTTCCACCAACAGAGCTTTTGCCTTGCTAGTCAGTCAGCCATCACTGGCCTGAATGGGCTAAGTTCAGTCCTAACAAAATCTGACCCAAAGTCACTCTGTGTTCACTTCTCCCATTTTAACTGCTATTCAACCTCAGGATCACAGCAAGGACACTCACTGCTTCTCACAGACAAGTGACATTACCCCTTACGATTGTGACCCACTAAAGCATGAGATGCATGTTCAGCAGACAGTCATTTACAAACATGGAGTGCTATGGGTGCAGCACTTCAGTGATCCCAGAAAAGGCCACAGTCCTTTTGCTCAAAACTAATATAACTGGGAACCATGAAAAAAACATTTATTTGCCCTCAGGATAATCACCATGGCAACTGGCTTCCAGGAAAATAATAGTCAACAGCTTCAATAAGGAAGGCCATTGGATTTGTTAAGGACACCATCAGCTCACACAAATACAAAATATACTGAAATTCGCCAACTTTATGGCTGAAGAAACTGTAAATAGGTATCTGCAAACTTACTGTCATAACCCATCCCACCAGCTATATCAAAGGCAGTACCATTCATCTCAACACTGCAGTGTCCCTTAATGTTCTTTGAACTTTTTAAACACCCTGTAGAACAGTTTTAATACAATGTTCTTTAATGTACACAATTTCACCTTTCAGACCATTTCTTTAAATCAAAAGAAAACTTTATCGTATACTCAATCTCCTTGTCACCCAACATTTTAGTAATTCATTTTTAGTTATATGAGTTTGAATAATTAAACTGCACTTATGTTTTTTCACGAAACAATGTTTTAAAAAGGTAGGTCAACATTATCTTACAGTTAAGGAAATAAAGACTAATACTCTGTTTAGGAATACGCACAGAGACATGCACTCTATGTATTCTTACAGGTATTCAAAGATACTGCAGTTGTTCTATTTTCACAGAATGGCAGGTTTTTTTGGAAATGTGCACCATTAATTGACAGGATTACAGAGATCATAACCTACTTATATACAACAAAAAAAAAATGCACCATGTTGGGTTACAGAATCCACATCCCTGGTACACTGCATAAAGCACCACTCAGCTGGCAATGGGCAGCTCAGCAAACCACTCCTGATGTGTTCTTACAGCTTCTATGAAAGCTCACAGGAAACAATGCTCCTCCTTTCTGCCCAATGCTACTTTTGCACACTGCCACAGCCAAATAACACTGCCCAAGCAGACTGAGAAACACATTTAAAGTGTGCTGCACCAACTTCTGCCCACTTGTAACACAGAATCTCACCAAGGTGCCAATCCCTGGCCCCAGCTCTGCTTGCAGGCAAATGATGGAGTTCCTTCATCTAAGGGATTCCCTTCCCAACCACTGCACTTTGCTGCCCATCACAGTTCACACGTGCACTGCAACACAGCCCATTCTGCCTTCCTGTTACAGAAACACCATCAGGCTGTTTTAAGCCAGACAGGGAGGTAGGTCAGATTTGTGTCCCTCCAGTATCATGTCAGTCTGAATCACTGGAGCTTATCAACAAAATCATGTGTGTTGTCTGCTAAATACATCCTGTACAGCAAAGTGGCATGATGAATGATTCAGTCAGGTAGCTACTTTCAGCACAACTAGTTTTCCTTTTAAACAAAACCCACTAATGAATGTCTCTTCTGGAAGCCAGAGAGGTGTGTGTTTGGCTGCCTTTCACTGTAAGCCACCATTAACTGACAAGACCACCACTGCTCTGGAAGGCTGGCATCTACATCACAGAAGGGATAACCAAAGGGAGTCCAAGCAGCAGTCCTTTTACAAAAGGAAAGGATGTTATCAGTGCACACCAGCTTCCTCTAAGCCCAGAGAGAGGCAGCTAGGCAGCTTCCTCATTCCAGGTTTAGAATACATAGACAGCTAAAAGCTTCCAGGAAAATAAAACTGTGCATGTTGGTTACTTTCTATGCTGTGGAAACAGCCAAGGCTGTCCATCTCTTGTTACCTGGGTGGGACAAACCTGCACAACAACAAGGCACATCCCACCCAGATCTGCTTGTGTCTTGTACATCACAGGCACATTGTCTAATGAGACTGCTCCTTTCTGGGAGCAGAGACCACTACGCCAGCACCTGTGCACAGGAAGGCAAGCAAAATATCCTTCTTTCCTAACCTTCATTCCAGATGCTTCCAAATTCAAGGCAAGTACTTTGTAACTTCATGTGAGTGCTTTACCTAAGCAAAGAGAGCAACCACCATGGCCTCCCAGGCGCATTTCAATGCCTGCTGCATGTCTGTCACATACGTTGACAAAGAAAATTTCTGCAGACCATGGTGGTATTTAGGAAGTGAATGGGTGAGCAGTGGATACAGCTTTTCTCAAGACAATCTTTTGAGTACTCCCACAGCAGGTTCAACCAAGGTCACTCTCCATACAATGCCAGCTGGGTATTCTGGTGCTCCTACAGCCTCACTGTGTACACATATATTCTGCTGCTAAAACCATGCAAAACAGTGCACATCAGCCTAAATCTAGAGTATGTATACCTAGAGCTCTCTTTGCCCTAATCAGATGGCTTTCCCCTTCCATGTGTTCTAAGTCACAGCAGGCATACATACCTCAAAAGTGCTCAGGGTAGCTTGTCTCTTTGCATAGGTATGCTCACAGTTGTAATCCAAATGTCACCAACAGACGTCTAACTTTAAAAATTTAGAAGTATAAATTCCAGAGGAAACAGGAAAGTCAGGGGAGGGAAGAAGATATGATTTATCAACTTCTACATTTACAGACATCTGCAGTAAGTACTGTAGGTCATTTTCAGAGTAAATCTTGGCAACAAAGCTTCTTTGTAGAGGAGAAAGACCTGCCAAAATTAACAAGCATAATAACAAACACCATTAATACCTGATAAACAATAAAACAGCACACATTATTCAGAGTCCCCTTCAGAGAAAATAATTAACTCATTTGAAATACTGAGTTTCTACTGGCTTTGACGTATTTAAAATTAGAAGCAGCTTCTCAAGTTACCTCATACTCTGACTACTTTAATGTAATAAATTATCTCAAGGAGGGAAATCCTCTAAGCATTCAAATGAAGTTTGATCATATCAGAGCATACAACACTACACCACATCACAGACTGCCCTGATTCAGAAAAAACTTCCCAGCTCACCAAATGCCTTGATGTTCACTGGGTATTTTGCCACAGGAGTGCCTGTGTGACCAGTGTCAGACTAAAGAATTAAGGCACTGTCCAAAACAAGGACCAACACATAGCGTGATGGAAGCCCCAACACAGCATGCACATAAAAGTACATACTTGGGGGGTACCTGCATGGCATAAATGCTCAGGAGTGTTGGCAAACTTCTGAACTTCTCAGGTTTGGATTTAAGTTAATAAAACGTAAACCTTTTTGGCGCAAAGACCTCCTGTTCTGTGTTTGCATTTCACACGGTGTGTCAGATCTAGGTTCCTAATCAAAGTTCTCAATCTTATTTTGATAGAAGTATTTTGTATTTTTGGTACATGAGTAGGATTCTTCTCTATAAATAAAAAGGGTCAATTAGACCTGCATTACTGTAAAATGTTTCTGAAACTATGAAGACATTATATTTTGCAAAAATATATTTAACTCCACACAACTGCTTGTTTTCTTCTTTCCTTTTTCCTTAACAGCTTGGCTGGAAGAACAATTTTGAGAATTTGGAGCTTAAATTCAAGCCCAAAGAATCAGCTCACTGTGCTGTAACAATATCCAGGGTCTCAACTGCTTAGGGGAGTTAAGTATTTTAAGTATTTAATCATAGCAGAATACTAAGTTTCTAGAAGTGCAGAAAATGCACATCTAGACTGTCACCTTCACCTTTCATTCAGCCATCTTCACTCTTTCCAGGGATGTCAGTTTATCCTCTAGGAAACATTGTGCCAAGTTCACAGATTTGCTGACCTTGGAAGGGAGCTCGGGATGTCACCTGGGCCACCCAGGGTTCATTGCCTACACATCATTTTGAAAGTCTTGCTATTGAGAGACTCCCCTGTTCCTGGCCCAGGCAAGATCAAGTCCCCATGAGCTCCAGTCCCCACAGAGAGTGCACAACCTCTGTGCCAAGCAGCATTCAGTGTGCCACAGCCACCAGCCTTGACCAGGACTTAGGGGACAGGCACAGCAAAAACCACTCCCTGTATTTCAGGGGTGAGGAGACTCCAGGTCTATCAAGAGGCAGCCAACCAGCTACCTCATCTGAGAAACACCTTGCACTCAGTGAATTCAGGTGCCAAAACCCAGCCCTCACTGGCAGACAGCTACAGAACCACCTGAGGAGAACATGCCACACTGGTAAATGTGCTGGGGAAGCCAGTGGAAAGGGAAGACTCCTCCTCCAAAGCTCTAAGCAAAAATTCCTAGAAACCAAGCCCAAGATATTATCACACCAAGTCTTTTTGAATGGTTCAAAACAATTCTCAGAAAGATCAGAGAAAACACTAACACGAGGTTTGCCTGACTCCAGAGCAGCCACAGTTGCTAGCTCACAGTCAGGCACAGGCCATTCACCCAAGCAGTGGAGGAGCTGCTTGCTCCCTCTCCCCTAGACTCACTAGATACAACCTGCAGAATGCACCTCTCTAAACACATGGAAACAAAATCTCTACACTTAGAATTATTTCTATTTTGTATCTGAATTAGACATAGGTTTTAATTACAGGAGATGCGAGACATCCCAAACTATGACACAGAAATGCTTAGGAAACCAAACTCAGCAACTTTTATGTAGTAAATGGAGGAGGGAAACCCGAAGTTCCAATTTCTTTCTAAAGCAAATTCCACACAAAGTAGATCTTTCTCCGTCTTCAGTTTGCTTCCATATTTTGGATGGCTTCCAGACCAGCTGGGTGGGTTTATCAGGCAGCAGAACTGGACACAGTGTATACAAAGCTCCAACAAACTTGTTCATTTGGTGCCAGAACCCTGTGTGGCTGCAGAGCTGCTGAGCAGCACAAGCCCTGCAAGCTGGGGAGCCCCACAGACCCCAGACACGAGAAGGAAGAGCTCCCCCAGAACCAAGACAGAAACAGCCCTTCCAGTGAGTTACACCTACTCACCAGGCCTTCCTTGCCTCTAGACACTTCCAGATGGACCAAGAATTCACCCTAAGAGAAGGATCATGACCAAAAATGGAGTCACCTGCCACATGTTACCCTTCAGTGAGACACAGTGAGTGGTGAGGATCAGGGACAGCAGCACTTACTCCCTGGGCTGAGGAGAACCCAGTGTACTGGCTCAGGTCAAAGCATCACTACTTCAGTGCTACACCAGTAGCCTGAACTGTTACTAAGGGCTTCCAACCTGCAGAAACATCTGATTTTAAGGTTTGTGGATGACGGACACTGTTTATTGATGCAGTGGGAGCTACATTACCCTCTTCTGTCTCCCCCTCCCCTAGACTTCCACTCAGATCTTTGTACCTTCAGTTCAGACCTTTACACTTCCTACCCACCAGGAAGCCTCATTAAGTTTCCTTACTGATAGAGTTTTTTAGTGAAAGTGATGCTTCCACCCACCATGGGAGTTTTGCTGGCCACGGCATTTGTCACTAATGCACACCAGGTACTTCTGTGTCTCCAGTGACAGCAGCTGCACACAAGTCACAAACAGCGTCAGCTCCAAGTCTTGTGAATTGTGGCACTCATAAAGCTTCAAAGCTGCTGCTTTACCCCTTAAGCTCTTTACTTCAAAGGCCTGTCAATGACAATCTGCTTTTAAGCCGGCGAATTCTGAACTCGCTATGAAATAATTCGTGTCTTAACCATCTCATCAAAGACAGCCAAGGCGAGCAGGAATCAGTGGAGCGGACACACGCCTCAGGCGCCGCGGCAGAAGGCCCAGCGCCGGGGGCCGCCCGGGAGGGCCGGGGGCCGCGGGGGATCGCCACCGCCGGGCCGGACAGCGCCCCGCGAAGCCCGGGCCCTGCGCCCCGCACGACGGCCTGGAGCGGGGCGAGGGGGCCGGCGGGGCCGCGACCCGGACAGAGAGTCCTAAAGCGGCCGCAGGAGCGGGGGCGGCGAGAGACTGCGCGGCCGAGCGGGGGGCCTGGCGGTGGCTGAGGCGCTTGCGATGGGCGCACGCGGGGCCGGCCGGGCGGGGTCCCCTCGCCCCATCCCTCGGTTCTGGGTGTTCTCCCGCCCCGTTCCCGATCCCGTTCCCTCTCCGTTCCCGATCTCGCCGTCCGGCGGTCACTCACCGGCCGAGCGGCGGCCGCTCCATCCCCGCGCGCCGCCACCGCCCGGCCCGGCCGCGTAACGTCGCGCGAGAGGTGGGGCCGGGCGCGCGCGGTGGCGTCACCTGCGGGGGCGGGCCCTGCGGTAGGGCACGCCCTCCCCACAGCGCCTGCGAGCTGAGGCCCCGCCCCAGCAGCGCTGCCGCGGTCACGTGCGAGCTGGGCGGGGCCACGTCCGCTCGCGCTGGTCTCGGCCCGGCCCGGCCCGGCCCGGCCTGGTTCGGTCCCGGTCCCGGTCCCGTTCTCGCTCTGCGGGGCGGCTCTCGGCCTCGGTAATATATAAAAATTTAGTCTTTTCCATGTGGCATTTCCAAGAAAGTCAGCCTCATATAATTGCTTTTGAGCTAGATAGATGTGATTAACCCCCAGTGCAGATGGAGGTGCTGTATTAAAAACACGTCTCTCAAGTGTCCAGGTACAGGGCACCCGATGCTCAGAGGGCACACGTCCAGCCCAGCATAATGCTCAGCATCAGCAAGGGGCGCCAAGGCCCCACAGCTGATCTGCACACAGCAGCACGTGTCCTTGTGTGCCTGGATTGCCCTGGGTTCCCGGTGCTGTGCAGAGCGCTGGAATGAAACCCTGGACAGCTTTTCCCGTTGGTAAGGCACACTGCTGCACAGAGTGAGCGTAAACTGACCGTGTGCCATCTCCTCCTTGTACCCAGCAGCACCTGGGCTCGCTCACTTAAGCGGCCCGTGCACCCCGCAGCTGCCCACGGGCACCCACACCTCGCAGTGCGTGACCCCGGGGAGTGCCCAGCACTCAGTCCCGAGGGCAGACCTGTCACACGCGTGTCGGCTGTGCCCGCGTAGGCTGAGCACAGGGCAGCGAGGGGCACGGGGGACACGGGGCAGCGAGGGGCACGGGGGGACACGGGGCAGCGAGGGACACGGGGGGACACGGGACTGAGCTGGGACCGGGCTGGGACCGGGCTGGGACAGGGCTGGGACTGAGCTGGGCCCGGGCTGGGATCGGGCGGGGACTGAGCTGGGATCGGGCTGGGACCGGGCCGGGATCGGGCTGGGACTGAGCTGGGACCAAAGTGCGACTGAGCGGCACCGGCAGTAGGTGTTCTGGACGCACACTCAGGCAGACCGCACACACCGATAGCTCCAGGAACAGGGCACACTCACATTAGGGCTGAAACACCTGTTTCATATCCATTGTCCGGGCTAGACTTTCATACTGGCCCTTTACTGTTTACTGCTGACCCACAACCTGCACTTCAACTCAACACAAGTTTTATTTTCTGTAGAAAACCTTAAAACTCAAACTTTGTTGATCTCTGAGAGTCAAGACAGAAATGGTTTAATCCTTCCATTGTAAAAAAAGGGAAGAATGCCTGAACTGAGGAAGTGCAGAACTACTGAAACCTTTGGTAGCAGGTCACTACTGGGCAAATGGGGAATGCACACAGCACTACTATATCGTAGCAGAGGCTTCAGGATCCCATGTGGGCTTGGATCTGCAAGTGAAATAAATCATAGCATGTGTCTCAGACTGGGTAGGCAAGTGGTGTCCTTCTACCGTGGAAAGGAGTGGGCAGGCGCTGCTCCTGCTGCTGTTCCTAGGAGTTCATCCTGGCCTCTAATGCAGTACTCAGCTAGATTTTCACTACTGACAATTAACCAAATGTTACCACACCACTCATTAGTCTGAATCCTGTAAAAGTACCCAGCAGCACTACATCACTCATCACTGTGTTCACCCTTGGAAGGACCACAAGAGCTTCACTGCCTGTTGGCACCTCCTGTCAGCAGCTGCTCTTGCCATCTACGTGTCTGCCCTGCCTCATGCTTCCTGTCCATGTACAGGTTATACAAGGAGCTAACCTTGTAACGCTGAATTACAAAGTCGGGAGGGCGGTAGTAAAAGTGGGGTTTTATTCAAACCAATGTAGTGCTAAGACGGATTTAGGAAACATAGATTCAGGTCAGTTAGAAATCAATAATCAAACCTGACTATTATAAATTCACAAATATATTTCTGCATTTTTTCCTTACAAAGTCCCTTGCAAACTGCATTTGAAATACCTAAGAACTTTCTATCCACTAAAATGCTGGGATACAAATGACATGTGGAAACTGCAGGCCTTTGAGTTATTCAGGCCAAATGAGCTGGTTCAGGGAACAGACTGTGAAGGACAGACTTGCACTGAGCATATTCTCTCCATTTTCAACAGACTACTGGGGTAGGCTCAGCTTTGGTGGTACTGTGTGACCTGAATTTCACAGTCTGCCTAGAAGCACAAATCAGGCTGGGAAAAAAACAAATGCAAGAATGCAGGAGGTCCTTGTTTTCCACTTCTTCTCTGTCTTCCATTTTAACTGTATAGGAGAGAGAACAAGAGAGTAAGAGTGGCTGAAGAACTGCATTATGTACTGTGTGCCCTGAAGTACAGAATATCAGGGAACTGAGGGATAGCCCGAGGTGAAAACTGATGCTGGGCTTTATGATGAATTCAGGTTATTGACTTGAGATCTGGATGACAACATCTGAGTTTGGGATATTTAAATCCAGGATTAAAATTAAATTCTTCAAATTTTAAAAGATGTCCATCCCACTTTGAACCTTGGTCAGTTTACAGCATCTAGGTATGCACCATATTTTAGAGCCCTTAGCTATCTTCTATTCAGACTGCTGCAAAAAGGCTATGCAATATTATGTAATTCAATCCCAGTGTATTAACCTAAAATTACCTTTGACATACTTCAGTTAACTAACCAGTGTGGAATTAAGCTTGGAGTAAAACCACATCATAAGAACAAAGTGTGGGAACATGGTAGGCAAAGCTCAGTTCTTGACTTGCAGGCAAGTAATCTACTAGAAATTCACTTACAATTATTTTAAAGCATACCTTAAAATTTTTCCTCTGAGTTTAGTAGAGGTACGTTACAACCATAGGAAGACTGTTGGCCTATAATGCAGTAAAGAGAGAAAATTCCCACCTGACATCCATCAGAACAAAATCTTATTGTGGCCTATGTCTTGAAGGTTCCCAGCTATGGTCTAAGAATGCACCTTTGCTTTCAGGTGAAGAGGACTAAGAGAGTATGGGGCAAAGTGTCCTTTAAAATTTTAATTATATTTTGTGTAAAGCTTTTTACTACAATACCATTACAGTCTTATATGTTTACACTTCTAAGGCAAATACAAATATTTCTTACTCTCCAGGTGTGTAAGTGGGATAAAAACATTGAAGTTGGTGGGAGGCATCAGCACTCAAAAGTTTTCATGAGGATACAGTTATACTGGATCTTACAGGAACTTACAGCACATTTTGTTGGTTTCTCTATAACTACATCTGAACAAGATGGGATTTGTGTCACCAAAGTAGTATAAAAAGAAGAAACCACATCCCTGAGAGACCTGAGTCCCACAGAAAACCCACACCCTTGTTTGACAATTTTTGAGTGACCAAGGCTTCTGTGTAACAAACATGCAACCAGCCTTGTCTATCAGAAAGATTCAGAAAAGATTTAAGATTAGCACATCTAACTCTGGGTAAGCAGGCGACACAGCACTATTCTGTTTTGCAACTCCATTTTTAAAATTGTCTGACTGCTCAAATTGCTTCCCATCCCTAAGCTGCATGTTTTACAGTGGGAGGAGAGAAAAGGTAAAAAAAGGGCACAGCAAGGGCTGACTACTCAATAAAGTAAGGAGAGCCAGGAGCCAAACAGCATAGCACAGCTGCAAGGCAGCGGCCTCCAAAGGCCAGGCCTCCCCAGCACCTGAGCAGGACCAACAGGAGAGGCCCAGAGGCTGTGGCCAGGTCTGCCAAGCCTAGACCACCTGTCTTGCCTCCACGGACCTGCCTGACAATCACTTGGGCGGGTAACCCTGGTTACTGTCACTAGGCCTGACCCTGACCCATGGAGTGACGTTGTGGCTGGGCGTTGTCACCACAAACTGCCCCGATGCCCTGGCTGGCTCTGGCTGCCATCGCCAGTGCTGCCCTGTGCCCTGCACACAGGTGTGCCCTCAGGTGCCACACTGGGAGGCCCCTGCCCCACCTGCCCTGTGGCCACTCACCTCCTGGTCCTCCATCCCTCAGTGAGCCCCTGGACTCACTGCTCTCTGGCAGGTTTACTTTGAGCCTCTGGATGAGAAGGGGAACTTGGATATTTTTCTGTATTTCTGCCCAAAGGCAGGCTCATGACAATCATCCTATGGGCATTAGGTCTGACTACTGTGACATGGGCGGGAAAATCTCCCAGGGTCAGTGTGAGTCAAAGCGTGGAGTTCACGTGGACATTGACTGCAAACACTCATCCGAGGCTCATCCGCGTGCTCCCGGCTGAGTCCCACGTGAGTGGGAAGGGACTGGCAGCATTCTCACCACTGCAGCAGGTGATTGCACTGGGATCTGCAAGAACAGTAGGTGACAGAGAGGTCCCAAGGAATGACAGGAAAACACTGCAGGACGCCATCAAAGACATTATTGATCTGCTCACTGGAATGAAATGTCTCAGAATGATTATGATTAACTGCAGAGTTTACTTAAGAACGAAGGATCAATACTTAGCTTGGGAGGAATGATCTGGGGACATAATGACTCTCTCTTTGTGACATTGAATGATAAATTCCAGTTCTCATACACTGGGAGAGAAAAAACATGTTTTCATGTTTTCCTGTAAGTAAAAACTGACAGGTTTGCCATCTTTCTGAGGATGCATACAGAAAATGAAGGCTGTAGGGGAGACAAAATGAATTCAAGCAGGGACCAGTGCACTCAGCTGCATTTCTCAGACTCAGTGCTTTCAGGCTTCACAAGGGAAATACAAAGCCCATGTATACTCCCCCAGCTCAATTTACTGGTAAGAACCTTTGTGAGAACAAAATGGGAGGTTCTCACAGGAAGGAAGCCAGCATACAAGAGAGAACTTCGGGAGAAATGCTGGAAGGCAAGACAGCAATAATGATGAGGTTGAAAATTTTAAAGACTAAACTCCAAAGGGTCTGAAGACCACAGCAGTAATCCACCTAGAAAGTGCTGAATGATGGTAGTGAGCTACCTTGATATGGTTCTGCATTTGAAAAAACTATTTCTTTTGTTGCAGTTTACAGCTATTAAAACAGTAACTAGAGAGACAATTTGTAAGAGCAATCAGAATCCAACCCTGCCCTTACTCATCAGCTTGTACTTGTTGTCATGGACACTCACAGCAGACAAAAATGTTTTAAGTGTTTTAGTCAGGGATACATAATTTCACCAGCTTTCTTCAAGCCCTTCCACTTCCACAAAAAAAACAAAACCAATAACAAAACACCAAACAAAAAATACCAAACCAAAGAAACAAACAAAAAACCAAAATAAAATAACAAGAACAACAACAAAACTACAAAAAAAAAAAAAAAAACAAAAAAAAAAAAAAAAACAAAAAAACAAAAAAACAAAAAAAAAACCACCAAAAAACCCCTAACAACAACAACGACGACAACAAAATAAATATGCCTTGAGCTCCCTGATGCTGGAGCTTTGCTGAGCAAACATCTCCCTTTCTGTAATGAACTGAGAATATACTACTTGGAGTACAAGATTAAAGTGATCATTTACTCTAAGTGCTATATAATGCAGACATAGTTTTAAGATGCTTTATGACATCAAAGCAGAAAGAAATAGTGAACACAGAACATGAATTATCTGTATAGCCCAAACTATACAGACATTCTGCTTATTGCTTTGTTTTACAAAAATCACAAAAATTTGTCATGCTCCATACAAGAAGCTTTTCCTCTCACTGACTTGGTCAGATGTTAAAAACGTAACATAAAAGATTTTTCTGTTCTCATAAACATGACTTGCCAACAAACAAGTTTGTTCTGCATGAGGTACTACGGGATCAATAAGTAAAAGGCTGAGAGGAAATGTAACCTACCAAAGAATAGACACATTTTGCTGGAACGATGTGTTGTCATTAGGTATAATTGGGCAAATGGCAGTGTGATCTCCAAAGCCTCAGCTGATCATGTTCCCCTGAGTGCATTAATAATTTTGGGGAAAAGTGCATTAACTATGCCTTGCTTTATTGTACTGCCAAAGTGGAGAGCAGGTGTGAGAAAACAAACAAGTTTGTAATCTTTGCTTCCTTTGCAAATGAATTCTTAATCACTTTGGCTCTTATTTCCATACAAGATCTAAGTTTTTGGTAATTATGAGAGCAACTTGGCAGCTCTACTTTCATGGCTCAGGTAAGTAGCAGATTCAAGAGGCTTTTAATTCCTAATACTAATACATATAGCTTATTCAGATATTTCTAAAAAGGCAGGTAACATCACACCCACCCTTGACAAAATAAGCAAAGATCAACAACACAGTTATTGCCATTATAGAATTACTTGCACTGAGAAGCAGGTTTTATTACATCAGGATGAAAGCAGAGTATCATTTGAGTGACCATTTCAGTCTTTGTCATGGGAATGTCTAGCTCTGTGCCAAATTTTGACCCTTCTTGATACATCTGATCAGTATGCTGAATTAAATCAACTAGGGCTGAGCAGTCCCTACAATTTATGCAAGCACGAATTTGGAGCAGTGTGGATAGGAAGAAAGAGGAATGAGAGTGTCTTTTTAGTGATTGTGTGCAATTAGATCTGATTATGGTTTACAGTGGCACAGATGACTGGTCTAACACTAGCTGCCCCAGTTCTACTCTCAGTACCTCCAGCTGGTGACTGCTCCAACTCCTGCACCACCAACGCGATCTAAAACTAGTGAGTTCTTTGGATGAAAAACAAAATCAGAAAATTATCACCAACTGCTGCTTAATTTCAGGGTCACCAACTGAGTATTTTAGTTTTCTCCCCAGACTTTCTGCCCCCCTAAAGGCAGTTCTTCCCTGTGACAGATGCCCAAAGAAAAAAGGCTCCTCTGCTGAAGATCCCTGGTGGAAGCATACATGTCACCTGGCCAAACAACTTCTTTCTTTGCTCTTCAGTGGCTAAATTAGGAAGTCAGAGTGTTCTTGTTTCCAAGTCTCATATGAGATGTGAGACTTAATTTAAAGACATCTTGTTCAGTCAGAAGCATCTAAATTGTCATTGATTGTTTTTCCATAGTTGGATATGTAAGTCTCTTTAAAAACACAATCTGCTTGTTATTTGTGCTCTGTTCCCATTGCTAGACAGGCTACAGGGTTTGTGTTAATATTACTGGGATAAGACATATACAAGTTTGAACAAGTCAAGCCTAAACTCTTACACTCCTGAGAACCAGGAGAATTGCCACAGAATTGAGACAAGTTGTTCAGGCACAGTCATGTTAATTAGAAACATCTGCAAGGATCCTGGAGAAAGCACATCTGGTTGGAAAATTTCCATCATCATTTAGATGCTGAAAATTCAATAACACAAGAACAATATTACTTTATACCAGTTAAAGATAATAGGATGGCTATAGCTCCCCTTTGGTTCACTCAGCTCTGAAAAGCACAGCAGCACCTGCAGGCACAACCCTCTAAGCAGTGTTAAGGAAAGCTCCCTTTCTGACCCTCCAGGAGCCACTCTGGCATTCACATTTGCACCACCCGAGCTGGGACTGCGGCCCCTTTGCAGTTTCTACTCTCTCTCAAAGACCAGGTTTCCTTACCTGGCTCAGACATGAATATATTTTCTGAAGTAGGTAAACATTAAATAAGCAAAGATCTTTTAGCAACCTCCAGCAACATCAAGATGACACAATATCATTTACTTAATTCATTTAACTTAATCTTTTCACTTGGGTTCTTAGGAGATAACAGTTAAATTCTGCTACAGTCACAAACTTACTCTACATCTATACAATTTCAAGGGTTGAAGTTGATTCACATGCTATAGTAGGGCTCTGTTTCTGCTCTCACAGCCAGAAAAAGAGGACAGAACCTGGTACCTAGAAGCTGCACTGTTCCATATGTTCCATACTTCCTCCCTAGGAAAAACCCCAACAAACTATAAATAACAATTTTTACATCTCTTGTCATGATTTGTGATTTTTAAAGCATATCACAAGCATCAAAACTCTCTGTATCATACCACTATAGCTTATTTGTGGACAGGGAACACAAAACTCAGATATTTAAGGGCTTACTTAATTCCAGTTACCATCTCTGAAAAGTCAGACTCTGATTTTAACTACAGTTGGATTTTTGCCTCAATGAGTGACTGACAATCACAGAGCAATTCAATGTAAGAGACAGAAACAAAATCAGCTAGTTCTCAGACTTCATTCTAACCAAATAACCATGTGGTCTCCCAGCTTGGTGCTTATAAAAATGCAACACACATGCTGTAGTTTGCATCAGCAAACCATTCTCCAGTTACTTTTAAATGTATCTTTGTTCATGTTCAGGCTTAGCTGAAAACACCCAGGGGAAGAGAATGACACAAAACCTGAGAGGCATATAGACCTTGTGCCTCACAGTCTTCTCAGCAGAAGCAGGTGTTAAATGATTTAAGGAACTTTTACTCCAGTCCTACGTGCTCATTCACTCAGCTTCCCCTGGGATGCACAGAGTCTGCTAGCTGGACTGGTGTGAAGAGAAATCCACGAGAAGATCACAGAAGCAATTTCTAAAAATCAATACTACTCCTGGTCTCAGCAGATACCTCACTGACCCCATGTGTGCCTTTATTGCCCCATAAAGAACAATGTCCAGTATTTGTTCAATAATTACAATTCCTGCCCCCAAAATGGCATCTGAATACCTACTGATTCTCACTTTATGCTGTTTGCTCATAAACTAACCCATTAAGCACCCGTGGAAGAGTCTATCGTTGTTACAATGACTATGCAAGTTACAAAGGCGCAAATTAGATAAAGGTCATTGTTGTTATGGAGCTCATAGTACAATATGAAAATTGTCTTCAGCAACTAGTCGTGGAGACCTTCCTCCCCCTCCAAGTCTCGCAGCTGCACACCAAGCTCCATCTAAATGACTGTGCACAATGGGCAAGGGAGCAGTTCTATACTGAGTACTCCGTCAACTTCCCTCATATTAACCAGGTAATTCACACAATCCACCAAAGAAAGGACTCCCAACCTACTGTGCTCTACTCAAGGCACTCATGGCAGCATATCAGATCTCTGGTGGCTTCTGTGTTTAGTCAAGTACAGGCAGTAGCACTTCCCAATTGACTTCCAGCCACACCTCTGGTGCCACAAATCCATATATTTGCTACAGTGAAGGCTTGGATTCTAAGTAAGAACTTCCAGTTTCACTGGTATTATTGGTAATGGCTCCAAGTGACAGGAATAAAAATTGCTGTAGCCATGTGCCCTGCAGACACAGAGAGACTAATGGACAATACCAGAAACAGTAAACTGTGTCATTAATATTTGCTAAGACATTCCTATAAATGGCCTGTGCTGGAATCAGACAGCAAAACCTGCATGTCTTTATCCTGGTAATGGCAAGTGACCAGCTTTCTTATAAGCCTTTTCTTACACAAGGGAGAAAATCCATGCCAGGATAAAATGACTGTCTTCTTTCTTTCACGTTCTTTTGCAACACTGCAGCAAAGCTCACAAATCAACTACAACCTGGTCCTGATTAGCTTTATGCTGACTCACAGCTACCCAAACTCTTGAAATATCATATTTATGGCCAACACAACGGAAATGATTACTCCACCCTCTCGCTTCATCATTTCATACCCCTCCAGACGCATGTGTAGATGTATGACAGGTGTAGGTGCACACGGAGGTGTGTGCACATACATCTAGGTTTCATTCTAACTCTCTTGGGAAGACAGTTTCAGATTTTACTTCACCATAGTACTTACAACAGGATTCTGATCTTCACTGTTTCTGTGCTACAGGACTCTTAAAATCAGTAGCTGAAAAGATAAATGTCTAATCTTACTGCAGGAACATGGTCAGCAAATTTAAGCCCTCACAAAATGAGTAGACCAAATAATTTATTAACTATTAAGAAAGGCAAAGGTACTAGAAAAAAAGGCAGGAACAGTTCATTAGTAAAATCCAGCATAGCACACATTCATCATCACAGGCAGACAGGAACATCTGAGGAGAAGGAGCAATACCTGAACTGTTACCTATTTCAACCAGATCAGCTGACATGACTGGTACCAGAAGTTAACTTGGTTAGTTAAACCAGATTCCTGTTCAAAATTCCTCTCTATGTCTGATTCCAGGATGCTCCTCCAGTAGAAGAGCTGTTCTGAGGTGTTGTGTATAGGTAGGCACAAACACATTTGCCTTGCTGAGGTGGTCCTGCCACAGGCCCATTTCCTTCTCTTAGCACATCAACACAAACAAGGGTAAATCACATTTGTGCTGCATCCTTAAAGCCAGGCTTGAGCTCACTTTACAGAATAATTTTAAATGAAC
This sequence comes from Onychostruthus taczanowskii, assembly GCF_017590055.1. Lineage (NCBI taxonomy): Eukaryota > Metazoa > Chordata > Aves > Passeriformes > Passeridae > Onychostruthus > Onychostruthus taczanowskii. The sequence continues at coordinate 173,467 of NW_024506993.1, read as the reverse complement.
AACTGTCTTTTACAACAGCCAAAATCAACAATAAGATATACATGTCTTTAATTTTAAAAGCTGCTATAGAAATATATAAATTTTGAGAGGATGATGTTCTACAGTGAGGCTCCAGGGACAGTTCTGGAACTTTTCATTCTGCTTTTACATCCTCTTCTTACTTGTGCTCTCCGATTCCCAGTCACTGGGGATGCACTATCTGTGTCAAGCCTTCAGGAGCTTTGGAGCCTTTACCTGACAACTGAACCAGCCAGGACTGGCAGGCAGACTATCCAAATATGCTCTGTGCTGATTGCTCCTAGTGAGCTGGACAGGAGTACTGGCTGCAAGCTGAGGATTGTGGACTTCAAAATCAAACCAGCACTTTCAAACACTTGATGCCTAACACTAAATTTCTTAGTAACTCTACCTCACAAATTTCCACCTCTTCACACCAAATTATGGCTCCTCTGTCATAATTAGTATGTCTTAGCAGTGAGCATAAGGGATAGGCACAGAGCAAACACATCACCATGTCACTTCTTTAATTTCTATGGAAGTAGTGATCTTCTATCTACAACAATCCAATTGACTTTGCAATTTACCTGACAGTGTGAATCAGACTTGTTTCTGAAAAGTAAGCTGAATGTTTTCTATCATTCCAAATCAAATTTCCCAAAATCTATTCTTGCTATATGATGAAATGTGCCCCAGTTCAAACAAAGTATTTTGGCAAGGTGAACTAAGCTGTAAATTTGCTTCATCTGATGGCCGTTGGAAGTGAACAAGATCTTGACTCTTGTCATCAGTAGCTGTGAAAAAACAGCAGCTGAAAGTTTTTTTTTGGTGCTTGGAGGCATAGTGCCATGCTTGTTTCATTTAGTGACATTATTTGCTTTGAAAGATCCTGGACTGTGCCTGAAAAAAGAATCAGGGCACAGAAATATTCTTTCTGACGATGGCAATTTTCTTCCCCAGTCACAGGGTTCACTTGACTAGAAAACTATAGAAATGATTCTGCATAAACATTGTGGAGATAATTACAAAATAAAGAATCATTACAATGAATCTATTGAGATCTTTAATTCCAAACTGCCAGCATCCCAGAAAGAATAAACTGTGAGTTAGTCTGACTCTTAAGTATACAATTAAGCCTGTCAAGTTTTGGCTGGATAATATGCTGTTTAATATTGAAAAATCTGTCAGTAAACCAATATGTGGCATTAATGTCATAATGCTTTGGGTTTGCTTCCTCATGGAACAATAAAACTATTTAGCCAGGACAAGCAACGTATTATTTGTACACCTTTTGGCAACAGTTTTAATGATATGTGGGATACTGCCCTTTCCTTCTAATATAATAGTTCCCTTTTTGGATTGAAATTGATGAGGGGAGCTGTGTATGTGTTCCATGTGGAATTTACTCAGTAATTCTATTAACAGCTTCCTCACAAAGAAACAAATGTTCTCAATCTCCTTCAATACTCATCCTACTCATTATTTAAAACAGAAGGCCTAATCTCTCCATATATTAAGTTTCCTCAAAGGGTTTTCTATTAGTTTCAATGAATTCAAATGATTAGGCTTCAACCCTTTTATGTGTGCAAAAGTATGAAACTCTGGGCCTCACAGTCAGAGCAGAAGGTTTTGCCATTTCTGGAATTTTTGAGAAGGAGGTGTCAGTTGAAGGTTACACAGCCTTCAAAAGGAATCCTTTACACGTCCTTACCATGTTCAGGTCGTGCTTCAAGTGCCATTCAACATCAGCCAGCAGAGCTTCTGGTAATTTCACCAGATTCTCCAGACCAATTCCTGCACGTGGCTCTAACTAAAGCTCACCCCCAAAACGGCCTCAGAGCTCACATCACAAACAAGTGTTTATCACTACAGACTCTTGCTCTAGGCAACACGAGAAGTACCGTGGTGGGGCTCAGTGCTGGAAGAAACAGAACATGATAGACGAGTTACCTTCATTTCCCTTCCTGGATTTTATATTCACAGCTAATGAAAATGAATAGGAAAGCTGTCCTTATTATTCCTCAAGGGTTTTGGTTTTGTGATGACTTGCAGCAAAACCAGCTGGGCTATGATAAGCTGATCTTCTGCCCACAGTGAAGCCCCCCCTGGCTGGGTATGTCTACACAAAGGGATCACTTCTGCTAATACTGGTGGTGACCACAGTAGGCTGCATCTCAAAAACCTCCTTCATGTGTCATTACATCCACTCAGTACTGTCTAGGTCCATTCACTTAGCAAATGAATTTTGGGGACTAGCAGATAGAAGTTGCTTGGAACCCTGCCTCCAGTAATGATTAATATTTAATACAAGGTTTGTAGATTAGGTATAATATCTTCTATTGCCATGAAAAGCTGACAGTTCTGGGAGATCACAAGTCCTTTTTTAGTTCTAAGAGGAGAAACAAACTTTCAGATATGAATGCATTTCCTCAGGCCTAAGAAAGGTTTGTACTCCTGAAGGCTTGCCTCCCTTGTAAAACTGTATTATGGGTCTAATAATAAACCATCTAAAGATCATTGTGGCTATACACACTCTGGCACTCTGATGTCATTAAAATCAAAATGAAGAAAAGCTGGAATTATACCTCTCACAAAAATACAATACAATCCTCCTCCAGGGAAAACTATTTACCTGTTCTTATGCAGGAAAGATCATGTTAAGAAGGTCACATGGAAAGAAAGAGCTGTCCACCTATTACTGAAATCCATCTCCCTAATTTTCTGCCTGAGTAGTTCAATCGAGGAACACACTGGGAGGAGTGATAGAAACAAACTGTGCTTTTACATTTTCCAGAGAAAACAAAAGAGCTGATTTGACTCTCATTTCTGTTAGCAAACAAGTCATTCCTAATTCACAGCACTGTTAACAAAAGGAAGTTCAGAGAGAACAGCTTAGATTTGCAGTCATTGCAAGAAATACAATTCAGGAAATATCCAAGAGGTTAAAGTTATTTAAAGAGATGAGAAGATAGAAACTACAGTCCTAGTGACAGTGTACAGTTAATAAAAATTAATGGGATGCCTTAAGTATTCAGTGGAGATATTTCTCTCATTCTTGCAAACAGAAGTAATGTCATGTAGGAAACCTTTTAAATGAGAAAGATGTGTGTCTTGTGAGGCTCTACCAGAAACAAAACCTGTTTTCTAGAAAGGAATGCTAACTGAACAGATTCTGGTCTCACTTCCTAATTCTAAAACTACGCATCTGTGACAAAGGGCAAACCACTTAAAATTCAGCATCTCCTAGGGAAACCGGTAACAAATGCAATGAGCCATTAATTCCAAACAAAAGTATTTTTTATTCCTATAGGCAAAGAAAAGCAATTCCTATACCAACTTCCATATTACAGGATTCCTGGAGGGATGACCATACTAAAAATGAGCAATGTACTTCAGTTACTTATCTCCAACAGTGACAAGAGCAAGACAGTCAAAGTAAGATGTAGAAAAATCTGCCAAGGAGAACTTTCTCCCTGACTTCACGATGCCATGGTTGACTGACTGCACAAAACGTGTGTCTATATTCTTTAAAACAAAGATGAGTCTGGGGCTAGCAGCAGATTTTCTCATTATTCCCCTCTGAGATCTTTTTAGGGACCAAGTCTGTGCCCAGTGACAGCCCCAGTGCTGTGAACACCAGCACTGAGCTGGACAAGCTCAGCACAAGTGGGGACACCAGCGGTGACGGGTGAGTGAGGGCAGCCAGCAACACGCGCACGTGCAAGCTGGAGAGGGGAGCAACACACACCTCAATCCTCAGGGATCACACGTATGGGTCTGACTCTGGTTTTGGAGGAGTTGTCTGCCTCCCAGTTTCTTCATTTAGAAGCCCCTTGAGAAGCTGGGGTGCCCTTGAGAATGTTTAAAAGAAAATTCAGGAACTTCCTCAACAGAGCTGACACAAAAGATCAAGGGACTTGATGCACTTGTGATAAAATACAGCAGTTGGACAAAGGATTGAGGATCACAGTGATACTGAATGCTGTGTTTAGGTGTGAAATGTGGTAGTTCAACATCTCTGTGCAATTCTAGAACCTACCACAGACTTAGATGTGGACTGGGAGCCAAACCCTGTGCTGACACAAGCTCTGAGCAAGTCTGGGGTGTCAATGCAGTTGTGACAAGACAAAAAAGTATAGCTTGGAACACTTTGGAGTTTGAGAAAACAAACTCTCCCTCCTACCCATGAATTCATCTGAGTGCCATGAGTAACTGTGCAGTGAGGGGGAGGAAAGAACATTTACACTTATAAAACAAACCTCCAGAAATCTTTTAAATAGAAAAATCACCTGTAGGAAAAATGAAACTGAAAAAAATGTACCCTGAAAAAAGCAAATCAGAACTGTAAAAAAAAGGATATCATAATAAAATCAAAGTTTTCCAGCTGTGAAATAGGAAAAGGACATTTTTCATTAAAAACCCTGACTCTTTGAGGTGCTGAATTTTAAGTTTCTCCCTTTAAACAAAGCATTAAAACCCTACTAAATGAGTCCAAAATAAGATAAAATAAGTCTGAGCAAAGAGGCAAAGCTGGCCAGACTGGAAGTCCTGGGCATTGCAGTATGCATATAATTTTGCACCTGCTGAGGAGCTTTACATGGGGATGTAATTGTAACACAGTACTTTACACATGTTCTCTAAAAGTAAGCTCAAAAGTGTCAAGAGGCAGATTTTCAGGAGAATGAAACCAGGCAGTTTCCCATTTCATCAATGCCCGCTTTCATTTATAGGGCAATGTAGTAACTGTTTAAACTCAGGTGTCATACCTGAGAGACCTTATGGAGTTACTACACCTAGGAAATGCCAAGGAGTTGTCCACCCTGTACGAGCAGTACTGTGTGCAGCAGTATCTTATGCAGCCAGCAGGTTAAAGACAGGGAGTCTTATTTCAAGTTACAATAGTATCATGCTTTTTGAAGCACATAGCAGCAACGTAAACATATTTCAATATTTAATGCTATGCACCTCATATTCTAAAATACTTTTTGTGGAAGCCTATGCTAAAAAAATATGGAACTGTGAGCCAGAAAACGTATAGTGTCCTTCAGAATAAGAACCCAGGGTATACACTTATTTAAATCTAATCCATTACATTTTTGCCATTGTCTTTCTTCCCTAGCCTAATTAATTACCTACCTCTCTGCTTTTACTCCAAAACACTTGCTTAATAGAGGACAAACAAGCTTAGTTTTGTTAAGCAAAGAAAACCTCCTTTTCTTTATGCTGAGTTACATAAAGTTCAACATAATCTCTTTAGAGAATGGGAAAATAACTGTTTCTGGGAGCCGAGCATGGATATACGGAGGCCAGCAGATAACTGTGTGAATCTTAAAATGCATACAAAATGCACCTCTCTGAGAGCAGTAAAAAAAAACAACCAAAAAACCCCCACATCATATCCCCTAAATTACCTCAGAGCTGCTTGCATAAAGGGTCCAGAGGCAGTACACTATAAGAACAGAGACGTGAGCCGTGCAGAGAGCACACAGCAACGCTTCTGTTGGACACTCTGTGTGCCTGCAGCAGCAAAAGGGCAACTGAAGCTCAGGTGCACAAACAGCTTTAAAGGACTTGGCAGATGCATCAAGCAAAAATCTGAAACTACAAATCAGGTAATTTATCAAATAATTTCCTTTTTAGCAGATTTTACCTTTCTGTCTAAAGATTGCTCTGAGTCAAATTGCCTGTGTGAGGTTCTTAGGACTGTTACTCAAGGATTTCATCAGAACTGACAAAAGCCTGCCAATAAAAATGAACTCATTTTCTATTTGGGAAATTTGTAGGACTTCATAAAATTGTGCATTTCTTTTATGTTCTGAAGATACATTTAAACTAAATTACTGCTTTAGTAGTATTAAAGATGTATTCCATTCTACTGAAGGAACTCTGCTTACTGTAAAATAAATCCCTAAGCATGTTGGAAATCCAGTGCTAGCTAGAAGAAATAGGAAAACACTTGGTATCTGGGCAAGAGGTAATAGAGGATACCATTATTATTATTATGTCTCTGAAAAAAATATAAAGTACTTCCCTCATTTCTTTCCACGCAAGAAATCTCCCTGCCACACAGAGCACAGCTGTCTTCTTAGCCTGACAAATACCCAGGCACATGGCTACTTTGAATGTATAGAAAAAGATAGCAAAAAACTAGTGGATCATTTAGGTTTGGCTTTAATTAAAGGTGGAATGGAAGTGCTGCTAATCTCAGTATCATTTTAAAATTAACTCTAGCAAAGGGAATTGCCTGATGGAGGCAGCAGATATAGATGTCTATACCTTGTGCATACAGAGTTCAAGGGGGAAATTATGTTTGCCTCTTGGCAGAAGGCAGAGTAAAATCACTGTTTTTCAGAATCACCTGTGCCTTAGGAAGTTCATATCATATTTATTCTGCCAGAAAAATGAACAACTACCTGGTTTTAATTATGAGGAGTTTAGATGCTGTGAAGGATAAAAAACAAACTGAGAGGTTAGTAATAGAAATGAGGAAAGACCCTAAGAGACTTCAGTCCCTGCAGCAGTGCCATATTTGTTTTTCAGTGTTTGGAATATTGCGGTTATTGCTAGGTTTGCTTGCTCCATCCTCCTCCCCTGTTCTCTGTCCAATGGAAGTTGCAGGAACCCACAATGACATCCATCCAGCTGCCACTGCTACTCCTCTGCTTGACCTCGTGTGGTGTTTGCTTCAACGGGGGACATCTCCTTCCAGAGGAGAGTGAGAACATGGGAAAAAGTCCTCTGGATTACATCCTTCAGGGATCTGAAAGCCTCATTCTTCAGTCTGCCCTCAAGAAAGCTGAAAAGGAAGAGATTAATAAAGGTACATATCTCACTGGGGACACCCATTTGGTGATGGCATAGCACTTGACTGAGATCATTAGATCCAATGTATGATTTCCAGTTCTCAATGTTCATGCTTAGCACTGGAAGTACGGGGAAGGGAAGGATAAGAGGGCTGCTGCAATACAGTGACAGATAGTTCTTCACAGATGCTTTCTCCTCGAAGATCTCTTCGCTCAGGAAAGGCTGTACTATCATTAAGCAGCTGCTGCACAATAAAAAAGTAGAAGCCTGCCACATAAAACCTGCTTGTTCAGCAGGTATTCCCTAGGGAAGCTCTAAGAGGTCCCATGAAGCACATTCTGCAGCTGTGGACCCTGTACCTAATGTAAATTCGAGGTGGGGGTGCTGCCATTCACCTACTGCCTTGATCCACTGGTTCCTACCCCCCAACAGAGACGGGCTTTTTCCACAGCTGGGAATGCTACAGCCTGCTCCAGTGTCTGCACCTCCCACCTTGTAGATGCTCTGCTACCAGTAGTCACAGCAGGGGAAGATCAGACTCAGGGATTGCAAGAAACAGCACAGAGGTACCTGCCAGCAAACAGGAGCACCGGGCCCTTCCAGAGTGGAAGACGAGCTGGCCACAGATGCCCACAGGAAAAGCCATTCTCCCTCTTCACATCAATGCTCAGAATTGGTTGTGTTGATCCAAGCACTGAAATATTAAAAAGAGCCTAAGAATGAGTAAGAGATACCAATTGTGTTATGACTGGTAGCTGGAAATACTGAGCTGGCTTTCAAAAAGCAGCAGATTATGATCCTGCTCCTCAAATTCCTTAGGGAGGATTATGGTGTTTTATTAACCTTATTCTTTTCCTTGGACAGAATCAAACACCCCTCTGCTACAACGGCTTTCCAAAAGACAACACCCTGGGAAAAAGTACCTAAGTAACCTGGAGAAGAGACAGCATCCTGGAAAAAGAGATGTTGAGGAAGAGGCATCCTATGGTGACATTCAGAAGAGGCAGCATCCAGGAAAAAGGGAGATGGAAGATGACCTTGATATCTATCTGGGGTTGAAAGGGCGACAGCCTCCCGGCAGAAAGTCACTGTTGGATCAGTTTGCTTACAGTCCTAGGGCACAGCTAACTTACATGAACGAGTTATCCAAAACAGAACAGCCAGGCAGAAGATATCCGATGCACAAGCCCCAGCGTCCTAGCAAAAGAGGCTGGAATTATGGGGTAGATGTATACGATGAGAAACGCCAGCATCCTGGAAAAAGGCACTGGAATTCTGACAGCTCAGATGACACAGGTCCCTGCAATTTTCAGGAGTCACTCACTTGTCACAAAGGCAGCTTGTTGCTTGATTTAGTAGATGTTAGCAGAGACAGGGTAGAAGAAAAGCGTCAGCACCCAGGAAAGAGATCAGCATGGGAAAGTGAAACAGAGGAGTGAGAAAATAATTGTGTAGCACTTGCATTTGGTGAAGTAAATTGCCAGATCACCAAAACATCCCCTTCACTCCTTTTTGGCTTCCTGCTGCTGACCTCCGCACCTACCTTTCAGTGTGTTAATGCTCCCATCCAAGTTAATGGCTTTGTCACACACTTAAAGCAAAGGAACTAAAGGACCCATCTGAATGGAACAGGCAAGTACTGAGAACCTTAAATTCCCCCACTTTAGGAAGAGTACTTATTTTCTTAGGAGCCCAGACCCCGGAATAATCTGACTGTTTGTTCCTAAATAAAATAAATCAGGCTGTTAAATTTCTGTTCTGACGCTACTGAAGCAGAATAATTATATGATTTCATCTCACATCAGTGAAATCAGTAAATAGTGAGGAAGAAAAAAGAACATATGCCAACTGTTTCCAAATTAAATAGAACAGGTTTTCAGTTCTAAATGATAACATTCTGGACACCTGAGTCCTTGTACACTACAGTCTGTCCAGACAGTGAGCACTATAGAGAGACAGGAACAGTTTCAACTGGAGCAAAATAAATTAGTGACTTCATAGTTTGTCTTGGAACTGGCACAGGAAAACCCTCTTCACCTAAGAGGCTACAGAGTGCAAATGGTTAATGCATCCCTGAACATCTCAAGCACACATTGTGACGCCCCTGACTGTGTACAGCTCACACAAGAACTCCCACCCTGGTGTGCCCACACTTGAAATCATGCCTTCTCCTTAGGCATTTAATAATAAAGCAAGAAGAGATCCTTCCCTTGCAGTGAGGATTTCTGATTTCTCTCCTCTCAAAGGAATGCTTTTACTTTCTGTGGTCAGACTTACAAAATTGTTTATTTGATATGAATTATTCAATAAACAAGAATAGTCAACTCTGGTGTCCTTACTGGTTGTGCAAACACACTGCAATAGTGCGAAAAACATACAACCAACTCAAGCTAAAAAAAATAACATCAAAGGGTATTTTTTTATGTACAATCTCTTTGCATGCTGGTGGTCAGCACATGCTTGTACTTAAAACTATTTAATTACTGAAGTGGAAGGATGATGGACTCCCTTTTAAAATCTTCCACCTGTATGACACACGTAATTATCCATCTGGGCGAAACTCACATCAATTGTGTCACCGACTTCACAGGGACCTTGACAAGAAGCCAATTTCCTGTTTGTGGTCTAAACAATAGATTTACTGATTTTTGCAATTAATGTGCAGTTACTGAGCACACTGTTACTCATATCACTTCTTGTACAGACATTCAAATAGTGTATTTTGCTAGAATGTTATTTTTATGAACAAATGAGTATATTTTCCATAAAGGTTCAACCTTGATAGCATTGAGACACATTAGCTGACTTGGAACTCCTCCTCAGTTGCAAAAGTCAGCTTTGCAGAAATCAGTTTAGCTACCCTGAAGAAAAACAATTCATCATCTCCCAAATTTCACTTAAGTTAGATGCTCACAAGCTGATCAACACTTAACGTGGTCTATCAAACAATTTCTACCTTTGGAGGTAATATGATGTTCAGTATGTGACAATGGACAGACATCATCTATTGACAGGGGGTTTCTAATAAAAAAGTGCTGAAGAAACCCTTAGAGAAGATAAGTGGGGACATTCCATATACTTTAACTTCCTTCAGCACACTTTCCGTATATGAAGCTTTTAAAAATGTTTCATTTGCATTTTATCAGGGAAAAACCGATTTCCCTGAAGAATACCATTTCATATACCATTTTTGGCAGTGAACAAATGCTTCTTAAACCTTGGGGAACACTACTTGCTACGAAATCTTCAAAATAAGTGAAAAACACAAAATAAAAAATATCAACTGGGCAAATATGGGTGACAGCAAGGATTACATATTTCAAAAGTTCCTTTTTGTTTTTTAACCCACTCCAGTATTCCAAATTGTCCAATTCTTGTTTTAACCAAAAGGACATTTTCTCCCAGTATCTGCATGAAAATTTCATCTCTATTTATTAATTTCTTCCTGTTTCCTGCGGTGGTGCAGACATACTAACAGGCAAGTACACTCTTTCTCCTACAGACATCATTCTCAGAGCATTGACCACCACAGGGGATTTCACACTTTTGTGACTATGAAGCACACACAAGCGCAAGTTCAAAGTTAAGTATTTCTCAGATTTATCTACACCTTAAAAGCTTTTTGGCTCTGGAGTTTGGCTAAGAAATTAAGCAGAAAATAGACAGCTTTTATCCTATAATGCTATGCTTCTTTGAATAGTAAATATAGTGCAATATCTTAGTAATATGAACAACTCAGATACATACATACTGTTCAGTTATAACGTAAGAATTAGTTAATTGCACATCTCTCTCTCATCATCTTAGTTTTATTGTATACCTTCTCCTCACTGTCACTTTTTATTAGAACTTAAGAGAATTTAATAGCCATGCAAACATCCACAAGTAACTAGCTTTGCTCTGTCACTCACACTGTGACAACTGCAGAACCAGGCCTTAGAGCTGCACTGTTCCCAGAGGAAGTGCACTATCTGTCTGTCACACAGGCTGGGGCTCTTCAGGAATGAGAACAAACCAGCAGCAGACTTGGTCCAAAGGTCATGGAAGTCAGTAGCAAAAATCTGCAGAATCTGAATTAAATCCACAGAGCAAAGCTGTGCAATGGCTCTAATATGGCAGCACAGTCACACAAAATCTTATTTCTAGCTTTAATTGAGACTAAACCCACGTTGCACAGATGAGTTCTTTGCTGATTCCATTGCAGTTTCAAATATCTGGGTATTATTACCAGTTACTGAGACATAAGGGAGCTTGATTCATAAAGCACAGATTTTACAAGTGTCTCCAAAATGAGTTTTGTTTTTAATGGGTGGAGAAGCTGGTTCATGTGAACCAGCTGTATAATTAACATTCCCTGCAACTATTTTCAAAATCTCTCAGCATCATTGTTCAATGCCCCCTCCCACACACTTATAAGCCTTGACCTCTTTACCGACCCACTGTAATTAGCATGGGCTGAGTGTTTCCAAGGGATATGTGGCCCCAACAAACACCTTTATTACTACTTATAATAGCTCATTAGTTGAAGAAAGTTTGAAAACAGCATCATAACCACACCTGAAGTATAGTCACTGCTTGCCTGGAAACTCAGTTAACATTAAAAGGTCAGGTGCAACTTTAAAGCATCAGTCAGGTCAGGACATCGTTATAAATAAAAAATATGATTGAAAGAAGTCAAGTGGAGAATGCAAGAGGGATGAGACTGTGTGAGGTCTAGATTGTGCAGAGACATGACACAAAAAATGAAGACAGGAAAGTCCTTTTGATTTTAGGAAATTTGTATGTGGACTATCAGCATTGAAGTGCAGAAGCCTCTCTTCCCCTTCTGACAGGAACAGCACAAACAACCCTGCAGGGTAATGAGGAAAGGTTGGACACACCTTCAATAAAACCAGATGGGAAACTCCTTGAGAAAAATGAGCTTATGTACCTGCCTTCAGACTACTTTTAGACTTGTGTGAAGACATTCGTTCTTTGCTTCCTTGATGAAACCAATACAGCTTAAAAGTACTAAGAAGGAAACCAAGGAAAGAACATTTGTCAGCTACCAGCCAATTCACCTTGTCTCCTTCCACGAGATGGAAGGAACACTGGCTGAAGGAGTGTTAGTAGATCATAAATTGTATTGGTATGCTAGAGCAGGATACCTGTTTCTGGTAGATACGGGGCATTCAGATACCAATACAATGGAAGGATCCCAGCCAAAGGATGAAACCACTCTTGAACTCATTTCAGACACTGTGGTTTGAACTGACAGCCAGTGGTCCAGACAAGACAGCAGTATGTCACAGAAGGGGTGACTGAAGGAACACCTCAGTTCCTCACTTACAGCTAATATTTCCTCACTTTCTTCCTGTTCATATGCATTGGAAAAAGGGGGAATCTGGACTTCATAGATTGCACAAATACTCCTACAAAATGGAATGCAGGTAAACAAGGATCCAACATGCCACAGCTAGTTCATTGCCATCTTCTCTCTATAATGGATGTCATTAATATGCAGTATAGACTGATTGGTATAGGGAAAAATGTTAGATTATGACTCAGAAAACTAGTGATCTGAAGTGTCTGCCTGAAATATGATTGCTGATTTAAAGTAATTTTCACAGAGAAGCTTATGTTTCCACCATTAATTCCCTCTTGATTTTGAAGCTGGTACTGTGTGAGGTGTCTGAAGAAGCTTTGTGAAAAAAGAAGAGGAAGAGTAGAAAAGTCTAGACAAATGAAAAATATAGTAAGAATTTATGAAAGGTTCTCTGAGCCAAAACAGTCAAGACAAAAAGCAATCTCTTTGGACAAGCAAGTGGTGTTGAAAAAGAGAGCAATAATAACCCTACAAAAAAAATCATAAATCATTCCCTGTCAAATACCAGCTGGTAGAGGTATTCTACTTATTGCTTTTAGACATGCTGTCTTCAAGAAGGGCATTGCTTGCTGCACAAGTCTGTAGACAAAAGAGAAGATGAGAGTGCTAGAAGAGACAGCACCCAAATGTGGTGTACTTGACATTTGAAATGAGCCCTGAATGGAATCCAAGCATTGTGGTGTATGGCTTTTACAGAGTAATCCATTAAATTAAATGTAAATGCAAAGGAATTTTGAATCTTTCCATCTCTCCTCTTTATAATTCACCTACTTTATGTAAATGCTGCCACTCCATGGCACTCTGGACCAATATGACAGATTATTCAGCAGTGTTAAGGGACCAGTCAAACTTGAGATGATGACTGGCTTGCAGGTAACAAAGCAGTTAATCAAAAAATCAGATAAAAGGGGCTCAATGAGTAGTCAGCTGCCACTCTTACAAACCATGAGGCTGTCAGTCTGGATTGATGAGACTGCAAACACAGTAAAAATAATGGATTTGGCATGGAAATGTAGCTTCTATCCTGTCTACACAGACTAATTAAACAGATTTGTTATATATCAAAATGTTTAGTATAAGCAACTTGAGTATACTGAATATATGAGCTTTGGTAAAATGAACAGCAACATGAAAATATTTTAGTTCTCTGAACAAAATGAAAAATACAGGAAATCAGATCCACCTAAACAAACAAACAAAAACATCTCCTCTGATAAATTAAAATTAAAGATCATTAACACTGTAAGATGAGTTTTGTACTACCCATTTCAATGTTAGGAATTTTGAAAGGAATTTTTTAAAAATCTATGATTAAATTACAAAATTGAATTCAGGAAAATTTAGAAAACTGCATTAAATTAAATTAAGCGACCATTTCGTTTAGAGAATATTTACAAAGAACATTCTGATTTTCCCAAGAACAGTCTGATTTTTCACTCTGCTTAGACTCTGTTTAGAGAGTCTATATTGAACTCAATGCTGTTAAATTTCAGGTATTTTAAACCTTTTTTTCACTATGTTTGTAAAAAACATTCCACTTGAATACCCTGAGAAGTAGACAAGTATCTTTTGCATTTACCTCTCCTGTGCTGAGGTCAGATTCCATTATCAAACATTCCAAATGGTACTGAAGCTATTACAAGAAGTTGAAGAACACAAATGACCCCAACTGGAACATATTTCTGACTGAGCTGTGCCATGGCTATGGGGCCAGCTGGGTCCCCCTTTTCATCTGTATTCCAAAATTCAGCCCACTGAAATTTCTCCTCTTGGACATCAGTAGCAATTACCAACTTAGCAACAGACCAGGTCCTAAAATTCGCAGTTAAGAGTTATCACAACTCACAGACATATTTTACTGCTTACTTTCTTACTGTTTGCAAAGGACCTTGACTGTGGCAGAGGAGGAGTTACCTAACAGACGTGGGGTTTTGTCATCTGAGCTTCTATATCCCAGCAGCAGGATGGGCCATACAGGTCTGACTTGGCTGCTGGAGCGAGTCCTTCTGTGCTACTGCTTGTTTGCATTCATTCTCTGTGAGCCATTACTGACACAAATGCAGTCCCCAAGAGAACCTGTAGAACTGCAGGTATGGAGGGGCTCGACAGCTGGCCTACAAGTAAAGCTGAGTTAACAGAAGAAATAACAACTGATGATTTTCAAGTGTATCCATAGCAAAGAAAAACACAAGGCCGTCAGCATAGAAACAGATTAGAAAAGATACATGAATATTTTTGTAAGCTAAGCTGTGTGCATAAGTAGATGTGTATACGTACCTTATGAAGTTTCTGTAAAACTTTTGCCAATTAAATTAACATTAATTGCTTTACACCAATAAATAGAATAAGTTATTGTGATGCAGTTAATGACTTAAGATCATGCTTTGTTAAAAGTATATAAGCTAGAAAACACGCAGAATAAAAACTTTTTTCTTCTTGAACCCTGATCACGTGTGTGTATGTCACATCCGACCTAATGATAACATGCAGCAAGGTTTAATTTGTCCCCAAATACCTCTTCCTATTGCAACTAGCTGGATGAAGACAAATTAATTTTTGAAGCACTGTAAACTGAATTGCTTTAGACTGATCTGGATGTTTTCACTTTGTGAACGCTCTCTGTATGGGGAAGTGTGATGAGACTGACCAAATAACAGTAGCCAAAGTCTTCTTGTTTATACCAGCACAAAACCAGATCATGCTCAACACCTGTTAAGGGACACAGAAACTCAAATTTCCCTTTGGGAGCAAACTGATACCATTCCACACATCACTGCATCTGGCCTAATTTTGTAGTATCAGTTCTCTAATTGACTCAGAGATATTCCCAGTAAGTCTAATACCCACATAAAGACCCAAATCGTATTGAGCAGGTGCAGTCACTTCATGGGGAACAAATGAAGTGGAAGGGATAAAGTCCACTTATATTCAGAAACAGGCAAACAAGTGGCATTTTTCTTTAAAAATGTTGAATGAAATTTCTCTTTTCAAAAGTGATTGACACTACACAGTGTTTTATCAGTACTTGAAAAAGATTCATTTGGTGAGACGTGTTCTCATATCTGCGGTCAAATGTAGAACATGCAAAGGAGCACAAATAACTGAAGATACAATGAAATGTTTGATTTCTTGTGTGCACCCAAGCATGCCACCATCCTCCTCACAACTCGCTGCAGACAGTCCTCACTGCACGGTTTGTATCCCAACAGGAGGCTACCAGACTTCAATTGTTCTATTTACCACTTCAATTAGCCTTTAACACTTTATTTTTGAAAAAGAGCAGTTACTGAAGCTGTGGAGAGGGTTGAAGAAAGAGCTTGCTGTTCTGTGCAGCCTCGCTTTTCCCTACACGCCTGACTCTTACTACCTGGGAAGGGCAAGAGAGGATGGACTGCCCGGGGCAGCAGGGCTCACAGCACACAGGCGGGAGAAAAGCCTTTACCAGGGCTGCTCTCAGACGGGCTCCTTGTGCCACCTAGTGACTGCCACGCTCCCGTCCCTCACCCGCCCCTTCCCCACACACTCGTGACAAACCACGCTCATGAAACAGGAATCAGAAAACTGAAACACCAACAGAAACCTCCCTGAGAGCTCTGCGCCTACGCGGATCTTGCAGTTCTAGAGGCACGCGTGTCATGTAGCGTTCTTTCACTGCTCAGTGAGAATAACTCACTGGCCTCAACTGAGGGCAAAAGGAGCAAGGAACAAGAAAGGCAGCCGGTGCCACTTGGTGGCACAGGTATGGCTTACCGCCAGGAAACTGCCTGTCTCCAGCAAATCCAGGGGCATGACACCACAGCAGCCGAATCCTCGAAGACACTGACCCTCAGGCTCGTTCTCTTCCTCCTCACCCATCACGATCCGTGCTGGAAAGGCTTTAAAGGGCTTAATATGGAGGGCAGAAGAGCAGGGCATGCTGAGTCAAAGTCCACTTTTGATGGACAGGACTAAAGCGTAAATAGCATTGGTACGTAAGAACATCTCGCCTCCAAGAGCTTGTAATTCTAACACACGAAGCCGAAGTGCGGTTACACGCTCCTACTGTTTCTATTTGATTGGGAGTGTGTGAGAGAAGGGACTGCTGCCAGCTGAGACTAAACAAAAGCTGGCATCAGGAAGGGGGCACTGAAAATGCCCTGCCCTTGATTTACACAGCTCTTTGTCAGGAGGCAAGTGGTGGATTCCTGGGCTTCATCTGTGGCTAAGTACTTCACCGGCTGCTCTGGTTAGCAGTTTTGGGGCACTTCCTTCAGGAAGGTTCGGTAGGCTGGGAAAAGGAACGTTGAGCGTGTTGATATTGGCAGCGGTGACCCTCCTGAGCGTGCCCAGCGGCGAGGACACACAGCACAGCCCCATCAGTGCTACGGGAACGGCCCCAGGGCACCGGGCGGGAACGGGCAGCGGCGGGACGCATCTCCCCTTCGTGACAGCGCCGTCCCGTCCTCGAGAGGACTCTTCCGCCGCAGCTCTGCGGCCCCGTCACGGAGGCCTGCTGCAAGGTGGCCGGACACAGCGAGCGGGCCCGGCCTCAGAAGGGACAACGGCCCCGTCACGGAGGCCTGCTGCAAGGTGGCCGGACACAGCGAGCGGGCCCGGCCTCAGAAGGGACAACGGCCCCACAACGGCCCTCGGCTCCCGCCCGCCATCGACAGCTCTGCGCTCGGCAGCCCCCGCCGCGTCGGACGAGCCCTCCTTGCCCCGCCCTTTCCTCTCATCGATGGCTCAGCGCTCGCCCCGCCCTCAGCCGCGCTCTGCCGCTCCCGGCAGCCGGGACAGGCCGCAGCCGCCCTGCTTTGGAGACAGTCACCGGCCGCCCGGGCGCTGAGGTAAGGCGGACCCTGCCCCGGGCTTTTCCCGGGCCGTTCCTGGGCTTTCCCTGGCCCACGGACCCTCAGGCGGGCGGAGCAGCCCTCAGCGGCCTCTCCCCCGGCGGGCGGTGCGCCTCAAGCCCCGCCCATCTCCCTGCGCGGCCTCTCTCCTGTCCCGGGCGGGGCCTGCGCGGGGCGCGGCGGGGCCGCGGAGGGACCGGGCGGGGAGCCCGCGGAGGGGAGCCCGCGGAGGGGCTCGCGCCCGGCTCGGGCCCTTCCCGCCCCGTCTTGCGCCGCCGGTCGCACGGCCCTGGCCTGGCTCGTTTCAGGCAGTGCCTCAGGACGATGCGGCCCCCGCATCCCGGCAGCCGGTGAGGGCGGCACGCGCGGCCGCGATGGCGTCGGGCTGCCCGGCGGCCTTCGGGGACCCGAGCGAAGTGCGCGAGGGCTTCCTGTGCCCGCTGTGCCTGAAGGATCTCCAGGCGTTCCGGCAGCTCCAGGCGCACTACGAGGAGCAGCACTCCGGCGAAGACCGGGACGTCAGGGCGCAGCTCCGAAGTAAGGGCGGCCGCGGTAGACGCGTTCGGCTTGGCCGGGGGAAATCCCTGCTTGTGCTTCGAGTGCTCCCAAATGTCTGACAATAATAAAATATTAATTGAAGTGACTTACAGGCGAGGTATGCAGTTCCATTCTTTGTAAATCTCCTTGGGCCAAGCATAGTATTTACCTTCTCCCGATACTTTCTATAAATTGATTCTAAGGTAGGAGCTAAAGGACATTGCTCTTCAAATGTCTCATTTTATGCACGATTTTTACTATTGACCTTTTTTGGGATTTTTGTTTGTTTTTATCTGAAAACTCAAAATTATACTAACCCAGTGAATACCCAAGAATTACTTGAAGACTGTGGAGAATAAGGGGAATCTGGTACTTGTCAGGTTCCAGTTCATTAGTTTCTTATTTGACAGTAGATAAAACTGTGGTTGCAGTTAAAGTGTGAAGTTAAGAACTGTTGTTATTGCGAAAACATGGAAAAGCATGTGGGTGGTGGAGCTGGCAGGAGATGCTGGGAGTGTTCCATATCTGTTATGGATTTCCACCTTCCAGTAGTGTTTGGAAAGTCTCTTTGAATTTTGTTTTACTAAGTTATTTTCCTTTTTTTACCCCCTTGTGTACCCAATGTCATTTTATATTGAAATAAGAATGTTTAAAATCTAGCAATAATTCTCTGTGGTCCCTGCAAACTCTGGTTTTAGTATGCTAGTTTTTTTTTTTTTTTTGTCTTGAGAGAGACTTTTGAAGTATTAACCACTTTTCTTGGTGAAACCATTACCCTAACACTGGGCTGTTTAGTATTTGAAAAAGTCTTTATGTGTACAAGCACCCTGAAGTTGGAAATTGGTAGCTTGTGCAGTAAGATAAGGATGTGTTGAACGTCCTTGACTCTGAAGAAAATAATAGGGAATTATGAGAATTAAGATAAAACTATATGATGCCCCATGCAGGGAGACAGGTCCCATAGTTTAAGACATGTTGTATTTTACAGTGAAGGCTGACAGTGGAGTGTTTTAATCTACTGTCTTGTCCTTAGGACCTCATGCTGCTTTATGAGAGACAGCAGAGAGCGTTTTGTGTCATCTGTGGTGCTCTGAACTGCATTTTTGTTCTAAGAATGTTTTGAGGATAAATTTATCCAGGAAAAAGATTTCTGCTAAAAGAAGAGGAATATTCTATACTGGCTTCACATGACAAATATTTGGTGACTACCTGATATGTTAGATAACTTGGGTTTATTTTTTTTTCAGATCTAGTCCAGAAGGCTAAAAGAGCAAAGAAGAAATTGCTGAAACAAGAAGATGACAGAACTGACTCTGGATCTCAGGAACGATATGAGTCATTCAGCTATGGTGGAGTAGATCCATACATGTGGGAGCCCCAGGAAGTAGGTAGGAGAGCTAGAAAGCAGTACACAGTGGGGATAAGTTTTGAACTGAATTAGGAAAGTGCTGCAGTATTGCTGAAGTGGCTTGGAATTGTGTCTGTGCTGCACTGGATTCGCTAGCAGGGGGTTATGGTTTGCACAGACTGAGCAGCCTATCTGCATTGGGTGGAATGTGGGGAAAACACAGTTCATGGGGAGAAGAAAAGACATGTGTAGAATCAGTACCCAAACTGGCCTTCAAGTAGCTGTTAGTCATGTCATTGTAGCTGTCCTGCTGAGATGTGTTTAATCTGTTTACCTCTGTGCAGCTAGCTTCATCTTGTGACTTTACAAAACACATAATCCACTAATTAAAAGATAAGTTATAAGTATATAAAATCTCTAGCTTTTGGGCTACACTTGAAGTAGTTGTTAGTTTGCATGTTTAACAAACAGATTATCCACCTATTTAAACTTTCAGTTTTTTCCTTGGATTTGAGGCAATCACCTCTTATTAAAAGGGGGGCTTACTTTAAAAAGACCAAGCTAAAAAAAACAACCAACAAACTCCACTCCTTTGAATATAAATCTACATTTGTAGAATTTCAATGATAAGCTGACTGAGCCTGTAATTATAAATACTGCTACTGGCAATTGCCTGTACTATAACTGAAATACTGTGGTTATTTTTGGAGAAGGAAGCAGCACCATCTTTTGTGGATCCTGGGAAAGTTTCCACTGTGGTGCTGACAGGCTAGGACTGAGTCCTTTGGATCTGTGTTCTGTATATTTCTTTACTTTTAACTTTGTAACTATTTGAGCAGCAATCATAGTGTAAATATTAGCTAAGAATAAATTTACGGAGAAGGTTTATGAACATTAGAGGAGTGAGAACTGCTTTCTGATGAGCATTGAGAACATGAATCATAGGGATTTTGGCATGTGATTTGATGGATCAGTGAAAGGGATTGTGTTTCCAAAGCAGTGGCTTAAATCAGTCACCCAGAGGGACTCTTCCACTACTATGAATGCATCTTTGGAGATTTTTGGTTACTTCATTAGCATGAGGAAGTGAGATTCTCACATTTACATAGGTTGCATCAAAAAGCAACATCTGATTTTGAGTTGTACCAGCTAGAAGAAAGATTTTTTTTTTTTTGGTTGGTTCGGGGTCTTTAGTTTTTTGTCTATAACTTTGATTTTGAATACCTCACCCATGTTACTTGGGAAAGGAGTAATCTTAAACCAGTGTTATCAACTATGAATTGTACATGTCTTAGAGATGCTGTATAGTTCTTTTAAATACTCCGTGACCAGTTTTCTGCAAACCTAAACTGTCATCAAGGATTTGGTTCAGGCCCCTAAAGGTGTAGAGAGACGATCAGAAACCTGAAACAAAATTCTGCTGCAGAGACCTCCAGTAATCCTTGGGTTTGTCTCTTCCCTTCGCTCAACATGTAGCCAGGAAACTTAAGGGAGTTGGTTTTGAGAACACTACTAGTAGGTAACAGCTTACCAAAAGTAACTGACAAATGAAGATGGAGAAAAAAAATCGTTGCAGATTTTCTCTTTAACATAGTGCTGCTTGTTTCCTGTAGTAGAAGTAAAACACTGTTTGTTGCTAGCCTGACTATTAGTCTTTAACTAGCATGTTTTATTTACAGCAGCACTGTGAAAATGTAGGATTCCAATGTGTCTTTAAAATCGAATTTGAACATAAGAAATAAATGGTGAAAGGAAGAGACATCTGTCTTTCAAGTGGCGTTTAAATCCATACAGAGTACTTGTGTGACCAGGACAATTTTCTGTTATCCCTGCAGGTGCTATGAGAAGCCATCTTTCTGAATTCAAGAAACACCGAGCAGCCAGGATTGATCACTATGTAGTTGAAGTCAATAAGTTAATAATCAGGTTAGAAAAGGTAAATTTGGTGCTTTTTAATATTCCAGCCTTCTAAATGTTTCCTAGATTAAAAAAAAAAAAAAAGATATTTCCATATGAAGTGTGTCCACTTATCTAGGAATACACTTCATAAAAAATACTAAACTGTGACTCTCTGTAGACATTACCTTGAGAACTGTGCATGATTTGACTCTGTGCCATGGGTATGATTTCTGGTTCTATGCACCATTTTCAAACTGAAGATGCTACTTCCACTTGCTTCAAGAGCCATCTGTTCTCCTGATTTATTTTTCCATGTTTTACTTTACTAAATTGCTCCCCAGTATTTTTGTCATGATTCTTCCAGCCTCTTGTTCTTCAAAATCTGCCAATGGTACACCTGCATTTTGGCTCACATGCAGTAATGTTGGCTGTAATAAGGGTTATGTCCAAAATGTGCTGATTTGTACAGGTTTGATAAGTCATTGTTTAGCATTGGTATGAACATGGAATTAGGAAAAAAATGAAAGTTGCACAAGTCTGGTGTAAAACCAGCTGAAGCTCCTCTCTCTTAAAAATATCAGGTTTCTTTTTCTTGTTGGGCTGAGTTGTGTTGGGTTTTTTCCTTGCAAAGTATAATTTTCTTGAATATATTGTTTATCTTCAACCAGCTTACATCATTTGACAGAGCAAACACTGAGTCAGCTAAAATAAGAGGTTAGTGTGAGCTTACCTGAGACTATTTGCCCCTATAGTTTAAGCAGCTGAGGTATCAATTGAACACTTATGTGGTGTGTATTCCTGCTCACAGCTATAGAGAAGTCTGTTGTGCCTTGGGTCAGTGATCAGGATGTTCCATTTTGCCCAGACTGTGGCAGTAAGTTCAGTATCCGAAACAGACGTCACCACTGCCGTCTTTGTGGGTCTATTATGTGCAAGAAGTGCATGGAATTTGTCAGTCTTCCTTTGGCAAGTAAGTACTGTAGAGTTAAATCTTCATTTTCTTAGCTCACTTAGGGTGCATCCTGGCTTTTTGCCATTAGAAAAAAATACGCTGGTAATAGTCTGGCTCTGCAGAAAAATTCATTCAGTTTCATGCAGACACTTGTCTGTGAAGCAGAATACAAGGAATTATTTCTCCATTCTTTTTCTCCTTCTTCAGATTTGGAAGTGTTGTATAACACTGAAAAATTTACTAGAAGTAATAGTCATAAGACTAAATAAATACTAAGTAGTACAAAAGTAGTAAGTCCTGGTAAATTAAGGTATTCTGCTGAGTACTATGGGGCTATTAACTTCAGGAACTGCTAAGGTTCCTGACATTTGAAAATATTGTGGATATTTCCAGTTTTCCCTGTTTTGTCCAGATGTTAGAACTTGGGAGAACAACTTAGGGAAATTCATGTGTAGGTCTTTAAGAACGACTTTAAACTTTTATTTTTCTTACATGGTGCACTGGATAGGAGACTGTATGTTCTGTGGAGATAAATGACATTAACTGTGCCATTCAGAGTGTGCAAGCACAATGCCTGGAAGCCATTATCATACCTGTTCTACACATTGTTTTGTGACTCAAACATGCAGGCTCAAACATGAGAATGCTTCTAGGCATAAGCAATGTAGGTGATGCTCAGCAGTCTGCTCTCTAGCTAGTTTTAAATACAGCAAGATTTGCAGTGAAGACCCAAATTGTGACTTGCAGTGGTGGTTGTTATGCAATCCTTGCACGTCTTTCAGCAGACTCTTGCAACCTGGTTTTTTAGTACCACCTGAATGTAAATTTTCTGTTAAAAAGTCTGTTTGTGTTGGTAAAATCTGTTGGCTTCTCCAGTTACTGTAAAATTACCTGTGTATAACTTTCAGGCAAACTGACTAGTGCCAGCAAAGAAGCCTTGGGTTCTCACACAAGCCCGAACTCCTCACCCAGCAGTGTCCACGGCTCCCGCCGTGGCAGCATTAGCAGCATAAGCAGCGTGAGCTCTGTTCTGGATGAGAAGGAAGATGAACGAATCCGTTGTTGTCAGCACTGCAAAGACACCCTGTTGAAAAGAGAGCAACAGATTGATGAGAAGGAATACACACCAGAGATTGTGAAACTCTATGAGGTAAGTCGAGCTCTGTGCTACAGCGTACATGTCTGCAGTGGTCACTACTTGACTTGCAGCTTGTTACCTCATGTCTAAACTCTATGACTTAATACTGACTTGTGTTAGAAGAGACTGTTGGGTGTTTATGCCATGTAGCCAAGACATATCTGAAATGTTGGAGTCAGTTGCCATATAGTATTTACAGCCCACGTTAACTTCATACATATTTTTAATATACATCTTCATTCTCATCATCTGGAACTAGTAGTTCAGACATGCCTCTCTCTCAAAATTGTGAACTTGTTTAAACCAGTGAGTGATATGCTGTGCATTTGATTGGTGGACTGCCCTGGAACCATAGGGCTCAATGTCACCACTGTTGCCATCAGTCTTTACACTGATGACAAATGCATTTTTTGCACCATCTCTATCAACATTATATTCAAATGCTTCGCAGCAGGTACTGATGATCACCAGATACCTTTCAGTAGAGTCCACAAACTCCCCTGGTTTGTATTAGTGGAAGTTTTTGTTGGTGCTATTGTTGGTGAAGAGATGTAAGGCTAGAAGTTGTCCAAGTCAGCCATTCAAACAGCTTCAAGATTCAAAGTCCACCTTGTAGTGGTACAGTGAGTCTTTGTCTGTTCCTGACAATGCCATATGTGTTCTGGAGATAACTGGAGAGTCTTTTCATCCTGAACAGTTAAAGTGCTTTTCATCATGGTTAACTTCAAATCTGCACAAGCAACATGAAAAGATTCAACATGCCAACATGTTCTTGCATTAGTGTTTTAATATCTGTTCTTTTTTTATACATTTTGTTTTAATATTATAACAAGAAACTCCGACTCTGCATGGAGAAGGTTGACCAGAAAGCACCAGAATACATAAGGATGGCAGAATCACTAAAGTAAGTCCCATTGCTGGCTATGTAGTGAATACTTGTATTTGTCCTCTAGGTGTGAGAAGTAGTAAGGAAGTGGTGTACTAAGGCTGCAAGAGTGTGTAAACTTAAAGAAAAATCAGTGCTTCATTATCTCTTGTCTTCTGGATGCTTTTCAAACAAAGTGTACTGAATTAATTATTAATGGTAACATACCAAGAAGTTAGATTTATTAATTTTTTAAAGCCACTTCCCAGTGAGGCATTACTGTCATACTTCAACACATCATCTTTGCAAAAAAAAGGAAGTACAAGGCTACAATTCTTGTGTAAATGAGACTCTTCAAAACAGCTGCAGTAAGCTGTTGCTGTCAGCTGGGATGCTCTGGCTTCCAAGGAGTGCTGGCAGAAGCACATCATTAGAACGCTTCTGTTCTGTGCAAAGCACCTTTACCTGTTGTTCTGAGTGTAGCTGGGTACCCTGTGCTGCACTGGGTGAGCAACAATCTCGTATTTCAGTTTTGTGCATAATTTCTTGCAGTAGTATTCTCTCACTGGGGTAACTTAAGTCCCTCCAACTCTACCTGCAGGAGGTTGCCAGATATACTTTTGGCTCGTATAGTGAGAGAAATACAAACATTGGTCTTTGACTAGGAAGCATTTCCTTTTGAAAAGTTAATAAATATTGCTATACCTGTCCTTTAGATCTGTTGGTTGTAGAAAAATTAATAACGAAAGTGCTTTGTAAAAACACTCCTCACAATAGGAAGAAGTACAGAAAGTGAAAAGCCTGCTAAGATGTTACTGCTTTTTGTCACGAATTTATGAAAGATTGGGTTATGTGGCTTGGCAGCTGGAGAAAAGTAAAAACACAGATGTCCTGGATAATGGAAGTAAATGTCAGAAAACAACAGGCTTGTTATGGGTGAAATTAAAGATTTCTTACTAGTAGTGTGCCCTGGAAACTGGAATCCTATGGATAGTGAAGTTGCTTTTGAGAAAGTGATTCTTATAATTTATATTTGAGATACAAAAGGACAGGGAAGCTAAAAACTTGTGAAGTGTTTTCCTCACTAAGTCCTAATTTGTTTTATCAGTAAAGTGGAGACTCTAGTGAAGTGCCTGCAATGATTGCGTCCCCATGTGGATGGTCATTGACTGGCATTTTAAATACTACACCCTGTTCACATAGTATTTTGCTTTCTGACAAGTGCTAGTGGAGGTCACTATTGTGCTTTAAAGGTGTAGTTAGTTACTCAGAGATTTTTCCTGCCAAGTTGTCTCGAAAGAAATCCGCACAAAATAGATACATTTGCTAAGCATATATATATTTTAGATATTACCTGTAGAGTGGCATTTTTGTGTTAGAATACAGTTTCTCCTAGAAACTAATAATATATATATTATATTATAAGTGTAATAATAATATATAAGTATCAATAATTATATATATATATGATTAAATAATTGTATTTAATCATAAATACAGTTATCTTCTGTGAAGTGTTAATGTTCACAAAATTATTGTAATTTTCCGCTTTTGTCACAAGAAAAGGTTTTTTAAACATGAGCTTGAAATAAAATTATTCAGCCCTTTAGTGTTAGCAGTTCTTACCATTGTTGAATCTTGGTCATCTTGGAATAACTAGTAGTGTTGTATATGTTGTTAACTGGATGCATGGCTTACAATAAATTTCTATTTATTCTTTAGTGCTGGAGAGTCAGCCTACAGCCTTGATCATGCTAATGACTTGAGGGTGGAGATTCAAAAAATGTATGAATTTATAGATGCATTGAGGTAAAAGATTGTCTCTTTCCCTTTTCCCCCCATCATGTATGGTATCTCTGTTATGACTTAACTGATTATATGGATGATCAATTTGTCTGCTCAGTTTTAAAGAGCATTTGAAAAGGTAGATGCTGTTCCTGTACACTAACAATTTCTACTTTCTTCTCCAGCCTTAAAATGCATGCATTCCTCTGCAGTAGGAATAAGTAAGCATAGAGGAAACAAGTAGCAGCACCATTGAGGGGAAAGGAATTGTTTGTTTGGGGTTTCTTTGTTTTTCTAAGGCTGGGAGTGGAAAGTGTTGCAAATTTTAATATAAAAAACTGTTATCTAAAGGAACATCAGAAGTCTTTAATCCAGTATTGTCTCTCCACTTCTGTGGCATTTTCCCTGATTTTGTTTTTGAACTGATCAGGCTGTATCTTTTCTTTGATTCAGTAAGAAGATTTTGAGTCTGGGCTTGCACGAAGATCCTCAACCTCATCCTAAAATACTACAACTTCAGCGAATGATAAGATATTCAGCTACACTTTTTGTTCAGGTAAATAGAGCATGTGTGCTGTGAGATGAATGTTCATTTTAGATAGTGTTCTCTTCTTTGCCAGGCCTCCCTGTGGTTTGAAGCTATTTTGACAGGGGCCTTAGTTCTATATGCTTTCTGCATTTTTTGTAGTTCCCCTAATGACTTATGATAGCCTTAAACAAGCTGTCTTGAACACAGATCTTTCACTTATAGCAGCACTGGGTCTGGGGAACCCAAGAGGTCTGTGAGCCTTGGCTCTTCTTCTTGCTGGGGTTTGAGCCCACCCAGCTGTGGCAGCAGAGGTGCATGGAGACCTGCAGCAGGGACTGCAGTGTAGATGCATTTTAGGTGTGTTTGTGGGGTTTTTGCTGGTAGCATCTCTCTTCTCAAGGACTTGAAAAATGCGCTGAATACCTGCAAGCAATATTGTAAATATTTCAATTTTTGCCAGGAAAAATTGCTTGGCCTAATGTCGCTGCCAACTAAGGATCAGTATGAAGAACTGAAGAAGAGAAGACTGCATATGGTAAGACAGGTTGGGATCTGTTACATCTTGCATCAGGCTTTCTCATAGATATAAGCCTGGGAGCTGTGTGGGGATGTGAGTAGCTGCCTTCAATACTGGATTTCAGTTTGTTATTTTTTCGTCCATATCGTCCCACCCCCTCTTCCAGGGATTTGCCTAGCTGCTGCTTTGTTCTGCCCAGAACAGAAGTAGGTGGGCACAAAGCTGGACACTGCTAGAAAGCAGCAGGAAGTTGGGTGCACAGACTGTTTCTGCTGCAGTGCATGCAGAGCAAGCCCTGAAGTGAGTGTGTTAGTTTACACTGACTTGGAAATTGTGTTCAGGAATTCACTCACATAAGTAGAATTTGGAAACTTCTTTTGTTGGTGGGAAAGGACATAGTAGAATAAGGATGCCCCTGCAGGGGGAGAGGCTTTTTTTCCTTTAGGAGGGAGTATATCTTTAATCATAAACTAAAGCCAACTTCATCTTGAGGTATAAGTTGAGAAATAAGAATAATCCCACTCCAAAAGCAAGTGATATTAGTGATCTTAAACACTGATGTGTTCTATGTGATACGATTGATGTCCAAATCAATCTAGACCACTCTTTGCACAGCTGCATTAGGCATTTTTTTTCCTCTATAAAGAGAATTATTGCTCCTACTTTCCCTCAAGTTTGCAGAGGCAGATGTCATCGATTTTTCATCAGTATCATCACAAACTCAAGGGAGAGGCATGTAAGGAAGAGTATGAAAGTAAGAATCTTCTGCAAAGTAACCAAAATGGCAGCTGATCCCTTTAAGCACCAGCCAACAATGTCTTAAGATCAGCTAACTTGTACCTATGGATACTTAGAATGAAAATTTTCAAGCTTGTGGTGTTTTCTTACTACATGTTTTTCGGTTTAGGTCACTCTTGAAACACAGGGAAAACAAGAGGAAAAGCAGAAGGAGTTTATCTCCATATCTGCATCTGCAGTTAATGGTGATGAAACTCACATAAAAAAAGGAACAGTCAAAAAATCTGAAGGCTGGTTACCCACATCTAGCATTTCGAGAGAGAGTGAGAGAGCAGACCCACTTCTTCAGCAGATTGACAATATCACATCCTTTATTAAGCAAGCAAAGGCAGCTAATAGGATAGATGAGGTCCATACGCTGCAAGAGAACCTGATGCAGCTTCAGGATGAATACGATCAACAACAAACTCTGAAAGCTATTGAGCTTTCTAAAAAACAGGCAGAAGAGGAGGAGATACAGAGGGAGGAACTTCAGGTCCTTCGTGAAAAAGAGTGGGAAAGAGAGCACCATAAATTCACGTCTCAGCATTCAAGGACACGCTCCTTAGACTTCAGAGAAGTCAAACAGCATTTGGATGTTACTTGGATCAAAGGGGACACGAGTTTTGAAACTCCTGCTGTTGAGCAGCTGCCAGCAAAAGAGCACTCGACCTTCACACTCAAACCCCAGAATGTCCCACAGTGTGACAAAGACTGTAATCAGCCAGCCTGTCTAAACCCCTTTGAGGATGAAGCAGATACCCCTCAGGTAGAAGATCCTGCTAATCCATTTGCCAAAGACACCTCTCCAGTGGTTTCTTTCTCTAACACAGCTCAGCAAAGCGATAAAAAAGAATATAATCCATTTGAAAGTGAGGAGGAGGATGAACAAAGTAATGGAGCACCTGGCAGTACTTCAAACCCCTTTGAAGAGGATGAAAATACATTTGAAAAGCCTGGGGGCAGTTGGAATTCAGGGAATCCATTTGAAGAGGGATCCTCTATCAATCCCTTTGAAGTGGAGGATGGCAGTGAGATCTCTGGAGAGGAGGCTATAGAGGAAGAGCTGCTTCTCCAACAGATAGATAATATTAAAGCTTACATATTTGATGCCAAACATAGTGGACGACTGGATGAGGTGGAGGTACTGACAGAGAACTTAAAGGAACTGAAACACACATTAGCAAAGCAGAAGGAGAAATCTAACTGCTGAAGCAGCAATAGGCAGTGTAATAATTCAGTCTGCTGTTAAATGTGGGAAGGTAAAGCAGATACTTACAGACAGGAGTACAGCTCACAGGAGGGAATTGGGAGAATCCTGACTTTAAAGCACTTTCATTTAGACATTGCCACTACTACACAGTCTTGAAGAAAGAATTACTGAGAAATGCTGCTGGTCTCAAAAGCTTAGAGTAAGAAATTTTAAAGTAACTCCTTACAGCACTTTTTAATGCTAACTGGTCTTACTGAATGCTTATTTTGGTCCAGGGGTTAAGTGCTAATAGGGAGCTATGATGTGGAAGTGGTTGGAATGTTGGTTTGCCCTCTTTCCTGCTTTCTGCTGTAGTGTTGGCCTTTCAAGTGTGGCTTTGAGTAAAGAGAGATGAAAACTTTTCCAAAACTTCTTCATCCTCTCCTGACCCAGGGTAGTTGAACGGCTAATGGTGTTCTGGCAATGTGATGTTAAAGAGCTGCTGTGATTCTCCGGGGTGCTGAATGTACAGGCTCGCAGATCAAGTTTATGCAATGCTAATAAATACATAAAAGGGATCTTAAGACTGAGAAAAACTTTCTAGCTGATCTTAGTATGAGTAACTTTTTATTGTCTGTATAAAGATTGCCAAGTAAAATTTGGATGCTTCATCACTTCTGGTTTCCCATTTGCTCTGAGTGTAAACAATTGTGTCATAGCATCATGCCGGCTTCAGACCTGCTCATGAGGAAGCAAGCATTTGCTCATTTCAAATTCCAGGGAAAGGAGCATCAGGCCAACACCACTTCTATCTGCAATATAAAAGGTGAAGCTCCAATTGCTAATTACATTATGGAATCTACACATTCCTTTAAATCCTCTGGGTGACAGAATGATCATGTTTGTTGTATTTGTGAGACTGGAATATTTTGTAGCACCCAAGCAACAAAAAAAATTGTTTATAATGGAAAGCTGAGATGCCACTGGAATTTTGTGAAAGCTGGAAGACAATTTAGCTGCATTAGTGCCAAATGGCAATTCTCTCTCATGTTAGATTCCCCTCAGTTTTTATGAGAATCAGGCATACTTGTTTTAAGTAAGGAACTTCAGATTGAAGACCTCTTGTGATCTTGTGGCCTAGGGGATGACCAGGTGACAGCCAGTACCTGTGATGCAGGAGGGCCTACAGCTGGGCAAATGCAGGGTTTTTGAGAAAGATGAAATCTAACTGCTTTGATTTTTATCTTTGAGAGTCACAGATCCATTAGCAGGAATCACTGTTTGCAGGAGTGGTGGTGGTGAGTTAATCTTAAAAGGTTTTTTTTAAACTGAAATAGAGGAAAATCAGGCAGATCACACTGTATAGCACTAACAATAGTGGGCTTACTCAGAAGTGTGAAGTTCTGTGGAATGGGTCATATCTTTTAATTATGTCTCTGATATTGGCATAGCTGTAAACCCAACACTGCTTAAGATTTTTCAGACAAGTAACGCTGTTACCTAAAGAGCAGGAACTCCAGTTCCTAGCTGTAAGTGGAGGTAGGGACTTGTGGAACTGTTGTTTAAAAGACCAAGCCACCTATATCCTCACTTCATACCACTAGCAAGGGGTGAAGTAACTCAGACCAGCCAGTCACGGATGCCTGATGGTCTGCCTGGTGTAGCCCTAATTCTGGTTTTCAAAGGTGTGCAGAAAAGGGTAGTTAAGACCCTGAAGTTCTTATTATGAATTAGAGCTGATTTAGTCTCTCAAGTGTTATTTTGCACTAAGCAGAAGAAAGAACGCAGGATTCTGAAAAGTCTTGACAGAACGAACATAGGTGCTTGGCACCAGATTCATGAAGGCAGCAAAAATTGTTGATAGCTAAACAGAATCCCTAGAATTATTTAAGAGACAAGTATAAGGTAGTTATTTAGGACATACTTGGTTGCTAGTCAGGAGGTTTGCATTCTAACCTAATGCTTTTTTAGGTATCAACATGAAAAAATGTTTCAGCGGCTTCAGCTTTCACATTAAAAAGTGGTTTTTTCCTTGTTGCAACTATCCTGCCTCGTTTATATTTTCTGGCTAATACACTAATAACTGAAGTGTTCTTATTGTATATGTAATACATTATTTTTACAAGCAGATAACAGACTAGGATACCTCATGATCTTTGTCAGTGTTAACTGTGATAGACTAGACAGCTAATACTAAAATTGTCTCTAACATGAAGACCTTTGTTGGTATAGGTACTGCTGTAAGGCTTGCAGGGCACAAGGGAATGAAGATGTCTTAAGCATAAAGCTCTATAACTAATTAGCATAATTAGCATGGACTTTTGTTACAATTGCATGCACTACTCCATATGAAAACTTTGTAAAAAGAGATTAAATAAAACAACATGTTTATTTTGTGTTGTATTTGTCCTTGACAGTTTGTACAGGATGCTTGCATCAGTGTGAAATTTTGTATTCAGCTGTGAATTCAGAAATGCTGCAATACAGTTCTACAGTGACTTGATAAGCCTGACATAAAGGTCTGTACAGTAGAGTACAATGTATCACGTTTATCCATATTACAGGGACGGTGTAATTGTTTGGTGAGGCAGAAACGGTGGTGATTCAGAAGGGGTTTTTTTGATAATTGTAAAACTTACCTTTCGTATACCATTCTTCTTTCCTGCTGATGTTCCTGACTGGATCAGTGCTTCTGAGCTGCTATATCAACTGCAAAAATTGTATCTTGCTGGAAATGAGACTCTGAACTGTTTCTAATTCGTAACTACATAAATGAGGACAATTCAGTTGAGACTGGAGTTATATTATCATTTGGCTGTCTTCAGTTGGTATAATACGGACTTTTGCACCACTTTCTACAAATTACGGAATTCTGCTCTACTTCTAGATTTAATTTTTTAGTCTAGCCTCTATCCCAAAGAAAACATGATACTGGTTTTTCCATAATTGGTTACCTGCAGGCATGAATAAGAAATAATATTAATTTTGTTTTCCAGTGTTGACTTGCAATACTTTGTAGAACCACAGCTTTTTTTGTGCCAGTTTTAACTTTTATTTATTTTCCACTTTATTCTAGTTGTAGATATAAGAAGGCTTATGAGGCAGAGTTGTCTGTATTGAATGAACTTGCTTGTTCCTGTTCCCAGGAACTGTTGGCTCTTCTCTCACTGAAGCACCTTCATTGTCCAGCCCTGAGGAAAAACAGCTGCATGACTTGAGATGTTGAAATATCAGGCTCCTGCCTCATTTTTCATAGCAGCTTTGTATTTTCCTCTCATCTCTTTGGGCAATGGTACAAAAGCAGGGCAGGGAACTTGGCCTTCAATCTCACACATGCATTCTCGCAGATGATACTTCTTGGGCCCAAAGGTTGCTGGATGTGATAGTTTTTTCCTTTCTCCTTCTTCTTTTTCAAGCATTTCTCTAGAAAAGAGATCTGTTTGTTACTATCAGAAGTCTGACTTGCAATACTTCCTCTCCCTTCCCTGGACCCAAGTTATCAGAAAGATGGGTTTACAGTTCTTACCTTGCTTGCGTCACTTTTATCCAGGAAATTGGTATTTCCTTCTGTATTCCACAAAACTTTATAATATATATGCTAGATGGTATCTGCTTACTGCGTGCTACTTACTTGGTTTTCCCCAGGATTTTTTTGACATGCTCTGTTATCTCTTTGTTGGTTTTATCTTCCACATCAACCAAAACTTGTTCTCCACTGTCTGTCAAGAAAAATTCATAATAGTGTATCAAAGGATACCACTTCCTCCTGCATGCTGTTTGGAGAGGCTTTAAACGCACAGAAATGAAGGATCTCCTTCCCTTCTGCGGTTAATGTGTAATGCAGTATTTTTAGTGGAAAAGCAAAATCTCTGTGAGGATGAGTGTAGGGGAGCTGCTAACGGCCAAAGCTCTGTTCCAAGCGGCTCTGTCCCCGCGGCCGCCGAGGCAGGGCCGAGCGAGCACCACACGGAGGGCCGTAGGGGCGCTGCGGCTCCAGCGGGACCTACCCAGGTAGAACCGGAGGAAGGGCGAGGGAGTCATGTTCCTGAGCAGCATGATCTGCACCCAGGGGTTCTTGTACTGGATCTGGGGGATGTTGAAAAACACGAACTTTCTGGAAAGAAAGAGAAAAGCACACAAGGGCTGGCCCGTTGTCGGTGCGGAGGGCGCGGCCCGCGCAAGCCCTGGTGTGTTTGCAGGGGCAGCCCGCGCTCCCGCCGCGCCCCGCGCTCACCTTGCGCCTTCGCTCAGCTCTCCCGCCGTGTTGTAGTTCACGGTCATCACCTTCACCGAGCTCTTGAACACGATGTCGCCCTGGCTGAGGTACTGCAGGGTCCGGCGCACCGGGAAGCGGCCCTTCATCGGCATCGCGGCGGCGGCCGGAAGGGGAGGCAGCGCTCCGCGCGCCCCCTGGCGGAGGCTCCGCCGATCCCGTTCCCGGCAGTGCCCGCGCGGGGCGCGCGCTGTGCGCGGGCCCGGCCGCGTGAGGGCCCTGAGGGTGTCTGAGGGGCACTGAGGGGCCGTGAGGGCCCTGAGGGTGTCTGAGGGGCACTGAGGGGCCGTGAGGGCCCTGAGGGTGTCTGAGGGGCACTGAGGGTCCTGAGGGGCCCTGAGGGGCCCCGCGCACAGCGGCGACATCTGTTCACGACGAATTAAAAACGTAGGAACAGCCCTGTCTCCTCCTAGAGAAGCTCCTTGGAGTCAGGAAGGTAATGGAATTTCTTTTCCATACCAGACCCGGTTAAATCTCTCTAAGATAATCACTGTGCTGAAGGCAAAATGATGTTTCTCCCTAAAAGATAGTAAATTATGTCTTTGGCTTAGCTCCTGTTCAAGAGGAACTTAAATGAACTTCAAAATAAAACTCAAGAATGCAATTACATTTGTAATTCACTTTAATGGTAGAAACCTCATTTAGCTACTAGTATTAACTGCAACAATATAATGTCACAACAGCATTTAATAAAATGCATAAGCTAAATCATGCACTGCAATACTCTATATACAAACATGACAATGCAAATTCCTCTTTGTGACTGAAAACATTGTTTGGATATAAAATTTAGTTTAAAAAAAGAACATGCTATTGTTTTTAAATGCTATCACACACAACAATACTGATTTCACAAAAGAAGCTGTGAGAAATTAGAAACTTTTGCAGTTTTTAAAATAAACAATAGTTTTCTAAATTATAAGGAATAGAGACTTCCAGAAAATATCCCAAGGAACTGAAAGTAGATGCTTCCTTTTTTAAAAATTTGCTGATTTTTAGGAGCTCAGCACTCCCTAGTATGCCAATACAGATACAACTGTGCACTTTTCAGTTAGGAAATTATGAACACTGCCTTCCAGTGTATTTCAGAGTACAGATTAATTACAAAAAATAGTCCAACATCTGATCTTGATTCCATATACAGAAAATTTAACATATACCGGCTGTAAGTAAAATGTTTTCTTCTTAAAGACTGTGCTTTTTGTTTTAAGTTTATTCAGTCCTACTTTAACCCACAGTCATGAAAATACCGTAAAATGGACCTGTGTTGTATTATTGCAGAGCCCTTATTGCCACTAAATTTGAGCACATTTTGTCCTTCAGAATACAAACAATTCAAATGTGGAATTTGGTTCACTGAACTTTGCATTTTTTTTTTCCTGAATTCACAGTTGAGTTTTTAAACAGATTCAATCTTGCATTAGTGCCCCAATTGGCATCCTAAACTTTAAAATTATTCCTGCAGTACAGTGACTTTAACAGACTTTCAGGTTTCTATTCACCTTTAAAGAGGAAAGCAAGCGTTCCAACACCACCAAATTGTCCAGACACCATTGAAGGAACATCTGTCACAGAAATTCCTGACATTAATTTACATATTTTTCCTGCTGAAAATCACAGAAATAAGGTTTTGAAATGCTACAGGTTTATTCCTATATTTGAAATAAAAGCTTACAAATGCTCACTAACCAATACACTAAGAAAGACAGCATTCTCAGCATTTTCCATAGCAAACTTTCCTCAGACTTGTGGTTCTCTTTAAGCATGCACAAAGTTCATGCTATTTTGATTAGTGTCTTATTATTGGATTAGGCATACACAAGTCTTTGTCACAGTGAGCACAAAAGGTGGAAATAAATGCCCAGAAAATTCTATTTCACCTTTTTAATGACAGAAACAAGACTTGCTGAACTACTGCCCTGCATGGTCTGTGAAATGGTTTTTTAAAAACCCACAGTTAACAAACAGATTTACTTTATGGAAGGCTTCCTTTTTAACTTCATCTAAAAGGAAGAAGAACAAGCTTTGATAATGTAAAAGCTTGAGTCCTCATTATGAGTAAGAAATTGTCTTTCTCCACATCTCATTTCCCAGCTGTGTGCGCAGGTCCCACGTGGACAGTGGGACTGTCACAGGCCGTGCAGGAGCTGCACAGATTGCAGACCCAGGAGAGGACAGATTGTGGAAACCGACATTAGTCTGACAACTAAATTAAGAAACTAGCTGTGTTCAGTTTAGGTTGGAAAATAAAAATAAAAACTTTGGAAAGTGAGTATACAATTGAAATGCATTGTGAAAATCCTGAAGATGTCTTGATGCTTGCTAAGAAATAAACTACCTGCAATGTCCCTACTATTTAATTACCATTATACCAGAGCTGCTGTTTCACTGACCAGAGCACACAGTCTCTAACTCACAGGTTGATTTAATGAGATTGCTATGACAATATGACTATTGATTTATTAAACAGCATCTGTTACCTCCTGTTCTGTGTGCTGCAGTTCAGTGATAAATGGCAACTTGGTTTACTTTCAGTTAGCCATAGATGAAGACTTAAAACCAAAAAATCAGCCTCTTACCAAGCTTCACAAAAAATACAACTTTACAAAAATATCTCAGGAGGGCTGGAAAAGAATGAGTATATAATGAGCAGGGAAGCATTTTCTATGACTATAGTTATTTATTCATTATT
This sequence comes from Onychostruthus taczanowskii, assembly GCF_017590055.1. Classification (NCBI taxonomy): domain Eukaryota; kingdom Metazoa; phylum Chordata; class Aves; order Passeriformes; family Passeridae; genus Onychostruthus; species Onychostruthus taczanowskii. The sequence continues at coordinate 137,968 of NW_024506993.1, read as the reverse complement.
TTTAAAAGGCATTATATGCTCAATTGACTATTGACTAGCAGACCTCTATAGGTCAAATGAGAAAAAGTAAAGAGAATAATATCAAAGCCAGAAAATTCATAGAATATATTTGTCAGTTCTGAACAGCAAATAGTGGATTCAGACTGGTTTACAAAAAAGGTGCAAAGCTCTGAAATTTGTGAGGATTCACCAAATTAGGAAGCTCTTGATTAGCAAATGAATAAAAAACTTTAGCACATAGAATAGATGAATAATGTCTCCATATCTGTACATATATACATACACTACACATTTCCTATACACTGTACAGAATATATTTAGACAGAGAGGTATAAACATATACATTCATACACACATACATACAGCTATGTACATATGCATCAGCTGCTCGAGTGAGTTCTAGAACTGAACATGCAGAAATGCACAATGGTGGGAGGCACAGGACAGACGTGTATAACTCTATCAAACCCCTTAAAAAGAAAGGCAGGAATTTAACAATAATAAGCCATTTTCAAAGCATTCACGTAACTCAGGATTGAACAGATTGTGGGCATTAATGGAACATTACAACAGTATTACCTGTGATGAACTTAGCTTGACTTCACAATAAAAAACATCTAAACTTTACAAAGAATTTTAATTTAACTTGTCACCCCAGACCTTCTAATTTTTTTTTTTTTTCACACATAATTTCCCATATGTTGATAACACTGATTGCAGCTGAAGTAGGGTTGTAGCATTATCTAACAAGAAGGGCTAATGGCATCAAACAATAAGCCTGAACTTAATTCAGGAGTATTTACTGTTAAAATGACTCAGCAACTTTAGAATTAAAAGGTGCAAAAAGCAAATGCTTTCATTTTCTCTCCTTTGCCATCCCCTCTTGGTAATTTTTCATGTAAGGATGTTTCTAAACTAAGTTCCTGTCATTCAAGATCCAGTAAATGCTGGCAATTTGTCCCTCCTCTACCCCTCGCCTTCCTCTCTAGGGTGACCATGCCTCATTTGGCTGATCCCTCCTGGATGTTTGGAGGTGTTCGGACTGCACACTGTTGTGTGCTGTTGTCAGCTGGCCCATGCTTATCACCAAAGCCAACTACTGCAAAAGCTCTTCTGTTGCTGTGTGGCCAATGTGGCAAACCGTGGGAACAGGTGGGAATCTGCCTGTGTTTTCTGGCATTTATGCTTTTCCTTTTATGGACAAGAGTAGGTGAAAAAAAACCCCAACATGCCCTGGTTTTGCACTATTAAGAGTAACTGGGGAGGAAGAGAGGGACCTCAAATAGAAAATGAACATTTTTGTTCTTTCCAGGATAGTATCATCCAGTAGGTATGTGCTGGTACACCTGTGTGTCTGACTGACCTGCCAGTTCTACTGCTCACTTCTCCTGATTCAAACAGGGCCCTGACTGGTGCTGTTAGTGCAGGAAGCTGCTTTATCACTGATTGAGCAGTACCCTCAGCCCATTCATTTCCAGTTCTGTCTTCCTGGTTAATCTATATTCCTGAAACCCTTTGCTAGTCATGCTATTTGGTTCTATTTTTTTAAAACTGTCTTTTACTAATTAAACAGCAGGTAATCAGGAAAGAATCCTAACTACTGTCTGAACTTTAATGGGCAGAAAAATCTACTGACACCTGCAGTATCCTGAATGAAGTAATTAATTCAGGAATGAGTCCTGTGTACTATACAGAACAATAAAAAAAAACACGCAAGTCTTTTACGGTCTCTGCCAAAGGAGAAAAAAGAGTCAGGAAACTGATTTCACCTACTTCAGTCAGCTTCAGCCCTGACTTGGCTTCTCTATGGCAGCCTCAGAATGTGCCCTTTGCCAAAGGGAACTGTAATGGTGATGCAGAGCTGCTGGGTTCTGCACACAGATCTGGAACCAGAGCTCCTCACCAGAGGCGTCGTGGCTGTCTGGGGGGCCATGGGCTTCAGAAGATGGTGAAAGGAGACTTGGCCAGTGACGCCAACTAAGCAGTGGAGAGCAACCGTAGTTTCTTGCCACAGTGTGCTCTGAAAACTAAGCCTTCTTAATGATCTAACATTTTAAGGCAGCTAAAAGAAAGCCTTGTATGACTTCTTAGAAGGATCTCTCCCTTGAGATAATTTTTTCTTCTACCAGTTTCATGCCAGAGTAACTTCACAGACACCAAAGCATTGCAGCCAATTCATAAGCAATGTAAATAGGCTGAGAAAGATTACTTTTGCACATGATACTAGTTCTGACTCTACAGTCCCATGTAAGTAAATAAAAGGAAGAAAAGAGTATACCTACATTTGTCACAAATGCAATTAAAATCATATGGGACAAAGCTAGTCCCAAGTGCTTTTTATCTACAAGATTCAAATCCAGTTCCTTTGCAAAAGAGTTGGAAAATAAATGAAGCACAGTGGACATTACTGCCTCATTATTATTCCCTACGCTGCCTCATTATCATGCCCCAGTCTCAGTCAGCACAGAATTCTAACATTTGTCTGATGGAATTGTGACTAGTATACACATTTGCTCAGGTTTAGATAAATCAAATCAGATAATTTATTACTGTATGTCTGTCAAGTTAAAATATTTTCGTTTCAAGAGCAGCAAAAATAGAACCACAGAAGTTCTGAAGAGAATAAATATTGGCACAAAGTAGAGCTTCTTCCTGGAATCACTTTGTGACTGTGATAATTTGACTCCAAGTTATGGTGAAAAAACAAATTTGGCATTTAAATTTCACCTTTATGAAAACAAGTTATTTCTGTATTTAATACTCAAGAAATAGTTCTTCCATAATTGTTACAGCATTAAAAAACTCTCCCATATTCATAAGGAAAAGTTTGCACTTTCAAAGGATAAAAAAACCTCCAAAACTAATTTAACAGTAAAGCTACTAAGATTAGCCTGGTGCCATCTTCCAGTCACTGCAAGGAGGGATGGAACAAACCTCAGAAATTCCAAGAACTATGTCAGTGTTGCAGTATTTTCTGCAGAGACGGTGCAAAGCTTGTGCATCACAGGCTCCTACTGCCACTGAAAGGGATCGGTACAGGGGAGAAACGGGCCAGCAGGAACCATGTGAAGTTCAAAGAGGGGAAGCACAGAGTCCTTTTCCCGGGTAGGAAACAGCCCAGGCACCCACATATGTTCAAATTTCTACAATCCAAAATGTTAGTCTTGGAATCAAAGTAGTGTATAGTTGGAAAGAGTATTTCTTGTTAATGGCATCAGAACTAAGTAGCTTGGTTCTGACCTCTGCAAGTCAGCAAATCATGCTAATGGCGCTACACAGAGAGGGACTTTATAGCTTTTAGGTGAAAATATCCAAATCTTAAGGGTGGAACTGGTTCATTTCATCTGCTAAATGCATGCACAACTATGGATGGCATGGTTATTACTCAGTTTACAAAAATTAATATTTTATCCCTAATAAGCTATTTAATAACTATTTGCAGAGTAAGTAACTAGCAGGGCTTGAGCAAGGATATCATTATGTGGCCTTGCATTTGTGGGGAGTGTGGTTTACTTGTAAACAGAGCTGCATGATATTTATTGTTTCGATTTACGTGTGTAATGCAAGGCACACATTTTACATTTCATTTCACGTGATTGCTATGTTCCCAAAAAACTATAATGCCCCTTTCCTGAATTGTTATGATCACAAGTAATAAAAATGACAAATTTTCACACAGAAAATGGGGCACTTTTACTTGAAAAATTGGAAGTTGAAATTATGTTTGTCAAGAAAAAGCTAGCTGGTGTGTATTGAGATTTAAAACCAAATATTCCAATGGCTAGTTTTTGTGCTAAGGACTATTTCATTTACCATTAAAATGCTTTCTTATCTGCCTAAATTATTCTTATGAAATTCTGAAAGCAAATTAAGTTCTGCAATCCTTTTGGCAATAAAAATAATCAAATAGTTAAATGCATTCTTCTTGTAGAACAATGACGTAACCCAGTAAAATTTTAAATTTTAACAAAAGCAGCCACTACTCCTTCCAAGGTAGCTACTGTTTCTGATTAATCACCATTAATTTTTAAGTTGTGTACCCTAAACGTAAGGGCTGTGCAGCAGAAGTGCTGACACAATCCTGCAGCAGTTAGACTACAGTCAGGTGGTTGGTACTAAACCTGAAGTCCAGCTGACTTCACATGTAGAGAGCAGACTTTCCATAGCAAGAAAAATACGACAATTTCATTTGCTATAGCAAAAGCTGAGAGAGATACAAGTGCAGTATTACAATCTCAGCATGGATACTGGACTCTGCAATACCCTTCTGAGAAAAAAAGATACTGAATATGCTAAAAATAGTAACTGTAGAAGACTTTAATGCATCTAGAAGCTAAAATTAAATAGTCTTTTGTGTCACAGTAAGTGCTACAAATGTCAGCCTCCTAACAAGCATGAAGTATGCAAGCTCTTTTTGTTACTTTAGAAGCCTCATCTAAAGCTGCTTAAGGTCTTCTGGCTACAATTCAGACTCTGAAAAGTCACGAACACCAACCTAGTTGATGTTTCTAAATAAATATCAGTAACAGAAGAAAAACCAAATTGCTGAACTTACCATTTGATAAGTTTTGTCACATAAATCTACTAATGTACGAATGCCTCTAACACACAAATAATTAAAATAATTAATGCATCTAATGTACTAATGGCTACTACTACTAGCAAACATGTTGATGGCTCATCACTCGAGACAATTCAAAAATAGTTCATTTTATACTTCCATGGTGCATCAATCATCAACAGCAATTGTACATGAGTGAGAGTAAATCCTAACTATATTTTAGTTTCATACTGAGTGACAGGAAAGTTGAGAACACTGCAAAACTGGGAGGGAGCGAGAAATAAAGTGAGAGAGCTTTGTAATAAACTCATGCTGACGACCAGAGGTTCTGCACATTTCAGGTCTTAAATTGTACCCTGTGGCTACATTATGAGGGTGTTCAAAGTACAGAGAGGAGCATACAAAGAGCACACTCAAAGAGCATCACACAGCTCTATTTGAAAATTACTGCTCTTCCAGTTAATGACTGCTTTTCCCCAAAGTCGAAAGGCTGCTTATTGGAAGAACATTTGGCATGATTGTGTTTGTCTGAATAAACACTTTAAGGAACCTGCATATTTAATCATTATTGTGACAAACACTTTTTCTCTAGCGTGGGGAATTCCTGTAGCACATAATAGTCACTATGACTGCACTGTACCATGTATTACAACTGCACTAATTTAACAGATATAGTTTCATATAATGTGGATATCTGATTTAAGGATCCACATTAATATTTCATGCATAACATAACAGCAAGTGACTTTTTGTAGATTAAATGATTGTCTTCTTTATCATTCTACATTTTTACAAAAATCACTAGCATTTTGACTAAGGACATATGCATTTTTTTCATTTTCCATACTCATAAGCAGGATGTTGATGATGCTGTTGCTCTGACAAGAAGTGATTACAAAGTGCTAGTATTATACCCTGGCATTTGCTAGACATTCATTCCAAGGATATTTTTAAATATATACATACTGTTCTTTTTACTTTTAAAGTAATTTTATTACTACTCTGATATTATAAAACTCTTTTTACCACTGATAGTTTCTAAATACAAAGCATGTGAAAAGTATGTTCAGTAATCTATGGCCTTTTAAATGAAAGGCATCAAAAATATTCCTTGTGGCAGGAAAGGTCCTATAGTAGGTGTTTTAATAGCTGCTTTAAATTTTGTCAACATCAGAAAACAACAAGGAGAAATCTGTCAGGAAACTGATAACAAGTTGGAAATATCTGCACATACCAAAACACTACTCTTTTAACTTCGTAATTATATGGTTTTTGTGAAAATTACTTCAGTCCCTCAAATGACGTGGTTCCCTCTATGCAGACATGCCAGTTATTTGACCATTATATTCTGCTGTTTCCATTTTGAGAATGTAGGGGATTATGCTGTCAATGGGAACATTTCCAATGAGACCTGTGAAAAACAGTTCCTCGGTGATGCTAGAGCTCATCAGCCTAAGTGCTGGCAGGCGAACTAGGATCCGGGCTAGCCTGAAAAAGAAGTTCAGTGGATTATAAATACATGCAAGACCAGTTTAAATACTCTATGGCTAAAGAGCTGGATCTGCCTTTATTATTACCATAATTCATGAATAGGCATAAAGAGGCAATTAAAGCTAATTTGGCTACATGACAAAAAGAATTGTTGCTGTTCTATCCTGCAAGCAAAACGAAAGCCAAGTAGCTTTGTAGTTTTCCAATGAAAGGGACACGTTAATGCCCTTTGTAGACAGAACATGTATGTACAAGCACACAGTTTTCTTGGCCTGCTTTTGAAATTCCCAGCTCTGGATAAACAATGCTGGGACTAATAATATTCATGTTGATTAGTGTGAACATTTGCACCTTTTTAAGAGTACAATGCTTAATTAAAATTTCAGCCATAAACAGCATAGTCCTCAGTTGCCTAGCAACTTCATGCCAAATGAGATAGCAGGAAGGGGGCTGGATGTGTAGAAACAGAAAAAAGAGAATCTGCTTCTAATGAGAGAAGGAACTTGGGGGAATGTACTGTTAAGCATAAATATTCCCAAATTGCCCTGGTGTTTTATTTACTAGGATGTTAACAGATATCCAGTACAATGAAGTGACTGTATTGAAATGCTAGACTTCCCATTAATATGAAATTTAAGACAGTGATGAAAGCATTTTGCTGCCATTCATGTGGCAGATGTGCATCACAAATGCTAAACCAAATAAATTTTCTGAACCACAACCTTGTAATAAGATACACCTCAGGTAGCACTGACCACAGCTGCTCTGGAAAATGCTTGAATATTTATGGGGAAAACATCTATGGTCCATTCTGCTAATATACCCTACCTTGTAAAATTCAGGGCAAAAAGATTAAAACTATGCTGTTGTTTTTATGAAAATTATAACACTTGTCCCTCATCTCAGTTGCTCAGAAATAATCAGATTTGTTCTGTAAACTTGTCTATGGGTGAGCATGGAGATGGAGACACTATTACTTAAAATACAAGACACTGCTTGGGGAATGCAACTCTGATTTTCTTCTCTGAGACACTATTATGAGAAGTAAGTGTATGGAACAAATTTTATATTTAGTTTTATGGTAGATATTCAGCTCTCACTAATCAAACCAGAAGGCCTCAATTGTACATGGAAGAATGTGGGATTTGAGGATATTTCTGAGGTGGAGAATCCTATTTTCATCGCACCACAGTGTTAATTCTGTAAGATCAGTGCAGAAAACAGAGATGGGAGAAACTCTCTTTTTCAGACAGTTTTTTTCTCCTTTTTAGTTATTCCACCCTCAGATAGTGCTTAAGTGTTTGGGATTTCTTCTTTACATAAGGATGCCTTTCACAGTAAAAAAGAACAGGTTCTAGTATATCTTGCAGACAGAGGTAAGAAGTTCCCTGATAGTGCAGAGAATCATTGTGTTGAGGAATTTTACATTTTAACAGACATTGTTAGAAAATACGGTAATTGTTTCTAGCACATAACAAACAGAATAGTTGAGAAGAGAAAAAAAGGCAAGCTAGATAATTTCAGAGAAGTCCTTAGAAATTAAAAAAACCAAACCAAACAAACCCAGAGGAGAAAATAAGTAGCATGTGGGAATTTCTCACTAACAGAAGTTTGAGCAGTGGTTATTGTTCCTTGTTATATGTAATCGTTGTTTTTCCAAGGGCTATAACTGACAGTTCTAACATTTTTCTGCATATGCAACTTGAAAAACATTTCAAGGATGATAATCATCTTTCAGTTGTCAGAGAGACTTTAAAATAATAACTTGAAAAAAGAAGCAGTGTGAATTAGTCAGTTGAAGCAGTTGTCCCCCGAACCTCTAAAAAAATAAATAAGTCTGTTTACTTTTCTATACCTGACCATGAGAGTCTCAAAAAAACCCCTCAAAAACCAAGAAAGTACTAATAAATTTAATTTACATGGAGGAAGCTAGACAGCTATTCTTGTTTCTACATATTTTTAAACAAACCTGCTTGCTTTTATGAATTAGGTTTTAGTTCTTTCTCATCCACAGTCAGAAAAAACCCCAAACCCCAGATGTCAAAAACATCAATTACATTATTTTGTACTTCTGTTAGCTACAGCCCACAACATTACTTTGGGTACTTCAGACAATAAATACCTATAAGTATCTTCTGGATAGGTTTTTTGTACATAGTCCTGCAATTCCATCTGTGCCTTCTCCTGGAATTTTTCTATTTGGGTTGAACTGGTCAGACCAGGGTGATCTAAAGAAACAAAACATTTCTGTATGTCGATTGTTTCCCTATACATTGTGAAATAAATGTATTTATAAGACTCTAATATTTAATTTCAATGAAACATTTCTCTGTTATTGTGATGTTTAACATGCTAGCTGTATAAAGGTAAGCATTTACTTCCTGGCTTCAGAATTAGCTTGTTCCCTTTTCTCTCTAGAGCTGTGTGTGTCCATAAGAAAGTGGACTAAGATTAAGCCTGTACGTGTGTACCAGGCAATGACACAGAATTTGTTTTTAACTTTGCCTGTTTCAATGTAAACATGTTCGCCTCTGTGATTTGTTCTAACTAGGCTGGCTAAGCAGTATCTAAGGACAGATCAATGTCTTAATCTTTCAAGTCTGTCTCATGTTTTAATTCCAGCTGCCTCAGCTCCTCACACAGCCACATGATCAGAGCAAAAAAAAAGCAAACCCACAAAATATCACCTCTCATTGTATGCCAAAATATCTTCACTCTTGTGTCCAAACTGCTTTTCCCTTGAAATAGGAAAGAGCTACCTTGAGTTTGGGTAGTTGCTTTTCCAACTTTTTTTTTCCAACTTTCTTGCTTTTCCAACTCAAATAAAACCCCTAATAAACTTAACTCTAATGGGACAATCTCCCCAGAAAAATTCAAAAGAATATTTCAGGACACCAGAATCTTCTAATTAAGTTTTATTACAAAGAGAAAAATAGTTATCAATGCAAAAAAAAACCCCAAGCAAACACACCAATAACAATATATCCTTTTACTTTGTATTCTATTAAATACAAAGTGGTAAATACCTTTGAAATAAAATAAATAATATGCATTTCAGAGCAAAACTTTCCCTTTTACTCAGCCTGTCAGCAGTTGTAGATTAACCTTTGTGTGTCCTAGAAAATTCTGCCATTTTTGCCAAAAATACTACTACTTCCAGTTTCTTTAATGTCCTTACCTAATCATTCCAGAAAATTTCAAGTGTCTTCTTTGAGTAAATTTCCGTATTTCAGAAACACTTGACTGTACTTTAGCTATCTGCTGTCATTTTTTCAAAACAAATGGAAGACAGCCTGTTTACACTCAGTTTTTGAGATTTTGAGGAAGTTTCATATAAAATAGGTATTTCTGCTCATATTTCAGCTATTCCTCTTAAAAGTGTATTAAAAATACTAAAATTGAAACAAATTTCTTTTTGTCACTCAGAGAATGCATTTCTTCTACTCCTCCTCACCACTTACCTCACTAATATTGCTAGTACGCATTCCAGATACTTTATTACTCATAGATTCTCAGCTGAAGGTAACTTGAGAATCTAATCTTCTAGGATGGATGTACAGGAAACACCTGATAGATTGGAACTGTAGATAACATGGATATGTTGCTCTGAAGTTATTTTAAAACACATATTGTGATAATCATTATGAAACAATAATTTTATCTGCAACTGAACAGATGAGTCTCATCTCAAGATATTAGTCTAATTTAAAAAATGCTAAAGAATTGACATATTAAGGCTTATTATTTAAAAAGATATGGTTACTAAATTCCTTACCAGGGCTAAAAAGGACTATAGCTTTAAGGTATGCATATTCATATCCATCAATATCAAGCTTGGCCATGCTGTTACAGAACTCCTGAAGTTTCCAGATGTGTTCCATGACTTGCTTTATTCTGTCGCCAGAAAGTTTATCTACAAAAAGATATTGCTTACTATTTCATCTGAGCTCAAGCATTTCTAATATATTAACAAATAAAGTTTTATAAACCAAGTCAGGTGATATTTGCAAGTCTTTTGCTGTCTTAGAACCACTTAACATGTAAGGATGGTCTGAATTGTTATGAAAGCAAAGTGAATTTATAAAGTTCAGTCAGACCCAGAGCTAGCAAACGGAATGTTAAGAACATTCTAAGAGCAGAATGTTATCCTGTTGCCAGGATAGCATAATCTGCCACACCAAACTTTTTCCAGTGATACACTGTTCTGAGCAGAGATTCTGAAATTACAGTGCATTATTCTACAAATGGCTAGAGTGATTCTGGGAATGAACAGAAGCACAAAGGAAGTGCTAACACGCAACCCTAATTTTAAATTCAAACATTATTGAATAAGCCTTTCCAAAAGTGAATGCAAGAACAAAAATGACAGTGCTACTTTCTCCTCTGTCTGCACTTTTAGGAGTGAACTTTTCATTAGCTATGGTAAATAGTCTTTTTCCTGTCTGATAGGGTAAATTCACTGAAATACACATCCACAGATTCTTCTATCATTTGAAAGATCGCATTCCTTATATTGGGTTCGTAATCTATCTTAAAATTTCAATTTAAAAATTTATTTTATTTATAGATCTGTTACAAGTGAGTGGTATTAGCTGCTAAACTAGGAAGGGAGATATTTCTGTTTTGGTAAATAGAAAGCCTTGTATTGGACTGCATATCTACAAACTAGTCAAGGAATAAAAACATTAGATAATACCTGAAGACAAACTTTTGAATATATAATTACTATTATCAAACTTCAGAAGTAAATCATTTTACAAGGGATAAAACCTTTCCTTTAAAAACACATTAGAATTTTATTCCAGTCATAATCTCCAATGCTAGTATTTAATATAATGTTAATTTGAATATTTTATTTTTCTCTATACAGCTAATAGTGCATAGGATTGCTTAGACCCCATGTGGCTTAAACAAAATCTTTGACATAGTTTATTACTATTTGATCTATTTTCTGAAACTGCAATAAGAAGATTGAATTAATGTAAGAGCCATTTTTTGCACAGTCTTGAAATAAGAATGAAAGCATAATCTACATTTCTTAAATCATTAATTGTGATACAAATTTTTTAGTTACTGAAGATGGATGAAGATAGACATAATGTAATGTTTTTATTCCTGTATTAAGTGGGAAAATATGGTCCAGAAAAACTCAGGAAAAGCAAACTAGAATTCCAGAGTCTCTAAGTAACTTCATCACTAATAAATAAATGAAGTTCTGAAATTTCTTCACTTTGTTTTGAATTTTGAAGGTATAATACACAATATAACATGATAACTTTGCAGAATAGATAAATAACACTAATGATCCTCTTTTATTGGCTGGTCTCAGCTAATGCAGTATGAGTGCAAGTACAGGTTACAGAAAAAAAATTTTTTTACAATATTGATGCATAAGAACAGAAGTGGAACCAGCTGCAATAGCCCTGCCACTTACTCCTCTCCGCTGCTTGGAACAAAGGTGGAATAGACAGCTCTTTGCATTCTGAAATAGATATAAAGCCTAACTTTGCATACAACATCCAATATGCAGGTTTTCCTATTGATCTTTTCAACTTTTGCCTCTCTGTGCAGGAAAGGAGCAGCACTCTGTTGTATTTTGGGACTGTCCATACTCTCTTGAGAAAATGAGAAAACAAACCAAAACAAAAAAACCCAACAAACAAAAACAAAAAAAAAAACCCAAAAAAAACCCAAAACAAAAAAAAAAAACCCCCAAAAAACCCCCCAAAAAAAAAAAAAAAACAAACAAAATAAGAAAAAACTCCATATTCATTATGAAAGCAATTAAAGCATACTGTCCATTAAAGAATCAAATTTCAGTCTAATTTACTTTATCATGATGAAGCTAATTAAGTCGATTAAAACTTGATTGTAGAACTATAAAATATACAAAGAAGATAGCTGGAAAAATATTTAATAACCTTCAGCTGTAGAAAAATACATCTGTTTTACTCTCCTCAGTAAAAACCTATTTTCTGATTTTTGCTGTGTGCACAATAATGATACTATAAAAAAAGTTATTAAAAAAAGGTACCATAAAACATTGGTACCAAATAGTATTCTATAATTGCTTTTAATGGACATGTAAATTTAAAGTAGTTTTCATTTTTTATGCTGTGTTTGCAGAGTTTAAAACTGCTAGTATTGTTTTCTTCCTCCTCTTAAAAATGAATATTATTTTCATGCTAATCAATCCTTCTGATTGGAAGGGTCTTTAAAGAACAAAAAAAAAGCAAATATAACATATTTTCATCCATTCTAGATATAATCATCATTATCAACAGACCAACATTGAATTAAAAAATAAAATCACATACATCTTGTTAAGAATGTCAAGAAATTAGGTTGCTTAATGCTTCAAGAGCACTTCAAAATACATTAATCATTATTGCATTACAGTAGTATCCAAAACCATTGTACATACAAGAATATGCTTGTTGTGATAATTGGCAAATGCTGTGTTTCTACACCACAAAGAGGAGAAGGAAAGTTCTAGAAGGAAAAAGTCTGGTGTGGTTTCAAAGAGGATCTCATTTTTCTAAGAGGAAAAAACATACATCTGGATGGGAGGAAAACTCTCTGAGCACATCCAAGGAGTATTTTAGGATGTACTGTCTTTCTCGGTAATATCAGTCATGCACAGAAGGCCCCCTTGCCTCTACGGACGCTTCTGTCCCACAGACATCCCTGTGAGGAGAGTGCAACAAAACTGTAGATCTCCAGGGGAAAAATAATTATGCAAGAGAAAGCTTCACCTTCTCCTGGCTCCTGGTAAACAATTCTGCTACTGCTGGGGAAACACCTTGTGAGCAATGTCATCCAAACATCCCTGTATTGTTAGCAGTACTGGTTACATACCTTCTTGTATGCTGTTCTGGAGGTGGTTGACAATCGCTCCCAGGATAGTCGACAGATTCATCACCTGTGCACACTGTGCCAGCCCCAAGGTAAACAGTTCGTTCCAGCAGGCACGCACGAGGCTCGTATTACAGTCCTGCCTGTAAACAGCAGAAAATCAAACAATGCTGGGTAGTTTGCATATCAGCTTGGTATTGCCCTGTGTATAATTATGTTATGCATAACAATTCATAATAAGGATTAATCTATTGCAAAACTTTTTGGTAACAGGCGTATATTAGCATATTACAAGTATTTCAAGAAACAGAAATTACAGACTATGGGAAACCATTTCGGGTTATCTGTGAAATGGTGCTTATCCATTCTTTAGCAAGGTATCAAAAGCAAGCATTTAATTTCTACAAATTAATGCTTGCTTTTGATTTGGCTTTAGTTTCTGTAACCACAGTAACATCGGATATTGCAGTTACCCTCCCCTCTGCCTCTTCTATTTTATTCTTCAAAACAGGGAATACTGCATAATCTTCACACATTTTAAAATATTAATTAAAAATTAAACAATATTGTAACTGAAAAGTTCAAAATAGCTGGGAAATGTTCAGATCAGTGCTTAAATTCATTCAAAAGCAAACCATTCAAATGGAGTATGTCCATTTACCCAAGAGCTTGAAATGCAGGTATGGACCTAGCCCAGTGCATAGAGAGGAAAAGGAGTCGTGATGCTGACTCACAGATGTAGTGTACATTAAGGTACTCTGGCATCGGACTGGGCATTGTGAGCTGCAAAATATAAAAGTACAGTAAAACACATATAGTTCAGACACAAATCAGTTTTTATCATCGGTGAAATAACTAGCAAAAACATTCAAACTACTCTCATAGTCCATCACAATCAACAGTGCGACAAGAAGTTGTCAAAGGAAAATTGTACTAAACAACTCATTACTACTGGCAAGGAATGCAAATTGGGAATACAAGACAAGAAGTTATGTAGGAGCTCATACATCTTAAGCATTAGTTTTTTTAATAAGACATTTAAATAAGCACATACCTTAAATGTGACATGTGTATCTGTAAGTAGGGGTCCTTCCACTTCAATAATTGGTGTTGACTGATCTCTACTGATTACATGAATATTCCCTCCTCCTGTAGGATCCATCCCATCTGCCAAGTTATGAGCTGTTGTACCATCTGTAGTATTAAGTGCCTTAGCCAAAGTATCAAATGCCCTAAAAAATAAAAAATTAGTAAGCAATCAAAGAGTGCTTCCTTAGATGTTAAAAATTTCATAGTGCTCAAATTAAATGCTGTGAAATATTTCCACTTAGAGGCAACATACACAAGAACTCTTTAGGATGACACAAGGTCAGACTTTTCATGACAATTTGGTCCCTCTTTGGGCATTAGTAAAACAAATATATGTGCCCACCTATTACTGGTAAAAGATCTCCCTGTAAGGGAAGGAGTTCATACTGTAAATCCTGCTGATAGTTTTATCCTAGTATTTGAACTAGTAAAGGGGCCTTGTGCTGTGCTAGTTGCAGCTGGGATAGAGTTAATTTTCTTCACTTAAAGAAGCTAGTATGGGGCTACATTTTGGATTTGTACTGAAAACAATGTTGATAATGTAGAGATGTTTTTGTTATGCACAGCAGTGCTTGCACAGTGTAAAGGCCTTTTCTGCTTCTTGTCCTCCCTTCAGTGAGGAAGGTGGGCATGCATAAGAAGTTTGGAGGTGACACATGCAGGACAGCTGACCCCAGCCGATACAAGGATTATTCCATACTTTGTGATGCCACACATATAAAGAGGGGAGAAAGAGGAAGTGGGGGGATCTTTGGAGTGATAGCATTTGTCTTTGGAAGTAACTGTTACACATGGTGGAGCCCTGCTGTCCTGGAGGTGGCTGAACACCTGACTGCCCAGGGAAGGCAGTGAATGAATTCCTTTACTTTTCTTGTGTGTGTGGCTTTTGCTTCACATATTAAACTGTCTTTATCTCAAGCCACGAGTTTTCTCACTTCTGCCCTTCTGATTCTATCACCAGTCCCACTGGACTGAGGGAGCAGCTGTGTGAGGCTTCGCTGTCTTCTGGGCATAAATCTCAACAGTCCTCTTGCACTTAGCATTCACTGTCCCCCTTCTTACAGATTTGGTGAGGGTTACAGACCAGATGTATTCTGAACAACAAAGTCCCTGTCCTTGTCCCCATCCTTGATCTCCAGCTTTTTGGAACAGTGGAGAACAGTGTGGTTTTCTTCTAGATAATATGCCTGAATTTCCTTTCCGTTAAGATGAAATATGGGCAGGCACTCCTGATCTCCCACATATACATAGAGCCTTAAAAGTCTTATGACAGTAACACAAGAGAGACTGGTCCCTGGTCTTCTTTATATTCAAGCTGTTACTGGATCATTACCCAAACAGATCACTGTAAATTCTCTCTGGATTAACAGAACTTAAATGTAAAGAAGAATTTTGTATTCCAGTTTCATACCAGAGGACAGTATTACGGTATAGTGCTTCTTTGCCATTTTTTTGTCAAGATTTTTTTGGGGAAGAGATATTTATAGAATTTTTTTCTGCTTTAAAGAAGGAATAAGAGGCTGACATAAGCTGACATTGCAGTGTTAAGTATTTTAAAATATTAATTCACTCCACTTGAAGAATTCAAAGACTTAACAGCCTTAATTGATGGAAAACAAGATACTGTTCTCTGGGTAACTACCCATTATACTGCCTTTAAATGCAGCCAGCCCAGATGGACATTAATTAATGTCCTTCTCGCTCTCACGCTCTCTCTCTCTCCCCCCAGAGAGGTGTTTTCCAGTCGGTGTAGTGGGCAGACTGTCACTTTCTTTATTGTCAGGGGCTGTTCTGTGTAAATAATTTTTCTTACACCTTTTGTTATTAATGTTGTTGCTGTTACTGTTTCATTTTGCTGTTACTGTTTGTTTCCTAGTCTCATTCCTGTTTCCAGTAAATTGCTCGTATTTCAACCTATGACCTCTGCCTTTTGTGCCTCTGACTGGAGAGGGAGGGGGGAGTGAGTGGCAGCATAGTTTAAGAGTGAACATTAAATTGGAGAATACCATTCTTAAACCACGACAGTTAAGCTCCTCCTAAAAATCATCTTTTTGAGAAACAGTGGAGAGTTCTGAGTATTTTATCTTATTAACCTATACTGCTAAATTCAACCAACCTGCCTCCCTCCCACAAAAAACACAACCAAAAGCATCCAACAAAAAAAAAATCCCAGCCTTGCAAATCTTAAGTTGTGCTGGAAATTTTAATATTCCATGCTCCTTTTTCATATATTTTTCATTAAGAAAAGAAAGATTTCAATCTCTTTCTAAATTTACATTACCATGAGATGTAGATGCCATTATGGCAGCACAATCTCAAAAATAAATCTGCAGTAATGCAGACTCCTAAAAGCAGGGCTTAGGGCACAAGCATTGCACAGGAGAAGCTTACATAAAACACACCTGTGAAATAAAATGTCACTGAAATGTTGCTATTCTCAGAGTCTTTCAAGGTCAAAAGCTAGTCATTTATTATGTTTTTGAGAACCAAATCTGGTCTAGCTTTAAAACACTACATTTGTAACACAGGACACAGTTCTTCAAAAGAGGGCAAGAGCCAAAACTGATTTCTAAAGAACTGGCATTTTGTTTCAAAGTAGGGGCAATCTGGCAATCTATACTGTGTCTGGTGTAATAATGCCAAATTCCTTTAGTGAATGAGTGCAAGGATACACCACATAGAACACAAATTACTAAATAAGGTGTAAATATAAATGCATACCGTGTAATCTCACTTGCAGATTGCTCTTCTTGTTGAATTTCAGAAGTATCTCCATTATTTAGTGACTCACTGAGATTAGCGAGAGATGTTACAACATTTGCCAGTGTTCCTAAGGCACCCTGGCTTGTTTCAGCCTAAAAAGGAAACACTGTATTAGTAAATCAAATTATAGTTACTATGTCATATATAATTTCCCCCCCATTTTCAATCTTTTTGTTCTTTTTCCCCTATGCAACTTTTCCTTCTTCCTGAATGCCAGGAAGAACAATGGCTGTCAATTATCTTTAAATCCTATTCTAATTATCAATCCTAGTCCCAGATGAGACATCATATTGAGAACTACCTGTGGCTCACCTTTTGCAGAAATATACTTGCCAAAAGAAACCACAATCCTATTGATCAATTTATTACATCCATTCGTGTGGTTCTTCACACTTATCACAAACTTATCTTCTGACGAGCAACAACTATTTGAGACTATGTGCAATAGATAAAGTAACCTGAACAAATTTGTAGATATCTCAGAACTGAAGTGAGCAGTAATACCTTGGAATCAGCAGTTAGGAGGACTGTACCATCGTCCCTGATCAAAGGCTGCTGAATATTCACGAGCATTCCCGGATCAAGAAGACCGGCTGACCTGTTCAAAAGCATAAGGCATCTGATGATCAGTAGTATTTTCCATTAATCAGAAGAATGTGTAACAACTTATAAGAGCATAAAAGGAATTACCAGTTTTTAAATAAACAATTTAGTGAAGCTTACAGTTAATTTAACAGGACTTAAGTCTTTCTGAAACATTTCCCAAAAAGTAGCTTGAAAGACAGAAAGACTGAAAGATCTTATAATTTCCAGTGCAAAACAATGACAACATCCCAAATGCGTATCTTCTCATTTGCTTTTTATTCTCGTTTAGTCTGCTTTAAGGAAAGCTGTTGTCGTCTCATGTTCTCAGAAGTCACCTAGTAGCTCTAGTTTTTATATTAGACTTTGGAGGAAGGCATAGCTCTGTATTCCAAGCAAGACACTGGCCAGCACTGAATAAAAGTCATAAAAATATTTTTTACATTCCAAAATATAGTCATAAACAGTCATGTAATCAAAGCCTGCATAAAATTTCTGCTGCCTTGACTTTTGCTGCTTTTTGACCCAACATCCTTCCCCTCTCCTGTATCTAATTTAGGGAGACAGTGCAAAGTCTTTGCAGTCAGCAAGAAGTTTACTTGCTACTTAGGTGATGCTCCAAGTGTCCATAACATGATAGCAATGCACACAACACAGGTGCAAGGCTGCAGGACATTACAGTGCAAGGGGTCTGACACTAACAGCTATCATTGTGAACAAGCACAGGCAGCAAATTATCATGTATTATGCAAATCTGAATCCCACATAAATAACAGAGTGGTTCTTACTGAGTATAGTAGTGTTTATAGGTCTGTAATGGATCTGCAGCTCAAGGAAATTTTTAAGAAGCAAATTTTCTGTGAGTACTTCTTTCAAACAAGAACACTGAAAAACAATTCTCCAAGAAACCTGCAGCCCAAACTTCCTAACTGCAGTGTCATTTGTTCAATAAGGAATATGTATATGAAAAATTAAACACACACACTTCCTCCCATATGAAAACTGAAGAATAAAATAAAATTTTTACGTAGTTCTCAACCATTTGTAAACTATAGTTTTTAAAATGTCATATTTAACCTAGACTTTTTTTAGTCTATTCAGAAAAAAAAAAGAAATCTTGCCTTTGTTTGTAATGATTTTCATTTTCACAACCATTGCCTACGGAGACATCTGAGAATGCAGGAACTGCCGTGGCGGCAGGGTACAGGAACCACCTTGGAGTATCTTCCCTATAGTAAAAGGAAGCTACTGTTTTGCTGTTGTTGAAACGAGTCTCTTGGGATGTGAATCAGCAGCCACTGAGTCTCCCTAACTATTGCCTTTAGGAGAAGGAAGCCTGATTGTGCCATTTGCAGATGTGATTTCAGGGAAGTGCCAACTCAAATATATCAGAGCATTAGCCTACATGCTTTCTGCTTGAGTATCATTCACTTGTTCTGCATTGCTCTGACCTGGACAAGAGCCAGCTCTGAACTGAAAACCACATACCTGTATCAAAGCACAGGCAACCCCCGACCAAGGGGAGAGAAAATGATGCATCTGACTCCCTCATCAGAAGGCTAAATAATTACTTTATTATGCTATACTATATATATATTGCATCTAAACTGAATCTGCCTTGCACTCACCCTTGCTCACAATTGCACAGAACTGCACTCATCCCTCAACCCTCTCGTGACTGTATGGTGACAGTCCAACACACGCACACTTCTTGGCCCTGATAGGGCAAGGGAACAAAACATCCTCACTCTGGATAAACAATCTCCATTCTGCATTCCACCTTAGCATAACACAGGCACAGCAAGAGAGATAAGAATTATGTTTTCCTTCTTCTCTGCTTCTCTCACAACTTCTTTCTGTTCAGAGGGCATGTGAATACCACATACCTGTATGCAGACATGAAAACTTTCATGAGAAGCAGAACCTACATTGGCCTTAGTAATGGAAACAGATGATGTGTGCATTAAGAGTTCTTTTCTGTTCCCTCTGAGAGCACAGGGGAGAAAGAATATAGATGTGACTGCAAAGTAATATGCACAAATAACGTGAAAGAAGATGCATGGAACTGAGGTACTCACCGTGTCCCATCTTTATCTGCCACAAATGTTGGAGTTGCTATTAGAGGGCTTCGAAGATCTTTTCTTATATAGATTTTTTCAGTAGAGGCTGCACAGTTGGTTGGTTTTTCACGTTGCACATCAAAAGGCTTTCTTTCACTTTGAACCGCTACATAAAGATAGAAACATACAGATTTGAAAGGAAATAATTCAAACAAAAAATACAAAAAGTAAATAAAATTCCTGCAGTTATGATTGTGTACCAGCTCAGTTCAAAACTGGAAATTCAGTACCAAGAGTGAAGAAACACAGGCTGCAATGTCACTACATCTGTGAGTATGTGTATTTTTATATATACTTTTAACTAAGAAAGTCACAGATTGATCTTTTGCTTCAAGTTTTGCTGATCTGGAATAAAATATTGCTCTTTTTTCTGCATTTGAGAAGATGAAAGATTCTACAGACTGTGTTTTCAATTTGTTTATATATATTTTTTATGGGCACAGCTATATCTAAATGCTAGGCACATTCCTATTCTGGATGACAAAAAACAATGCGAACCCTGAAAGGAACCCTGAAAAAGTCAAGAGAGGCAAGTTACCTAAGAGATGCAGGTTAATTCCTTGAGAGGATACTCTGCATGACATACACTTCACTCACAGCCATTATTTCCTCCCAGTTAGGGAAGAGTGTTCCAAAACTAACCCATTTATAATCTACATTTATACTTGAGAATTTAAGCAAACTAAGTTCAGTCACTGAAGTGCGAACAAGTGCAGCAAATTTTTTAATTAAAAAAGGAAGAAGCAGTTACTTTTAGACTTTTAAAGAAAATCAAAAGTGCATCTTTATATTATTAAAATACTATTATTAAACATATTACAGAACATTATCCTCGTAACCAGCAAGAGTTACTTAGTTCCTGATTTTATTTTTGCTATTGTTATTATTAGCAAAATTTAGGGGCTTCAAAGTTGGCATATCAAATTTATTGGCTTAGTGAACACATATAAATTAATCAGAGGCCTGACCCAAAGCCAGTGAAGTCAGTAAACATACACCCTAATCATACTGGAATAAGAAAGGTTTACTTTCTGGAACTGCAGCAGTTTTTCTTGTACAAATGTCTCATATTCAGCACATTGCGTGCAAAGCAACAGAATCATCACAACAGGTCAGGGGTTTCAGAGTGCAAATATAACAATTATGTTCCTATTTACAGCTTAAAGTTCTGCCTCCCTTGAACTCAGTGGCTGGAACTTACCCTGCTGAGATCAGATCACAAAACAACCTTGTAATTGTTTCACATAGTGCTAAATTGAAGAACACGTGATATAAACTGAAGACAAAAATATATTGAAACAAGTGTTTGGCTGCTAGCACTGGAAATGTATGAGGTACTACATACAAACATGAAAGCATATTTTAAAACATATGACAGTTTATACAATGCCTCATAAAACACTGCTCACAAATTATCAAGTTAACATAAAAATTTAAAAAGAGGGGGAAAAAAAAGACTAACTATTTTCTATCACTGGCTGAAAAAGTCGCAAAAATAAACTGGAAGGAAAGCAGATTCTCAAAACAGAGTATTAGACTCAGACTTGTGTCAATCCATGTAAAAAAATTTTCTGTTATAAACATACACTGTGTTTGGAACATGCATTGTAAGTGATGCTGTAACTGGGCTCCTCAAAGACAACAGCACTTGGAGACATAGTTCAAAACAAACCACTACTGCACCTCAGATATAAAATGGTGATGAAAGAAAGGTGCGCTAGATGCTGCCAAAACGTTCTATTTCCTTCAAGCAACATATACCAAAACAGAGAGAACGCACTAACGAGTGGTAGTCCACATAATTGTTATTTGGTAGGCACAATATCACAATGAGTACTTAACACTCACATTCCATTTTCATGCCCATCTCTAGACATTTCTTAAGCCTACAAAACTGGCATCGATTCCGATGGTGTTTATTGATGATACAGTCCTGGTTGCTACGACAACTGTAGGTCAAATTCTTCCTTACACTCCTTTTAAAGAAACCTTTGCATCCCTCACAACTGACAGCACCATAATGACGACCTAGGAAACATATATATTATCAGGTGGGAATTACTTATATTTTAGCATAGAAATATACATTTTAACCAAGTAAAACACTGTAAGTCACCCGTTAAATTTCTTTTGAATTTGTGCCAGCATTTTGGACCATGAAAGCATTACTACAGTCTCACAAGATATTTTTGATTTACCTATTGTCAGGGGTTTTGATGAGAGAGTGGAGAGAAGAGAGGAAGGCTCAGGATATTTCTGGATGTGCAGTTGATGAATGTGTGGTTCCCACTCTGAGTAAGTACAGATACAATTCTATCTGCGGTTACAGACTATAGGATACATTTAGAGAATCTATCAGCTAAGAGCTCTAATAATTTCAGAAAACAAGTAATTTTACACCAAAATTTAAAATGCAATCTTAATTTAAGTTTCCTGTCCATATTAATTCTGGTATTGTTTTAATTTCATAAACACTTAAAAAAGTAAAAGAAAGTGAGAAAAAGAGACAGAAGGGTGTCCTCTCTGGGATGAAAGCACAGAACACCCCCTTGACTAATATAAAAATTTTATCTTAAGATTCCTTGTTACTGCATGGATCTGAAGCACTGAGGATTCATGTAATGTCTGCTTGCCTGGCTTTGTGATAGTAGAAGAACAAAATCTACCAGGATTAAGATTGTTAGAGAGCACTAAGAAGCATTTTCTTGGAGTAGACAATTTTAGGTGACATGTTTATTTCATGGTTGCACGTCAGTGTGGGGAACTGGACTACGTGCTTCAAGCAGTCATTCTCAATTACGAGGAGCAATTTAATCATTATTTTGTCTTAAAGCCAATTTATCATATGCTTTAGTTCAAGGAGAAAACCTAATATTCTTCCAAGCAGAGTTTAGCTATTTTTTGTGTATAGATACAGAGTACATTTTTCCATTTAAAAACTCAATTGCTATTCCATGATTATAACTAAAATCAGTTAAAGCACATGAAAAATCATATCTTCATCCCAGTCATCCTTTCAAGCAAGTTTCTTCAATACCACTTTGTAGGTTCCTTACCTGATGCTTTATCACCACAGACTACACAATATTCTACTACCTGGGGCCGCTGAACATCAGTTTTTCCTAGCAGGCGTTCCACTGAAGCAGAGTCTGTCACTATCTAAAGCAAAATTCCAGAACAAAAAGATGTAATTAGCCAGATATAAAGATAAGGAATCTTAACTATAGAACAAGATTGGTGTATCAGCTAAGAGGGGACTGAATTTATCAATAAGTATGGCATGTGGAATGAAATTAAGTAGTATAAAATGCAATTTTATGAGAGTTCTTACTGATAATAGAGAGACTTTTGAAACAGTCATATCAAAACAAATTGCAAATAAAACTGCTAGCTTTGTTTATTACAAATGTTTCCTCACTTGTGCAATCAAGAGTATTTTTCCCTTCTTGCAAATACCCTCAAGCAGCTGCTATATTTTAGCCAAAGACAGTTGGCCTTCAGATGCTGTTCCCATCTATCTCTTCTCTAGCTATGAGTGATGTGTGGTTCAGAGGGGATAGCCTGGAGCTCAGATCTACCATAGAAAACACTTTAGCTTCCAAAGGCCTTGGATTCCAAAACTTCTGTTCTGAAGTCTCATTTAACCAATAAAAATTTAAAAACCCAATCCCTCTGTAATGTCAGTTATACTATTTAGCATGGAAAAATGAATTTTAGAATACTTTTAATAACATTTAAAAAATATTTATGTAAAAGTTACTCCTCTTCCTGCAAAATATTCTCCATTGTAACAGTAACAAGAGAGACCAGGCACTTTCTCATTTGTTTTATTCTTTTTTTTTAAGACCGCTAGGAAGAAATCTGAAATTTCATGAGAGGTAGATTATTAGTTACATCATTGGCTTTGTAAAGCTTCAATTCATGCAGATTATGCTCAAGACCCACAAAAAACATAACAGAGCTTTATTGCAATGTCTGAATGTAAGGTACTAATGTAAAGTGTCTGCAATACTGAATGTAAAGTACGAACTCATATAAATTTGCTCAGGTGAGTTGTATCTCTGTATCAGTGAATCTTACACTGAGAAATCCTGGCACTTCTCACAAGCACTGTCTTAAGGATTTCCTTATGTCTTTGTAACCTGAATGAGAACACACAACGAGGGACGATGAGTGCAATGGAATACATGAGGTAGGTGAAGACTGAAGGATTTATGATTGAACAATGAAGCTTAAAATTATTATGTCTGATCCATGTCATGAAAAAACTACTGCAATTGGTCTTAAAGCAATTCAGACTTAATTTAGAAACAACAAAAAAAAAACAAAAACAAAAACAAAAAAAAAACAAAAAAAACAAAAAAAAACAAAAAAACAAAAAAAAACAAAAAAAAAAACCAAAAAAAAAACAAAACCAAAATTCCATGATTTACCTAAATTACTGTACTTACCTGAATTCTGCCTGGCACAATGTTGTCTGTGGTGGTAAAGATAAGCTGCTTGGCATTAGATGTCTCAGGTGTTGCCAAGATCACCTTTCCTGCACCAGTTCCATCTGGACTAGCTAAAATGAACTGTTGCTTTGGAGACACAGCTGAATCCACTGCTGTCACTATTTGAATTTTCTGACCTGTTTGCTGATCTGTCACAATCTGTAAAACATTGAAGAAATTTGTCACCACAGTAAATATTATGTTTTAAAATCTTTCATTCCATCTCAGAATTATATCAGTGAAAAATGACGAAGAAGCTCTCTCAAATTTTTCTTTATAAATGGCACTAAGGAGATGTTCCCCAGTTAACATTTACCAATGCATTTTCTACCTACGTATTTTGCGTAAGATGTCACTCCCTAAAGTTATCAACAAAAGATGGAATCAGGCAGCCTTATTGTTTCACACACTGATTCTCAAGATTCTGTTATGATGGAAGGTTTCTATTTCTGATGCAGTTGTCTGGTAGCATGATCTCTATTTTGCCTGGTAGAATAACCGTATCAACATGCACTAGTATTTCATTAAAATTTAGTAAGTCCTATATAATTTGCCATTGAATACATTCTGATACATTCATGACATTTTTATCATTTACCAGTAACGAAGTCCCACTGTGCAGCATTCTCGAAGGCCAACTTTGTGCTAAATATATTAATCTCCTACTGGCTCCTAAATAAGTGGGAAGAGGAATGCACTTGGAGACGATCTCAGATTTCTGTTGACAATATCTCACCCTTTGTTATGGCCAGGGCTCAGGAGATCTGCTTGTGTAGGCAAGGTTTAATCTGTGTTAATACTCTTCACTGGCTAACTATTATATACAGACATCTAGTCAGCACCAATACTGAGGGAAAAAGAATTTTAGTTTTCACTAAAAAATTATCTGATCTCACAAGACTTGAAGGAAGTATTCCATAGTCTTTAGCATGCTTTTGTATAAAGCTCAGCAGGAGGAGAAGAAAAAAAGAAAATACATAATAGTTGGTTAATTAATGGATTTTTACCTGAATGCGTTGTGGTGAAGCTACAGAGGAGTCTGTGGAAATTATCTGGATACGCTGGGAAGGGCTGGTCATCACTGGAGATTCAGATAGCGAAGTCTGAACAGTCGGCACCTGTAAATAACATACAGAATTTTAATTCAGTGTTGAACAATTTAAAAATACCTGTATTTATAAAAGATCAGGTAGCCCTATAGTTTAGAATCTAAATTTACTGGAAAGGTTACAGTCATTTAACCAACTTGGATTGGCTTTCAATGAATTATCAGAATTTTTTTTTTTTCTGGAAATTGAGTGAACCTGACAAAACCAAACCACAACTACCACCACCACTCTGCTCAAATGAATCACTGGATAGGTACAGTATGATCCTTTAGCTTCCTGAAATGCAGAAATACTTTTTTCCACTTTCGATTATACACTTACCTCATTTTTTTCTTCTGTAAGTAAAATGTGAAGTAGTTCCCCTTTTATAATTTCAAAGTACTTTTGAATGACAGAGATTAACTTTAACACTGCTTCTGAATACTATTGTTTCTTGTCCTATTCCATAACTTTCCAGACTACCAAACTATAATGCAAATTTAGTTCTGAATACTTAGCCTGAAAAACACCCCTTGCAAAGCTGTTTTCAGAGCAAAAATGTTAAATACGGAATTAAACACAGGTGATAACATTTAGATTGGATCTTGGGAAGAATTTCTTCCCTGGGAGGATGGTGAGGCCCTGGTACAGGGTGCCCAGAGAAGCTGTGGCTGCCCCTGATCCCTGCAAGTGTCCAAGACTGGACGGGACAGGGCTTGGAGCACCCTGGGATAGAGGAAGTCCAACTCCCCTGTGGCACGGAGTTGGACTAGACAATCCTGAAGGTCTCATCCAACCCAAACCATTCTATGAACCTATTATCTGCAGTAACGTATCCAAAATCAGGATGGTCACAAGTTGTTTTTATCAAATCCTCTGCTAAACAATCTTGGAATTATATCAAAATTTTTACAGCTGGACAACAGGGCAGTTTCAATTTTAGCTTGCTTTGAAAAATCTTTGTTTAATATACAGAAAAGTTAATTTATGACATCAAGAAAAAACAGTTCGGATAGCAAGGAACACGGACTACACTCTCTTTGGGGAAGCAGAGGTATTAAAATACACAAGACTTAATGAAAACATACCATTTACTCCCCTATTGCCTGAACAATAAATAGTTCCACATACTGTGAAAGTGTAATCTAAATTAAACATACAATCTCCAATTATCTTTAATACACAGGTCACAAAAGTTGCACACTAAATGAGGAAAACAGACAGGAGAGATGTAGAAATAAGAGGCATCTTCTAATTATTGGATGATTCAAAGGTTTCAGCTGCAGAAAACAAGACACCTAGGTGAGAAAAAAAACTCCCAAAAATCTAGACTCTTAGAAGACACATTTAATGGATGATCTTCTTGCCTTCCATGCCAAATTATTAACAAAGCTATGTGCCCTTTAAAAGATCTAAATTAGAGCAAGAAGGTCTTTTAAAACTGTTTTACAGTTGTTCAGTTGTAGAATCCTTAGCCTTTCATTGATGCATCTTCAAACCTTCAAACAATGTACTGCAGACATCTTGGAAAAAAAAGAATAGAACAATTCTTCTATTTTGTTCAAAGAGAAAGAACGTAGACATAAGGTACCTGCATGGAAATTCTTTAAACATTTTGGAACTGAACACCGATGTTGTTTTCTGGGTTTGCAAAGTATATTTAACCTGAACCCCATGTGGCACAATTTTGTCCCCCACCTGACTCCACCCTCCTGTCAGGGAGTTGTAGAGATTGAAAAGGTCCCTCCTGAGCCTTCTTTTCTCCAGGCCTAACAAACTCAGCTCTCTCAGCCACTCCTCAATGACTGACTCATCAGACCCTTTTCCAGCTCCTTTGCTCTTTTCTGGAGACACTTCAGCCCCTCAATGTCTTTCTTGCCCTGCAGAGCCCAGAAGTGACCCCAGGATCTGAGGTGTGGCATCACCAGTGGCCAGTACTGAGCAGCAGTCACTACACTGGTCCTGCTGGCCATGCTGTTCTTGATCCAGGATGCCAGGATACCATTGGCCTTCTTGTGTGACCTGGGCACACCCAACTCACATTCAGTCACTGTCGACCAGCACCTGCAGGTCCTTTCCTGTTGAGTGGCTTTCCAACCATCCTGCCCAAAGCCTGGAGTGCTGTGTAGGTTGTGGTGACCTTGTTGAACTTCACATTGTTGGCCTTGGCCTCAATCCCCTCATCCAGGTCATCCATAAAGATATTAAAGAGAACTGGACCCAAAACAACCCTGAGGAACCCCACTAGTGACTGAATAGTGGATGTGGCACCACTTCCCAGTCCCAGTGACCCAGCCAGTTCTTAACCCCACAAACGTGTCCAAGTCATGCGCCACAGCCCTTCTGGGACAGTGCTGGGAGAGCGTATCAACGGCTTTGCTGAAATACACCTAGGCACATCCACAGCCTTTACTTCATCCATGAGGTGGGTCACCTCATGGTAAAACAAGACCAGGTTGGTCAGGCAGGACCTGCCTTTCCTAAACCCACACTAGCTGGGCCTGGTCCCCTGGTCCTGTGTGCCATGTGATCTCACTCAGGAAAATTAATTTAAAATTAGCAAAATTGAAAGGAAAATCCATCAGATTTCCTGTAGAGCATCTTTAGCTTTAAAAACTCATTCCACAACAAAACATTTTAATGAGGCTGCAGTGAAAGCTGAGAAATGGATGAAAACAGAAAATATTTTTAAGATTTTCCAAAGTTAAATTTGTTAAAGTCATGGTACATGAAGCTTTGAGAAGGTGATCATGTACTTGACAGATTTTACAACAATAAACTCATTAACAACAATAAACAACAAAATCCAGTGAACTTCCACTACAAAAGCTTCTGCAGCAAATTAATAACTTAATTGTCTAAGTAGCATTAGTATTTTCTTCCCATTTCAACGACTCCATAGCACAGAAATATGCTCACTATTGAAATTAAGCACTTTACTTGACAGAAAACACAATCATCTATTGTACATCTCTCTAAAAATAGTGTGTATATATATGTAATTACCTAAGGGAGTGTATTTACAGTAGGGGTACACTGTAAATGTTAGGTCAACTGACTGTGCTCTAGTGCATTAGAAAGTATTACTGGTATCTAGAATATACTTGCTTGGGCTCTCAAATCAGTAAGTACCACTAGCAATAATTTCATATGCTGAAGTTTATAGAAATTAATAATGATTTGCCTTAAGTGACAAAGAAAATCTGCACAAAGCTCAAGAAATACAAAAATACGCTTAAACACATATGCATCTACCTTTTTCATCATTAAGCTAAAAACATGTATTTGGCAATTAGGTGCATTTTGAAGGCTGGCAAAATTAAATTTGTTTTCTTCTGTTTAAATTATTAATAATTTTCCCCTTTTTAAATATAAATATATATAATTGTATATTTACCTTATTTTTTTCTACTTTTTTCAGTTTCTAAATTTTAGTTGAAATCATGTTAAACTTCCAGTAGATGGGTGTGTATATATAAAATATATACGTATATATAAAATCAGTAGTTTGAAGCTATGTTTCTCCAAGCATTTCATTATTTTATGTCATTAGAAATAAATAAGGTTTCTTCACAGGCATACAGTCGTGTTTATACAGTAATTTACTGATTTGCCCATCATGTACATAGGCATCTATGTATGTTTGTATGAGCATATGTACATATATAATACATACTTGTCCTGACTAACCAAATTTTCAATACTTTCTGTAGCTTATTTCCCCCTACCACACTGATTATAAAAGCAGTATTTGAGAAATAAATTGAAGGAATAATCCATTGGCCAATTGAGAGAAATTTTTAAAGCCTCTAATCTTTTCTAACTTAAGCAGAAAAACATTTTCTATATTTTCTCCAGTAAAAGCCACAGTAATTGTATTGCATGAATACATTATGTGCAAACCAATTTCAGAGACAATAATTTCTATTCTCTTTCTTATATTAATTAAAGCATAATTAAGCAATCATAGACCAAATATTTTTAACGGCACCCATAAAACAACTGAAGAATTTAAATGAAAAATATGGTACCAAGTTTTATACCTGCAACTCAAATCAAATCAGAAAGACCTATTTTTCCACAGATATTTTTCCTAATGAGTATCGTTACCTATTAAATTAATAATAGGCTCTTACTAAAAATGTATATCCAAATATGTTTCTTTCACAGGTGTAAGACATATCTAAAAAAAGTTTCAGTTATTCTCCTTGGAATTAGTTTTCCTGACCTCTGCCAAGTGGTCCTTTGTAGGATGGCTGAGACAGGTCGAATCCACCACTAGAAGAACTCTAGTTTAACTGCCCTTGCCAGTGCAAGATCTTGCACAGCACATAAAAAGGCAACAATCACGGAAGAAACTGCAATTGGCACGTCTGCACGATAAAGAAAATCTCAGAGCAGCTCTTATGGAACACCCCACACTTGTATCACACCAGCAGCTATGCCACGTCTGCCAACACTCCTCAGTTCAAACACTGCCAAACTGCCTAAACCAGATACGGTCTCCTTACTCCCATCCGCACTTTCTGTGGGATACCGCTCAGGCTCACGGTATGTCTAGGTCTTTTACCATTAACAGGAACTTGAGAAAAGCTGTATTGGAAGCAAAAATTGTTTAAGAAGACTTTGCATCAAAACTCCACTTTGAAAAATCATCAGAAATGAGCAAGTGGCCAGTGATAGCAATAAAATATATTAAATATAAAGGGTCTTATGTCACACTTCATTAATTCTAAACAAAGTAAAAACTTGTTCCATCAGAACAACAGTGTTTCCATTCTCCTTTTCCAGCACACTGTCTTCATCTGGACCAAAACCCAAACTGCAGAACTACTTAGGATGCAACATGTCAGAGATGTCTGAAGAGGGTCAAGAAAACATTTTATGTGACAAAGTTATCCAATATTTTTTGAGCTCCTTGGGAAAACATACTTTCCAAAAGGCTCTAGACTTTGACAGTTTCCTATCAGGACACTGAGGGAACTGAAAGCAACTGAAAATTCTCCAGCAATGCAGCTGTCATAAACAAGATCCAGGAAGAACAGGGCTCAACAGTCACCTCATGTGACTCGCTCCCTGTAGCCTCTGACAGGAAAAAGGATGCACCGGGAATAGTTTCTGGCTGCCAGAGAGCTGGCCAAGGACAGTTTTAGCAACAACTAAATATTATTCCTGGTTACACCAGAGCTGCTATTGGAAAGATGAAATAGCCCTTATTTCCACCACCAAACATTCCCTCCCCTTCCTCCCCCCTCCCACCCACGACAGCTCTGTTTAAATTTTTTTTTAAATTTTGCAGTAAAATCACAGGTACTACACAGGGAATGCACCTCCACTTTAAAAACAAACACGTTTTTCTTAAACAGTATTCAAGTCAGATCTAAGCTGATGCTGGGACTGCACCTAGGCCACTTCCATATTGCACAGTGACAGCACTAAATATATACTTCAGAAAAGCAGCATTATTTATTTTTTCATTAAGGCTTACGTATTTTTGCTGCTTTTCAAAAGCTACTGAGGATAAGGAGAAACTGCTGAAATTCCCTCCGAATCCCCTAGCTGCTCTCTGTTCTTTAGTTTCATGAACTGTAAGTAATGGCAACTTCAAACACTCAAAACAGAATTCTCCTCCAATCTGTTCAGAAATGCACAATTGGAAAAAAATTAAACAAGCGATACTATATAAAGCAGAAGCAAGCAAAAGCAGTGAAACCATCTGAAACCATTAAAAGAACAATTTTTAAAAGTCCTAAAAATAGAATAAGTACAAAAATACATGCAACACTGGAGCACACTCAGCAACTTCTGTGAAACATTCTGTTTCATGAAAAAACTGAAGAACTATTGCTCAAGAAAGAGAAACAATGTAGCCTACTTGCAGGGCAGTCTGATTTGGTGCTTGGCACCGCAGTTCTCAATAAACCCATGCACTACATATGTGGCAGTTATGTTGCAAAAGTGATGCATTAGGTTATCCAGTTGCAACTTCTCTCTCACAGTTCATAACCTGAAATTCAGTGCATTGTCAATGACTCTCTTCTTCCATTTAATTTTCATAGATAAAAAATATGACTTTCAAAAAGTCTGTCATTTTTTTAAAGCCAGTACCAAGTTTGATTCTACGTTTTCTCTAAGACATGGTGAGTACAAATATAGAATTTTAGCATATTTAAAGAAAATTCATTATGTATTTACCTGTATTAAAAACTATCTGACAGAAGACACAAATAGCAGGTAGCCAGCCATTCACAAAGAAATGATTCAGTATTAACATGGTCATAGTATTACTGAATTCCTAACGAGATAATGCTGCTTACAACTGGTTTTCCATGAACAAAGTTTTCATGGTGTTACGCAGTGGACAGGCATATCATTTAAGCAGCAGCTGAATACTATAAAGAGATGAAGCCCTCCATTTACCCACCGGCCAGGAAGAAATCACAGAGCTTCATACACTCTTGAGATGGAGCGATCTCTCCAGTGGCAAGATACAACCATCACACTATGTTACCACGGTGCATTTCCTGCACGAGGAATTACAAATGTCACATATTTTATGTGCTTTAGAAGTTATTACAGCACCCAACCTCTACCAAAATACTACAAAGTTTGTCAGTATTTCCATTACAGGTTTCTCTTTCCAAATATATTTGTAATTGTTTTTTAAAAATGCAGCTTGCCAAATTCATACCTGGTACAGAAAACTAGAGTGAAAAATCTCTTGTTGGTTTTCACTGTGAAACTTACGAAGTTTTTTGAAACTATTCCATAGATGTCAATTCCAGGACACTCACTAGGCCATTTTCCATGCTAAAAAGAATGAAATTTCTTTTTTAAAAATGTACTTCTAAGTAGAGAATCTCCAGTCCACTTCTAAAAACAGAACTAAACTTATATTTTCTTCTTATACAGGACTTCTTCTTGAACTAAAAATATTTTTAATATCCAGGTGTAATCTTAGCTCAATAGGTGAAAGAAAACTCCACACTAATGTCTGAAAAGCGCCCTTATCTACAGAGGTCTCTCAGCCCATTTGCCCTTTATTATTTATTAAATCCCTTAATTACGTAACCATATGAAAAATCACAGTAAACTTCGAGGATACTAAACCAAATAATTTTAATCAGACAAAAGATCCAGTTTATTTTCTGACTGAAGTTTGCATAGTGAAGGAGATAAATTATTTTCTATGGCCATAAACACTTGCAGTTTGTGTTTATGAGTTGATTTAAACTTTTTAGCCGTTGAGCATCCAAGCTTCAGTGAATATGCGTCAAGACATCACTTAAAAGAATTTTAAGTAGGTTTTGCGCTTTTTTTCTTTTAAGCATAGGCACAAAATATAAAAACTGATTTAAGTTAACCACCTTGCTGTAAATTCAGTACAGCGCATAAGTAAAACAGGTAACTTCCAACACAGTGGTGGATCTCGATTACAATTCCAATTAGGTGCAGAAGCTTTCCATGTCCCAAATGGTCAATCTAATGATCAAATGACAAGATATTCTGTTGTATTAAGTTTTTAAACAATTCATAATACAGCCAAGTTTCTCTATAACTCATGTTGAACTTTCTACTTGCATTCTTAATATGGGGACCACCAGAACGAAGCAGGGTGAACAAAACATGTCCCAGTTGCACTGGTTTCCTGCTGCTTGTCCCCACGTGTAAAGCAGCACTTTTCTTTAAAGATCTTCTGTTCCATTTATGCTTAATTGTAAACAGCAGGGACTCCCTAATAAGTTTTTAACTTCAAAATCTCATATACCAACTGTTGTGATATCATCTGTCACTCACCTCAGCCACCTGCTGAGTCTCCACTACCTGCTGAGCCAGCACCTCCATACTGGTTGCCATGGTGAGACAAGACCATTAGAGAACCTGTTCGGAAAGATGCCAGCAACTTCCATCAGGCACAAAAGTTTGGGTTTTTTCTTAATATTAAAGAAAGCTCTGCTACAAACTTTTGAAAATTTACAATTCTGCTTGAAATATCTGGCAAATAAGAGAAGGTGCCATTGACGTGTGTGTGTGCACACATACATACACATATATACATATATGGGACAAGCATACTGGAACCATGCTGATCAAACTGCTGAGGTACAGTTATTCTTTTACTTTATTAAGCCTCTAATATACTCTTTCCAGTCCGTTATTTAAGCTGTAAAGAAGAGATGTTAATTTCATAAATGAGAAAGGACTACTTTTAAAGTCAAGTACTAATGCAGCTTGTGGAATTCATAGATCTCAAAGGCACTTTCCTCAGCTCAGGCAGGAGAAACCCTGCCATTAAACTGCTTCTACACCACCTGCTAAAGCAGGGAGCAGCAAGCTAAGAATGCTGTTTGGCATAAATTTTCATTGAGTTGTTCCGTCAAACCACCACGTTCATCCATATTCTTAACAGTAATCTTACCCAATAAGGGAAATAAACAGTTACATCTAAAACGTACCTTCCACTATTTAAACTATTTTTTATTATAATGTGATACTACTATCACAATGAGAAGAAAATACTGCAGAACCATTTCATCCTATTCCAAGTAACTCCACCTTCAACCTTAGGGGTTAAAAAAAATACAAAGAAATCAAAGACAAAGAAACTATAAAAAACCACTTCCAATGCATTTTTCATTATCATTATTAGGGGTGTATTTCTTCCAAGGTAAATTTAATTAAGATTTCCAATTAATGCATTCATTTTTAATTGTGACTTGCTAATTACAGGGGTAGACTTCAGATTCTGATTTGTTGTTGTAGGGAATAAAAAAGCATTCCTGAATGCTGGCTTGTTCGATGTTTCACTGGAAACCTCTGCTTAAAATTGCAAAGCCATTTGCAATTAAGTAATTTAATATAAAATTTAAAAATACAGCAAACCATAGCAACACAAGTGACAGAAAAATGTATGCATGTCTCTATCACCCATTCAAATGTAACTTCTACAAAGCTAACATTGTTAAATATGTCAAAATTCATTAAATTAAATGGATTCACTTATATTGTGACATATGTGAAAGTAATTTTTTGTACATCAAGTAAAGATTATTTGTAACTATGCATAATCATACTTCAGACATCCCCATGGAAATTGTATTTATGCTGGTTTCTCCTACAGCTTGTCATTATTTTATTGAAGTATTGCACTTGATTATGACCATGAACCATTTCCACCAAACTCAGCTTATGGATGGTTTCTCAATTGTTCAATGGTTCCTTTTCAGTGTTTCCTCTTATTTTTTTTATATTCAGCAAGAAGCACAAGAAGCATAATCATATGCTCTTAATATGCTGTTTTCTCAGTGCTTCATGATGACAGAAGCCCTTCAGATTAGATCTTGCTCATAACAGTACCTTTCTGAGAGACAAAACACTAGTGGTTTCTGCAGAATGAGTCCGAGAGATTTGCCGTTGTTGGTGTTATCACCAAGGCTTTTTGTACTTTTGACCTTCACAAAAGAACCTTAAGCTGAGGCTATCTGGTCAAATCCACTGAAGCACAGAGACCATATACAGCCAAGCCAAGCTTCTCAATGGTGTCAACTCCCAGGAGGCAAAATCAGCTTCCTGGCAAAAGCCCTCAGCAACAGTTTGTAAGGCAACACAACAAAACCCCCCAAACCAACACAAGAAGTGAAATTTAAAAGCCAGGAAGAGCCACCTGGAACACCAGGAAATTATTTTCAGCATAACAGGGTGGCAGCCAGCTCATTATACGCTGTCCAAAACACAGTGTAGAATCACTAATCTTTCCCTAAGCTGCACTGAAACCTCAGAGACAAGTCATAAATTCCACTTGAGAGGTTCTAAAGGTATGGCGCTACTGACAAGACATGGCAAAAGGCCGAATTCAAACGTAATGAAATTTGTTCCTTTGTCTTAATGAAACGAGGTTCTTTACGCTGTGAGCTCGACTCGGCTACACCGAGCGGCCTCCAGCAGGCTGCCATCGGCGGGACGGGCGCGGAGCGGGTCCGGCCCCGCCGGCAGTCCCCGGTCGTTGTCCCGGCGGCAGGAGCCCGCCCACACCCGGACACCGCCGACCGGGCAGGAGACACGGCGCCCCGACACGGCCCAGGCCGCGCCGGGCCTGCCGCGCCCCCATTGGCCGCGCCGCGCGCGCCGCCCGCCCTCATTGGCTGCGCCACGCTCCGTCCGCTGCTGAAGGGCCTTCGACAGCTCCCCGCCGCGCGCCGCCGAGCCACGCCTCCGGCCCGCCCAATGACCTCACGACAGGCGAAGCGCACCCCCGCAGATCGCCCATTGGCCGAGGCACCCGCTTGTAATGGTGGCGGTACCGCCCCTCCAGCAGAGGGAGAGCCCCCCGGGGATTCACTGAGCACAAGATGGCGGCGCTGGCCGCTCGCCAGAGCCCAGGCGGGGCTGCTGCCGCCGCCATTAGGCCCCTTCCCCTCCCCTCCGGTCCAGCCTTGTGTCCGCCTAGAGGAGGCCCAGACATGGCAGTGAGGAAGCGGCCGGTAAGATGGCGGCGGTTTCAGCCCCGTATGCAAAGTACCCGCCGCCCCCTCCCCTCCGCCCTCCCGGTGGCAAAGGTAAAAGGGTCGGGTTCAAGCCGCCGCCTCCGCCCGCTCAGACTCCATCTTCTGTCTCTCTGCGTGTCCCGCGCTCGTCATCGCCGCGAACATCGCCCTACACCCCTTGGACAGCCGACTTTGCTCACCGCGACCGGACCAGCTCCGACCTCAGCCGGCCCACGCTGCAACCAGCGGCTCCGGCACGGGACTGCCCCGCAGATCGACCCAGCACGCCACAATGGTCTTTTCCTCTGCAGGAGCTGTAGACCAGGCCAGACCACGGCCGGTGCTCGCTTACCAGACAAATACCGGAGCCGTGCAATCCCCCTCCCCTAAACCCACCGTCACCCCACCCCTCCCCTCGCGGGGGTGTCCAGAGTAGGGCCCGCTACCGCCTCCCCGCGCCCCCTCCCTCGTCCTGGCCCCCACGAGACAAACCCACCAGGCCACTTCAATTTTAAAAAATGTTTTTTACCTCAGGAATGGGCGCCAAAGGTGCAGTGGCGGTGACCCGACCGGGCCCGGGCAGGCCGGTGCCCAGCAGCGGCCCTCCCTCCCCCCGCGGGGGCTGCAAGGGGCTGTGGGTCCCGCGGAGGGGAGGGGGCCGGGGCTGTGTTGGGGTCGGGGGTGTTTTGTTGTGTGTGCCGTGCCCTGTGACAGGTCAGAGTTCGTGACCCCACCGCCGCCGCCCGGTAGCGCGTCCCCGCTTCCTCTTCCAGCGCCAGCCCGGCCGCGGCCCCTCCATCCCCCGCGGGGCGGGGCCGGCGGCGGGGAGGGGCTACCGGGCTACCTGGGCCTGCCGAGCCCGCCGGGCCCTGCGCCGCTCGCCGGGCCGGGACCGTGCCGGGAGCAGCCTGGCCTCTGGGGCAGCCAGGGGAAGGTACGTTCACCGCCTTTGTGCCTCTCGCTCGGGAGGCTCCTCAGGAGCCGGAAGGCCGAGGTAGCGGGCTGGCGGTGGCTGTCCAGTGCGCTGATGGTATTGATGTTCCAGGTGTATCTTGGTGCTCGCTGACGATGCAGTAAAAGGTGGGCTCACAGTTGAGCAAGCTCACAAACGCTGCCGCCAGACTGTCGAGTTTTTATTTAATTTTGTGAAGTCAATGTCATTGATTAGGGCTCTTAAGGCAAAGCTGGCTGTAAGTGAGGTACGTTGTGCCTTCAAACATAGGCATGAAACAGGTTTGGGTGTAGCTGAGGTGGTTGAAGAGTTTACCACCTTTCAGTGCTTGTCTTCTCACAGGCTATCAGCTGTTCACTGCCTGTCACAACTAGGTATTTCTTAACCTACTCATATCAAAATGTTCTTAATGTTTCTAGTAGGTTTCCCTTGAGTCTAATTTTTACAGAAGCTAATTTAAGGAGCAGTTAGATGAATAAGGTAACACCTGAAAGAAAACATATGGAAGAGCTAGTAGTTGAATGCAACAATCACAGAAACAAGAGGCTGCTGTTGACTGAATAGTTACACAGTCAGTATGCTGATAATTTTTGTTGGATTTTTCTTCAGAAGGTTGTTTGTCGTTTTTTTTAAGAACTGGCTCCTTGGGGTGAGGGTATGATTAATATACCGAGACCTACGAATAACAGCCTTACTTTCACAGAACAGAAATTAGTAAAGCATGTGATGTGTAGATGTGTTTGCAATACACAAATAAAGGAAAATGTTTCAAAAATGTCTTGGGTGTTTACTACTGTAATGTTAAATACATGAAGAAATTTCAAATTCTCAAAATATGGAGATAGCTTTAGAATATGTGCATAGCTTTAGAAGGAGATATTTCTTGTAACTTCATTAAATATACCATAAAATGAAAGGAAAATGGAAAATGCTAAAGCCAAATATGAATGGCTGCTTTCCCCCCTCAGTGTTTCCTGATGGGCGAATTGAGGAAAGGTTTAGAAGGCAGGAGGGTTTGTCTATTCCATCTTCCTCATTTCTGCCTCTAGGGGAAAGCTTTGCAGCAGTTTTACTCTGAGCTCTCGTGGAGAGCAATCATACTTGCTGTACAGCTCCACCATGCACGCTAAGGTTGAGGAAAGCTGCATTAACATTGTGACAAATTTCAATGTGGTTTTTGCAACAATTTCAGTGAAGTGTAGTACAGCCTTTGCCCTTATTCAATAAGCAAGTTTGTATTAGATAATGCTGAAATTTGCTAAATTTTTATACACAGATATATAAAGGAGTGTTAGTAAAAGCTGCTTTTTGGCCTTTGCTATGACTGGAGAGAAATTAACAGAAGATGCCACAGGTGAAAAACCTCAAAGAGAACTGAGATAACAAGTCAAGGTTAATAACTAGACTGGCAGCAAAGAAAATAGTTACATCTATCTACCACACTGTGGTGAGCTGACTGTGGATTCCAGCCACATGATAACCCAGTCACTCACTTTCCCCTCCTCTTCTATAGTAGGATGGGGAGAAAATTACATGAAAAAGCTCATAGGTCAAGATAAAGACAGAGCCATCACTTAACAGTTACTGTCGTGAGCAAAGCAGACTTGGGGAAAATGTATCTGACTGCCAGTTAAAAGGGATGTGGATGGTGAGAAAGCCAAAAATTAAAATACCACCTTCTCTAGCCACTGCTTTCTGCCAAGTGTGATTTCACTCCCTCTCCCATCCGGCACGCATCCTCATCTCGCAGGTCCTGCCGAGAGGGCGAGTGGCACCACGGGCTGTCCTCATCAGGGCTGTCCTCCTCATGGGACAACGGGCTGTCCTCCTCACGGGACAACGGGCTGCCCTCCTCAGGGCTGCCCTCCTCACGGGACATCGGGCTGCCCTCCTCAGGGCTGCCTTCCTCACGGGACAACGGGCTGCCCTCCTCAGGGCTGCCCTCCTCAGGGCTGCCCTCCTCACGGGACAACGGGCTGCCCTCCTTAGAGCTGCCCTCCTCAGGGAGCACGGGCTGGCCCGAGGAGGCCTCTCCTCCAGCTGCAGCTCCTGCCCGGGAAGAGTGAACTGCTCCCAGCCTTAGCTGAGAAAGGATTTTAGTTGTGGTCAGTTTCAAACGCACCTGTGGATAACAAATAGGTTTTAGCTCCTCCTATTAAGTAGGATAGTTTCCTCAGAAGAAAAAAATGTGCTAGAAGCTGCCATGCAAAAAGAGGAAGGAAGAAACCCTGTGGAAATTATTCCCTGCCCAGGAGAACAGATTAAATTCCCTACGGGTCTGAGGTAAGATGTGCATACTTTTGGGGTGGGAAGGAGGCTCTAGGTGTGGAAGGAGAGGACCTCTACAATGAACGTGTGGGCTGTGAGAGGTTAAAGCTCTCTCTCTGGCTATGATGGTGGCAGAAAAAGCACATAATGGACTCAGAGGGATCAAAACTCAGCGCATAGCAAGTAATATAAAATGCAAATAGGGTTTGAAGTTGTTAATGTGTTTTGAATGTTTGGGATAGACAGTACTGTACAGCTCAGTTGTTTGGGGTTTTTATTAAGTTCTCATTTCAGTTGCCTAAAATTTTATGGGAACTTTCAAGGCAAATTGTCAGAGCACAGCCAATATGTAGTATGGAAGAAATCAACAATTACAAGTGACTGACAAGATTTTAACAGAACTGTTTGGTCTAGTTAATGCCACATTCAATTGAAATCTCTCTTTTAAGTGTTAGAAATTATTTTTAAAGTATGAGTCCTCATGCCTTTCATTTGGGTTTGCACATGGCTGGTCAGTGCAGAGGGAAGTTGGTGACCTCCATCAAGTGGGAGGTTTGCCATAATTTCTCCATGTTTGTCTCTTAGTAAAAGTGAGTTTGCTGCCTGCTGTAGGCTTTGTTGCTGCAGAAAAATATCACTACATAAAATCATGAAGGGTGGGAAAGACCTTCATGATCATCAAGTTCTACCTTTGACCTCATACCACAATGCCCTGGAGTATAGAAACTTTCTTGTCAAAATTTGATGAAAAGTGGTGTCACAGTGTTACCCAGGCTGAAGAATCGCAGTGCTTCTAACACACAGAAGTTTGTAATTTATGTTCCCAAGTTACTTGTGGAGTTAGACTAGCATTTTGTCCCTTAGTATTTAAAGGAATACCTTTTCCCCTCACTGAATTTTGTCTCTTTCTTTCACCTTCACATGCAGTGATATTCACTTAATGTTGTTACAGCCAACATAGTTTTTACTGCTTTTGTATCACAGCAGCATGCAAATAGGAAAGCCTGGCTGGTATTCATAGCTGTGTGGTAAAAGCAGCAGAGAACCAGCTCAGGAAGGGCAGCAGTCCAAGGTCTTGACCAGCAGTGCTTGTGTAAGTGGTATAGGATCTTGTCATGTTGGTGTTCTCC
This sequence comes from Onychostruthus taczanowskii, assembly GCF_017590055.1. Classification (NCBI taxonomy): domain Eukaryota; kingdom Metazoa; phylum Chordata; class Aves; order Passeriformes; family Passeridae; genus Onychostruthus; species Onychostruthus taczanowskii. Next base: position 98,092 of record NW_024506993.1, on the reverse strand, counting down.
ATCTCCAAATGACTTGTACTTTGATTTGGAAGAAAAATTTAATAACTGTTAAAAACCAGATTTTAACTAGGCATATACCATAAAATAGGTTTAAATATTACTTGTAGATAATAATTAATAACCTTAATGCTTTTTAATAAATCAATTAATAAATAGAAAAACTCTGAAACAACAAATGGGAGAAGCTTGATCCTAGGTGTTGGCTGAGCAGCTCATACATTGTGACTTACTACTAAGTTTTTTAATCATATTTGTGAAGACATGGAACAAAATTTTTGTTTAGAAGGAGTAATACTAGCTATAAATTAGTAAGTAAAAGCTGTGTTAGTAAATGTCAGGTAGTAAACTGAGTGTATACCTCTATTTTAATATGTTAGCATTTTCTAAAAGGCGATTACTGGGTGAATTCTGAAATTAAAATTTCTGTCTCTGGTGCTTAGCTTTGCTCAAATTCAGTTAACAGTAGGACTGAAATTGTGAGGACATTTTCTTTTTTTTCCCCTCTTTATGATGCATTGAGACCATTTGTATCTGTAACTGAAGTCAAGATGAAGTAACATAGGCGGGCTTTACAGAAGATAAATCAGCGTGATTGAAACACGTCATCATACCAATTAGGTCTAAATCCTGTTTCTACCAGAAGGCCTCCAGTACCATCATCTGATTTGATGCTTTTCCTTATTTGTCAGAGAACTGTTTAATAGGCAAGTGTCTGTTAACAATAACTGGAACTGCAAAGCTGGAATTAAAGAAGGTGGTAATAGTGTAAAGGAAAAGCCTGTAGAACTGCAGTTATGTTTTGCTCTTTTATTTCTCTACATTACTTAAACCAATGTTTAATAGCACTGTATCTTATTTTTTACAACAAAATATTTTCATGTTCATTTCCTGCTTCTAACTGAAAGCTTCATACAACAGTCATTACTGTCAGCACCTAAGTCTTCATAATATTGTCATTCTGTAGTGCAGCTTTGTTTTGTTTCAGACCATGGCTAGAGATCTTGCTCTGTATTCAATGTTGTTTTATTTTTCTTGTCGGTGCAAAATATTTTCAAGGGGAGATAAACATTTATAGTGCATTGGTAGCAAGGCCATGGCTCTTACATGAAACAGAGTTAACCTTGCTGTTCATCCATTAACAAAAGTTTTATTTTTCTCATTCTGGCTTTCTGTTTGCACATGATAATATATGCTTAATGGAATGGTCAGACTCAAATGTATAAAAAAAACCCCAAAACCCAAAATTACCTTTTTATTTAGTGGTAGGTGTGTATTTGTTTCTTTAAGCTTGTTTATCCAGGTGATAAACTGATCTACCTTACCATTTGGATATATATTATGAAGCTTTAAAAATATGGACAATTCTAAGAAATTTGTTAGAGTCAAAAATTCAGATCTCCGTTAAGTTTCTTGAAGAAAGGGAAAAATAAAAGGAATAAAAAATTCCCACCAATATAATTTAATGTAAGTAAATTCTTGAGCATGTTATTTTTATACAAAGATATATTTTAATCATAGATGTCATTCTGTTCCTCAGTTAAATATTATGACTGAGGACAAAACCACTGCATTGCAATGATTAGAACATCTCTTCTCAATCTTCTTTATAAAAACTCCCACCCAAAACACTAAAAATCCCCACCGCAACAACAATAACCAAAAAAACAAACCAAACAAACAAAAACCCCAAACCAAAACAAACAAACAAACCAAAAAACCCCAAAACCCACAGAACAAAAAAACCCCAAACCAAACAAAAAACCCCACCCCCCAAACTCGAGAGATCTATATCCTCAGCTGGTGTAAAACACGACAGCAGTCTGACATAGGACAGGTGTGGCCACAGGAGTTCCAAATTACTCCAGCAGAGCAGGTTCAGACAAGTGCATTTCAGTCCAGCCAGCATATTTCAAATGCTGTGCTGGTTACGTGGATTAAACTTTTGATGGCATTTTTCATAACAAGAACAGCAGAAACAACAGGAATTTTAAAAATAAAGATACAGTATTTAAATAGATGATAAAAATCTTAACACTACTAGGTAGATGTGTTAAATAAAAACTGTCTGTAGTTTAATAATAAATTAAAAATAACCTTGGGTTTGTGTCTGAAGTATTTAGAGAGATATAATTCAGCATCTGGCTCTATAGAGCCACTGGAGTGCATTTCAAAGTACTGCAGTGATATGAAACTAAACCTTTAACATAAATTATACGGTGATTTGTGTAAAATTATAAATTGATAGTAAGTAACTATGTTGGATCATAGTTACTGTGAAGTGTTGGTAGACCAGGTAAATTGAAGGTGTTTTTCCTTCATTTTCTGTGGAAGCAATTTAGCATATGCAGGGCATATTTTCATGCTGGCACCTGTTAATGGACGAGTAATAAATCAGGCCACAGAACTCCTTAGAAACATGAAGAAAATGAAGCTGTAATTCAATAAAAAATGATAAAGTGCTTTAAATGATCATTTGTTGATTACTGCATTGTTTCTGGTGTCACGGTAGACATCAAAACCAACCCAATGAAATAGGATAGTTCTCTGGAATAAGTAAAACTGAGTCTGTTACTTACTGTAGTCAATATTTCCATGTATTTTCTGGACTTGATGTTAGACTTAGTTTACTGTGGGATCAGAAGAGAAGCTTATAGTACAGGCTGAACTTGCACAGACAAAAAGATCACCATAAATAATCTCTTATCTTGAAATTTTCATTTGCAACAATGTGTATGTAAGAAGAAGGAAGGAAAAGAGCAAGCTGGAAACAGTTCAGATCCAGTGTGTGTGGCCAGTGGGCCTGAAATACACTGTTCAGTTTTGTAAGTCAGAAGAGGGTTGCTGGAAATGTGTAGAAATCTGAGAATTTATTCCAAGTTCATTGAGTGAAAGCTGCTATAATATGGATGCTTCTTCCATGGCTTCAATCCACCTAAAAAGCAGAGGAAAGAAAAATGGTACATATAATTTTTTTTTTCATTTTAACAAAAAAAAAAAAGTACTTTACAGTCTTGTTCATGCTTTATGTTCTTATTTTCCATCCCAACTCTAATGAGGAACAAGAGTTCTGTGATTAAAGCAGGGAGCTGAGTACTGGTACTCTTGCTTTCTAGTACAATCTTGACCAGTAATTTATTGTAAAATCTCAAAGATAGTGCTTTCTTAGAATAGGGAAGATGAATCTGGTGAGGTATGATTTAAAGCAATCAAACCTCCTATAAATACTAATTTCTTTTTCTGTGTGTCTTGTGGTGCTGTATTTTTACTACAAATTTTGTTACTATCTTATTATGTGAAAGCAGTAGCATTAGAATGGAAATCCAAACAATTATTTGTGGATGAGAAAAGTAAGAGCTGGGTAAATTTAACATATAAACTAGATGTTTTTCTACAGTAATCACCTTTGACAGACTGCTAGCTAAGACTCTTGAGGCTCAGTCTCTTCTTTACCTACAGAAGGGAGCAAATTCTCCTTCCTGAAGGAACTGAAAAGCACCAGGTAGATTTTTAATGTCAGTCAGGCTGGTCACATGCAATCTGGCTTAATCAAAATTCTGAAAGCTGTTTGTTTCATCTGTTACAAAGGTGTTCTGAAGTGAACGAGGGAAAAATCCCTAGGTAAGCTCACTGTCCAATGTGGAAGTCTATCCACATACCTGTGTGCTGAATTGTTATCCTCTGCTCGGAAGCTATAAAAGAGCGTCTGCTTGTGATAGAGATGAAAAACTGTATCCATGCTTCCTTCCTCCTTTTCTGGGGCAATGGTGAAACCCAACAAAGGCAAACTTTCTGTAGCAACTTTGTCCTGAAAGCAAAGAAGTGAACCAAAATGTAGAGAGAAGGCTTGTAACAGTCTGAGGGCTCTTTCTGAAAAGCAAATTATACAACCCCCCTGTGACAGTTCTGCCAAAGCAGTAGTGTGGATGTTCTGCTGGATGCATGGCTTTTAACCCAAACAGGAGCAGTGCCCGTGCACTGCACATGTTTTATCTAGTCCAAGTCTTGAACACCATCTCTCAAAGTCCAGTTCTTCATGATCATCCACATGGCCATGAAGGTCAAATCAGCCATTCCTTTGATGGCTGCCTTCGACATTATGGTCCAGGAGGCAAATTTGAGAGTACTAAGAGTACAGCAGCAGTTCTGAAAGCCTGAGACTCACTTCCAGTTATGTTTCTTTCAATCATTTTTATTTGCTGACTACAAGTAGTGGTCCTTTTGGTAACTTGTAATTTCTTTTACAGCACTAGTGACTTTTTTAGAAATCTGCTCTTTTTCAAACAGCACACATGCTTTCCAAAAGGCTGCTTGGAAATTTCCTAGTTAGTAATGCAATTAATCATTAATTTACTCCCAAGAAACATCCATGAATTTTGCTTGGCAGACACAGTTTTGTACAAGTTAAAGAAAACCATAAGCCTTAATGAAATTGCAGTTTAGCTGTTACTGATAGCTGCAGTTTTGGTCACTATGTTTAGGTAGGTTATATGTGTATATTGCCTTTGCCTCTGCTTTTAGAAGGTAAATTGCAAACTAGGAATATAAAGTAACACATTGTTGCCTTTTTTCCTATTGATGAACCAGAAATAATAATCTTTAAGGTTAAAAGAGATAAGGTAATTGTGTTGGATACAGAATTTGATGCTAACAGTCTGAACTGCTGGCCAAACCATGAATCCTTTTGTGACTCAATCTCCTCATCTGTTTAAAGGGGATAACATTGCTTCATGTAACCATCACAGGGATGATGGTGATGCAAGTTTAAATATCTGATGTTTGCAAAGTATTCTAAAGGCTTAAAGTACCAAGCATTGCTTTGTCAGATTTTTGCATTCTGTATCCTTTATTTGAGCAAAATGAATGAAATCTATCCATTAGATGAAATCTAATCTTATGAATAAGAATATGAATAATCTTATGAAATCTATCCATTATAACCAAACTTTATATCACACTTCAAGTTTATCTGTATTACAGCTATTAAAAAAAAAAGAAGAGAGATAAAATACATGAAAATGAAATAGCTAATACCCAGACTCCTTGACTGTAAGGAAGAGCTTGCAGGCCAGCACAGAAGACATTGTTCTCACTTCTGCAGAGTGCCTCCTGCCTTTCCCTGTTGGTGCTAGTTCAACAAGTATGTCTTGCTTATATTTGCCAAACTACAAGATTCTCCTCCCCACCAGAAATGGATCATAGTACTTTTTATCTACAAACATATACAGTTACTAAGTGCACCAGAGAATGCCAAAGGATCTCAAAGTCTTTAGCTGTAAATATGTATGTTAAGGTTTCCAGTGATTGACAATTTGTAATCGTATGAATAAGAAATCAAATAATGAAGGTCCAGTCAAATAGTGACAGGTCCAGATAGCACTGAGGCTGAGTCAGTCTGTTAGCACCAGGTCTCAGAAACAGGCAGCTGCAACGACTACTGTTTACACCTTTCCCATTTACTGGTCTTCTGCCTGTAGGGAGTAAAGAAGGAGTCTCAGATAGAAAACTATTTCAAGACAGATTGCACAGTACCTCATTTGCTATGTAGGTGTAGAGGACTTTGCCTTTGATAACAAACCAGCGTTTCTTCCAGTGTCTTTTGCCTCCCTTACATCTGCTGAGGTAACCACTGATGGTAGCTCCCTCTCCTGAGGCTGCCACCTGGAGCATGGTAGGAGAAATTAGGATTTGTAACAGTAAAGTTTTTTCCCTTCCTGATTATGCACGTTTGCATCACACCAACCACTAAGTGAAACCTTAAATGTATTGATACAGAAAAAATATAAGCATGGTATTATGTTTTTTTTTTAACTGTTTGAACATTTATAGTTGAACTTAATTCTCAGTAACTCTAATGGAAAATATGCAGCTGAGTTATTATTGAGGTCAGTAAGATTACAGTTGTGTTCTGAAAAGCCAAACTTGTCCCTTTTCCCACATCTGGTGTTTTTTGGGAGCTTTTCATATTTTAAAAGTAGTCTTCCAGAAGTGAATTACAGTCTTGTGGCTGAACACTTTTGAGATGTAGGTATATATAGGGCCTTGCTGTGCTTTTATATTAATTTATGTTAATCACTTTGATAATGACTTGGTTTCATTTTTGAAATAATATTTCTCAGAAGACTTGCTCCTCTCATAGAAATATTTTGAGATCTAAGTGCTTAATGTTCTTAAAAATCCATGTTTTGAGTAGATGGATCTACACACATGCACACAGAATGCAGTGTACATCATTAGTTACAGCAGTAAACTGTAGTAGTATTGGATTTGGAAACAAAGGGCAGAGATTCAAAACCAGTTTTTGTAACACTGATAGAAGAGACGACTGAGAATTAATATAGCAGTGTTTTGCAGCAGGACAGAAATGTTCCAGGACGTGGAGCAATGCTACTATGACACAGTTCATGTTAATAAAGATGTGCTGCTTCCCTGTGGATACAAAGGTGATGCTTTCTTCCTCATGGGGTTGAAATTCTGCCTGCTAGCTTTTTTAGTACTCAGTTTGTGTGTTTGTATTACATGCTTATGTCTTTGGCACAGTTTCATGAACAAATCTCAAGAAATTTGTTTCTTTCCCTAGTCTCTTTAATACAATGATAAATGCCTGCAGAAATGGGAGTACCTTACTGTACTCAAGTTCAGTGGGCAGTTTAGCTACCTAGAATCAATCATCAACATGATCGGCACCTTGTTTCTGGAAAGAAAACAAACACAATTGGAGAAGTCATGGCCCCATTAAAATTGGAGGGAATTTTGTTTACATTGGTGAAATCAAGACTTTACCCATTTGATTTGAAATAGTTTTGTTTGAGCTGGAGGTAAAGTGCCTGGTGAAATATGAGTGCTCTTGAATTGACTGCCAAGGACTACTCACTAAGTCTATTTCCTAAGGAAGTGTTATTTTATTTCTCTTGAAATCAAAGTAAGGTTTCAGAAGTAAGGGTTTTGTTAAGAAAGGTAACTGATGAACAGTATATCGTGCTCTGTTCATCTGTCCTCTTGTTCTATCTAGTACTTTGAAAATGTTTTAGTTTTTTCAAGACTTCATAGGCTGATGAGCAAATTAAAGTACCACACTCTCCCATTCTCTCAGTGGGCTCAAGACACTTCTGTGGAACCTTTAGAGCTCACAGTATTTTTGTGAACACTACTGTGAAAAGCAAAAAGAAAAAAAAAACAAACAAACAAACCAAAAAAAAACAAACAAAAATATTTCATGATGAAAGCAAACCAAGTCATGTGCTGAGCCCACTGCAGAGTATAAATTAAAATCATAGCTGCTGAAATATGAGCACACAGTTTTCTGCAGTTACTTGCCTTTCTCAGACAGTTTGGTTCCTACCTCCATGAGAGCTGAAGGGATTTTCTTCTGCTTCTTAAAAGATGAGTAATGTATATTATGGAAAACAGAGGAGAAGGCACTGCTTGAACACCTGGATGAAGTTGGAGGGAAGCTCACACTTAGTGGCCGCTCTGCAAGATTAAGGAAATTCAGAAAGGGAAGGGGGAAAATTAATAAGTTGGTATATATCAGGCTAGGGTAGAAACATGATACACTAATACAAATAACTAAAGAACATGCAATGCTGCCTCCACACACAGTTTTTATTTTAGCCTTTCTTTCAAATCACCTTTTAAAGTCTGATTAGTGGGTTCCATGGCACCCTCAGTTAGTACCATTAACCTAAAGTTTCTTGATAAGGCCTGCAAGAAAGCTAATAAAGCACAAAACACAGCTTGTTTTCTTCTTATTTAAAATGAGCATTAAGCATATGGCTTTGACATCTTCCTCCTCTACATTCTGTAACACCTTTTCAGGATAGATTCCCTAATGCAACATTCTTTCTGTATTTGCAACGTTCATCTGTATTTCTGTTCATCCTCTTTGAATTGTACATGGGAGACAGTTATTTTGTATCTGAAAATTTCCATTAGGCCGACACGTCTGAGTTCATATCTTCATGACTTCACTTCTGGCAACACATTATTTGGAAGCTCTTAGTAAAGCACAGCATTAGTCTACCACAAATCTGAGTTACTATTTCTGGACACACATTGGCTCGGGGTTGATTTTTTGGCTGTTGTGACAGCATCTGTTTATGTGATTTCTTAGCTAGTGTGAATTTGTTTAATCAGGAGGGGAAAATGAAACTTCATCTGTCCGTGCCTTTTTTTTTCCGAGCAATGTAGTAAGCTTACTTTTAGACACTGTCTACATGAGTAGTTATGCAGGCAAATTATTTCCTGTTCAGTCTCTGTCCATATATTTTTAACCCCTCTCCTGCTTTTGTCTTTTATTTGGATGTGTACTTAAATCAGAAGAAACTTATATGGTAGGATAATAATACAAAGTTCTAGATAGGCAGTAGCTCTTCTGCTTTGAATTCACACTTTCATCTGTAACTAGATAACCTCGCCCTGTAGAACAGCTCTAGTGACTCTGCACTTAGCCTGTGTTTCTTTTTGTAAAAGCTACAGCATGGATGAGGACAGTGAAGAACCACAAAGACACTGTTTTATTTTAATGGATAATTAATTAGAAATGACAGGGAATAGTTATCACCTATAATTACATCACAGAATAAAATAGTTCCGTTAGGAAGAACCTGCAAAAATCTAGTCCAATTACTTGACCAGTTAAGGGTTGCCCAAACACTACAACACGTTATTAAGGGCATTGTTTAAATGTCTAAAACACTGAGAGGCAGGGGATATAGACCACCTCTCTAGAAAGCCAGTTCCAATGTTTGGTCACCCTCTGTTCCTCATGTCAAGTCAGAACCTTCCCTGCTGGAGTGCTGAACCTTTCTCATGTGTCTTGTCACTGGATCAGAGGGAGAAGAGATGAGCACCACTGTTTCCATGTCCTCTCCTCAGGAAGCTGCAGAGAGCACTGAGGTCACCTTTCAGACTCCTTATCTTCAAAGGAGGCAAACTCAATCCTCAGCTGTTCCTCGTAGGACATTGTTTTTGTCATTATTCTGGTTTATCCAAAGGCCAGGGGAGCTCTCAGAATTGGCTAATAATCATAGAATCCCAGAATGGTTTGAGTTGGAAGAGACCTTAAACTTCATCTAGTTCCACCCCCTGCAATGGGCAGGACACCTTTCACTAGATCACTCCAAGGTCCATCCAACCTGGCCTGGAACACTTCCAAAGGACAGGGCAGCTGCAGCTTCTCCAGGAAACCTGTGACAGTGCCTCATCGCCCTCTGAGCAAAGAATTTCTTTTGTAGAGCTAACCTAAGTTTCCCCCTTCCAGTCTGAAAAAAGAGTTTGCTAAACTTGATTTTATGGCTCGCTAAACAGTTTTAGCTTCTATATAGCCTGGCTCTCCCAGCACCTCAATACACATGCCTCAAACTTGAAATGAGGAGTAAAAATTTAACAAAACACAATATAGATGGCAGATCCTAAATCATCCTCATTATACAGTCAGGAAATCAATTTGTCTGTTTTGCCAGGAATTAAGGAATCTTACCTCTTTTTTTAAGTTCCACATAGCAGTTATCACAGACTTTGGCTGCTTGATCTTTGAGGTACTTCATAGGGTACTTGTTTCTTGAACAATTTCGACATACAATCTGTTTCAGCAAGAGGGGCACATAAATACAATATAACTTTATAGATATGCGTATACAAAACAAATCCTCTGAGCTGGCTGGGAGAGGTAGTTGGATAGTGGACCAGACACGACTCTCTACTGAATCTGCTGATTGAAATGTGATTGCTGTAGCTTTACATTTTTGTAAGCCAAGCAGAATTGGTCACTGTATTTGGTTGCACACCATTGCTGTGTCCTTCTCTCCAGGAATTTATACCTTCCCTACCACTGAATCACAGAAAGACCACCTTAATACAATCTATTTTCATAGCTTTGTTAGTAACACTGTTTTCTTAAATAAGCCTGTGTGTTCCTCCAAACCCTGTATATGAACAGATTTGATTTTTCTCAGTGGAATTAGGAAAAAAGATTAAGTTAAATGCTTTTATATCCTATCAAAAATTGCTGGTAGTTTTATTAAAATAAATTTTAAAATCAGGTTAAAAGACAGCCATGGTTTAAAACAGGACTGCAAGCTGATGTATACAGGAAAATCTCTATAGTCAGAAGTTAAGGGACAAAATCAAGAAAGCTTATAGATCCCCTGAGCTTTAGGGCAAAAGGCAACAGCTCCTTGGAGCACAGAAAAAACCTTCCTTTTAGTCACTGATCAAACCATGCTCTGCTCCTGAGTTTCTTCACTTTCCTTGGAAGATCATTTTGCCAGCTGTTATTAGGGACAGAACATGGAGTAGTTGTGCTACTGCTCTGTTCCAGAACAGAGTCTGTATTTTTAGTGTATTTCTTCATTGTCTCTAGAGCTAGCTGTGTGTTAGATATAAGGGTGGCACTCAACAATTACTCTGTCAGCTTCTAACCACTAGCCTTTGGGAGGTAATTTGACCTTAAGGCAAGGTTACTGTTATTCCTTCTAGTAACATCAGAAACCTAACTAGCTAATTTAGCAAAGCGCTCACTGGTTCTATAGGAAGTTGAATTCTGATCTTGATGTCGCTACAAATTTTCAAGTTACAGCAGTGGCCGCCAATGTCCTAGAGGTGTGAATAAAACCCCCCTGAGAAGCTTGCACAGCTCTTACCTTCCCGCAGGCATGGCAATGATGTCGCCTCAAAGTGAGGGTAAAGTCACAGCCACAGTTCATGCACATCATGACATGGGACACGGGCACCAGTGTAGGAGGCCTCTCACCCAAGGGTATTCCAAGCCTTTCCCTTAGCTTAAAATCAAAGAAGAATAAATGAAGAAGCATCCACACTTCCTAAGTCCACTTAGTCAGCCCTGTTGCATTACATACAATTCTCTTATTTCAGTCTACCTTCACTTGCTAAGATCCCCAAACTTTCTCATTCCTAATGCACTTATATATGTGACATACAGCTGCTTCAGCATTGAAAAATTAGTATACACTGCTGTTACAGCTAGAGTCACAAAAAGTAAAAATCCACATAAATCTATTTTTGGTCAGACCCTGATGCTCTTCCACATCCGATAAGTATCTGACTAATTCCATATGAAAATTGCAGGTAGGAACATGATTTCAAAGCATCTTTTTGTTAGCATCTTTTGAAATAATATCCATAAAAAGCTCTACAACTTTCAATTGAAAAAGCACCTGAGCTCTTTTTCATCACACCTTGGGTCGGCTGTGTGATAAGGGAAGGGAGAATAAAGAAAACAGTAGAACCAAGGATGAATTTACCCCACTCCAAATCCGATCCATGCTTTCTGGTTGATCTCAATATATGTAAGCAGCTTTAGAAAATGCATTTGCTGTTCCTAGTTCTTGAAATGCACCACATGGCAGTGATGTTCAGGTGCCTTTTCTCCAAGCCCAGGGAGCCGCGATCAGTGCGGAACTGAACGCAAGCTAATAAGGTGTGCTACTTCAAGTTCAGCACCAAAGTATTATGAGTGCCCCATTGTCAGTTCACAGCAGCTCAGCATTTGGCACAAGTAGGACAAACTTTTGTGCTTTTGAAGGATTGTTTCCTATGTGGAAATTAGACTTTTGCTGACACACAGGATCTAAACACAGACAAATCAACTTCCTCCAAGTTTCTCCATGTGAGCATTCAAGTTTATACCAGAGGCAGAGATGCAAAATAAATTATTGTTTCATTTGTTGAAAAAGGATTTGGTTTAGATTACTAAATTGACTAATTTATTTTTTTTTTCTGTTAAGTATTTAAAACTGGTTTTGAATTTATTTTTTACTTTCTGAGGTCCTAGAAAATTAATTTTCTAGGAATTAATTTATAGAATGGTTGAATTTGGAAAGGAGCTCTGAAGGTCACCTGGTTCAACCAGTCTGCTCAGGCAAAGCCACATAGTGGCAGTTGGCAAGAACTGTGTCCAGGTGTCTTCTGAATATCTCCAAGGATGGAGACTCCACAACCTACTCAGGCAACCCTGTGTGCCAGTGCTCAGTCACCCTCAGGGTGAAAAAGTCTTTGCTGCTGTTTGAAGAAATTTCCCGTGTTTCAGTTTGTGGCCGCTGCCTCTAGTCCTGTCACTGGACAGAGCCTGGCTTCTTCTTTGTACGCTCCAGGTATTCATTCAGTAGATTCTCCCTGAGCCTCTTCTCCTGGCTGAACAGTCCCAACTTTCTCAGCCTTTTCTCCTATCTGAGGTGCTCCAGTCCCTCATCAGCTTTGCTGCCCTTTGTTGACTCTTCCCAAGGTTTCCATGTATCATACTGAGGACCCCAGCATTGGACACAGCATTCCAGATGTGGCCTCACCAGCACTCTCTCTTATTTACTAAAACTGGGGCTCTACATAATCTAAAATAGTTTTTTTACTTTTTATCAGATGCAGGTTTTGCCTCCTTAACTGGGAGTAGAATAACTGAAAATAATGAGATAATAATATGCATAATTGCACTGGTACAATTTCAATATCGCTGGTGGAGTTTGCACTGATAGTGACTTTATTGTGTATATGATATTAGTGTAATTAATGGGTAGCGTGTTGTTTGTTTTTTTTTTTTAATCTATGAAGTTTGTAGCTATTTTCAATTAATCCAAAATAACTACTTGTTTGTAATTTAGGACAAAACAATCTTCCTCCAGAAGAACTAAGCAAAGGCCACAGAGTATGGAGTGTGACTAATATTTCAGAGATAGCCCATGAGCTGTGATGAGTTTCATTGTTCAAGCTTGGCATGCTTGTTTAAATGAAAATGGAATGTCTGGCTGCTAGGAATTCCATATTGTATAACCCTCCTCCTTTCCTCTCTCTCTCTCTCTCCCTTCCCTTTTCAAGCATTGAAAGATTTGGTCTCCTTTTACCTCCACGCTACTGTGGAAAGTCGAAGTCTTGTGAGCTTTGCAGTCATCTGGCATGTGTTTGGTGATGCAGCTGTACCAGTCATCCCTTTCTGAGCAAGAGCTGGGGAATGAAATACAGCAGAACAGTCAATGCCATGTACAGCAGGGACTGAAAGAAACTGATCAGAGGAGAAAAGTTTCACTTCATGAATGTTTGCTTTTCCTCACTACTGCATTGAACTTATAATTTTCTGATCAGGAACAAAATAGAGTGTTGGACATATTCAGAGTGATGATTAGTGTAGCTCCATGCTTAGGACTGTGACTGAGAAGGAACTAAATACCCAGAAAATTTTTCAAAGTAGTCTCTAGCTTTGCTATAAGCTCCTCGATCGTAGATCACACAGGACAATATGAAGTGTCTGGTTTTGTCCTTCTTTTTGTCTGCCCTATCTTTTAGGCACTCTAGTACATAGAGTGTTGGCATATGTGGGTTGCTCAAAGCAAGCGTGTTTATGCTCATCTCTACAGTGGTCTGCTTAGGTGAATTGCATATTGGGAAATGCAGAAGTGTATCACCCACGGCAGAGATGTGAATGATTCAATTTTCCTTAAGCTTCTTCACAGACAACGTCCAGTCTCCTGGAACAGAAGCCAGCAATTAATGAAGGAGTTGCAGCTACCCGTGGTGGCCAGTAGTTCTCCAGAATGGCCCCTAGATGCCCCTGTGCACAAGGCAAACCAGTTAGCACTTTGCATTTCCCTGCTAGTCCAGTTATTTCCGAAAACCAGCAGGGTGGGTGCCTGTTATTTTACAGATGCAATTGCTCTGTTACAGCCGTGAGGTATCCTGCCTGTTTTAGCTGGTTTTTTTGCTGTGACTTCAAACTGTGCATTTCCTGTTCATGTGAAACTCTGCACAGCTCTAGCGGTTTCTAGCTTCAGTCACAGGAGAGAATGCAACTCAGTGTGGTCTCCCCTCTCCAGATCATACCAGCCACTCACATTAAAGCTATCCACTAGACTTTGTTGTAAAGACTAGCAGTGGCATCATTGCCAGCTGCTGTTCAGCTGTGATTTCCTCACACTATCCTCATGAAGACCACCAAACAAGACATCTGAGAACAATTTGTGTTTTGTGGTCTTAAAAAAAAAAAAAGGCACAAAAAGAGAGGAAATGCCAGATTTTCTTGATGATCTTTGACTTGGCATCCCTCTGCACTATAAGCATAAGCCCTTGTCTGACAAGCATCAGCCTGTGCAAAATTTAACAAGCCTGGAGCAGAACTCTGAGCTAGTGTATGTACTACAAATTGGGTAGCTTCCTCTGAAAGCCAAGGAGCTATGTTACAGGAGATCACCTCTGTCAAGAGTCATACTACTAGTCATAGTATCCCAGAATGGTTTCGGTTGGAAGAGACCTTAAAGATCATCTCATGCCATGGGCCTACCATGGGCAGGGACACCTTTCCCTAGACCAGGTTGCTCAGAGCTCTATTTAGCCTAGTCACTCCTTATTACTACCAAAGTTATCATCTGTCAAATTACACTTTCTAAGAAATCTAAAGATGCCTGTATCTTCCGGACAAATCATGTCCTCTGCCTAGAAAACAGTAAAAGAAGTCCTGATTTTCCTGATTTAAACATTTCTCTTGCTAATTGTTTAATGGAAACTCTCTTCACTTGAGAATTAAGATATGATTAAAAAAACTCAAAAGAAACACAAAGGAAATTGTGGCCCATATAGTGGTGGAAATTAAAGCCACTTTAGGAAAGACAGGTAAGAAGGACAACAAGCTAGCAAAAGTCTGATATCTAACTGGCCCCTTAAGCCTCTTTTCTACTCAAGTTTTCTACTCATTTACTAGGAAGTAAATGCAGGTTTTTAGTGACTAAATGTGGGAATAACACCCATAGGTTGATGAGTAAGATCAATTATGTCAATTTGCATAGGCCTGTTGTTAATTAGATATTTGACTGGTTGCATGAAGGCTCAGTGGAATTTTTGCTGTACCTCTGACACTCAGAGAAGCTCAGCCCTTGATCCATTGCCACATTTGGTCCTTGTAGGATTTTTGGGATGCATCTTCTGTGCTGAGCTATCCATGTTAGCTCATGTATTCATCATTAAGCAAATAGAAAGAGGGGGTCAAGTTGTCACCACATTTCACTAGACAGCAGGGGATATCCCCAGAACAAAGAAATTGGACCAGGATGGGATTTTGTCAGAGCGCTGCCACTATCACTCTAAATCAGCCTTTCAAGAGGTAATATTAACTGTGTTATCCTAATATTTTCTCTGGTATCTTATATAAACACCACAGAGTTACACCTGTGCCCAAGACTAATATTTTTGAAACGCAAATAAAGATATAAGAGTATATGAGCCTTCTCCAAAAAGGTGCTGTGCTCAAATCTATTAGCAGCTAAACCAATAACATGGCTCTTCAGATGAATGAGCCATTTTCAGCAGCAAACGGAAAGACTTTACAGTGCCATCTGCTCATAGAGCCATGCTGACTTCTGAGCTTTGGTCATCCTCGGTCTACTGCCTTTAGTCCCCGGCACTCATGCTGTATTTACTCAGTTCACTCACCTTGTCTCATAAAAATATAAAGGCTTTGAGGTTTTCACTTTGGTTGTTAACCGCTGGCCTTTAGTGCAGCTTGCAGCCCCTCAGTGTGAGCAGTAAAATATACAGTCTTTAGGGATACCTGAAGCCTTCTGCACTTTTCTGTCTTTGGCACTTCTTTTGGTAAGTGTAACAGGCCAAGGACATTGTGCAATGGAGTTAGGAGAGCGTGCTGGCTCACTAGTATCTCATTAGCTCTGCCAGCCAGTACAAAAAGGAGGAGGAATAACTGTTCTTGGGTGACTTACGGCAGATTGGTCACAGAATGAGCAGCACAAGAAGAGGGAAGGGGCTCTATCCCAGCCTCTGTCTGTTATCAGAAGGGTAACCTTAGTCTCAGGTCCTTGTTCTATCTACAAATAAACACAGCTCACAGTTGCCTCACATACTTTGTTTATCCTAATTAAGCATGGACTTGATATGAGTACAAAAGGCAAAGAAACATCCTAATAATGCAAGCAGTGCATCCCAAGCTGCTCACTAGGGATGACAACTTCAGTTGGTCTGGGGAAAGGGCATGCAACAGAATTTCCCCTCTACAATACAGCAGATGTACACATCTTGCTTTTATAACTGGCAGGTAATTCATAATTACTGTGAGTATATTTTGAGGATTGTGAAGAGTGTGGAGGTCTATGGAAATCTCAGATATGGTTATGGTTATAAAAGGAAATGGACCAAAAGACTTTGATTGGTGTAGCTGAGCACTCCCCACAAATGGTAAGCGCTCTGGGAAGGATGAGAGTACCAAATTCTGATTCTGAGTAAGAAAGTGCCATCCCTGTCTTTCTCTGGCACTTTGTAATTTAGGAAGTTGGCTGTTTTTCTAGGATTCTGTTGCACACTGTAGTTGCAGACTGATGGTGGGAAAGTCAGTACTTAAAAGCACTGAAGACCTTGTTATTTTGAAGAATTAATTTTAATAGCACTGTAGTGTGCTATATCTTTTGTAATAAACTACATGTGGAAAACAAACCAGTTACCTTTCTGCTATAGCTGTATGTAAACTAGCTGGATAGTTTTGGGCTAGAACCATGAAAAATACAGTACACTGCTATCTTCTGATCAGAAACTGATCTACAATCTCTTTTTGGCACTGGCTTGGGATCCTAGGATGGAGATCTTGACTCCCAGTTGACATCAATACAAGCAGTACACAAGCTCATTAATGAAATTCCTTTTATTAGAAAAACCCATGAGGTTGCCAGTAAGGTTTAATTTTGACTTTGATGCTTAATAACATCTTTGATGTTATTAAGACCCAACTTCTAGTCTTTAGGGAGCACATTAGTTGAATTAGTTACAGTTTATGAGCCTTGCATTTTTAATGAATGTTGATTGTGTAATCAAGTACTCAGCCATTGTCTGTCACCAATAGCAGAATGAAAAACACTAGTTAAAAAAGAATGAAACACCATTTCAGTCTTGGGTACTGGTTAGACTAACTTGGAGATACAGCTCTAGAATATAATACCCTCTGCCATGAACATCTGGAAACAGTACCTTGCTGACAGGGTCAGGCAATGTTCACCATATTCAATCTTCAAGATGTTTTGGGCTTTCTCTATCATTGGGCGAGTGACCTAGAAACAAATGCCATGAACATGAATGTGGACATGAGTTAAGCTGTCTATAACCAGTACACCACAGAAGTCTCAATGCATATGACCTCTTATATCCCAACCATCTGTTTCATATTTCAATGCAAAAAAGATGGGCATTAGGGTTTTCTTTATTGCTGTTATATTGAGGTATGATCTCTATTTCATTATGATGGTGTGCTGAAGGGAAAAAAATCATATAATCCAGCCTATAAGAATGAAGCATCTATGAGGGTTCAGTTTTAATATGACAAACTTAGGAGATGTTTAGTCTGCCAAGTGTCAGAGCATTTTGGTCTATGCTTGTAATGAATAGAAATCACTTTTTTCTGACATGCAGGCACTATACAGTGAAGTACTTCAGTTCAGCGAATGCCTGTCTGCAGCAGGGCTCTTAAACAGAAAAACAACAAAAAGAAACAAAAACCCCCCAAAAAACAAAACAACAACAAAAAACACACACAAAAAAAACCCCCAAAAAAACCTAAAACAAACAAAAGCAAAACAAAAACCCAAAAACCCCACAAAAACAAACAAACAAAAAAAGGCAAAAAAAAGAGCCAACTTAAAAGCTACAGCTCAGCTAAATTTTTTTCCCTACCATGGAGTATATTAGTAGCCTGCTAATAGCAACAGCCAGTGATGAGAAACATATGTTCATGGTTTCATACATTTTTATTAACGAGCATCATTATGTTAGTGACTCAGTGTTTCAAATGTACCTCAGTAAGAACTTGCTCCATAACTCCTTTTCACTAAACATTAGAATATTTTGGCAATTCTTAGGAAATTTTGGGATCCCTGAGTTAGTTTTAAACTCTCAGGTCCCTGGGGTGATCAATCCCCACACCTTTTCATAACACCTTAAACTTCCTATGTCTTTCCACTGAAATTAATGATTAGTAATTCTCATCTTGTGTGTTTTCTAGATCTTCAGACTCTTGACTTGTCACTTCAAATGCTCTTTTACATAAATACATTGGAATATTAGTTATAGAACATTTATGAAGGTCCAATAGACCTCTTTGGTCCAATATTTCCTATTGCATATATTCTGGTACCAATGAGTACTTAGGGAAAGAGTGTGAGGACAGCTTAATTGTGTTTGCAATTTATAAATTTATTGAAGAAAAAACTGGGTTTGTATCACTGCATGAAATTGTTCCCAATACACCTTTTCCCCATAAAGTTGGCTAATTGCTTTTTGAACCATTAATGTTTTTGATGAAAACAGTTAAAAGGCACATGAAAACCAGCCATGTGTAAATTTTGAGTAGCAGGAGTTTAAAACCAGGCAGACTAAGCTCTAGTGACTATATTGAAGAGAACAAGAATGCATTGGCTGGAGACAAAATGGGATAATAAATCTTTTCTGTTTCCTGTTTCACGATCAGAGGTAAATGATTTTGGCTTGTATTATTTATGCAGTCTGAATAAGGCTGTCATACTAAGTTACAGACTTAAGCTTTTTATGTTTGTTTTCTACAGTTTTTCCTTCTGTCTCCTGTAAGACACAAGGGAATGCCCTGATAACAGGTCCATCCCCTCTTTCCCCTCGCTGGATATGAGACATAAACCAGCAAAGCACCAGCAGTTCTATAAAACTTTAATTCAAGCTTTTAATACAGAAGAACCATTACCTTCATTCCTGACACAGCCCAAGTGTTTTTCAGTCGGTATTTGCCATCCTTCTGGGGATATGTGTACAGCAGAACATCATTCATCTATATGAAAAGACAGACAAAATCAATAATTTGAAATATGGCTTGCAGGCTGGCCTGCCCATTCTCCTGGGGGGTATACCTGGAACAAGCTGTAACCTGATGAACTCCTGGGACTGTTACCTAACCCTAACCCTTTCCTAATATCCAGTCTAATCCTCTCCTGACAGCTTCATGCTGTTCCCTTGTATCCTGTCACAGAGAGCAGAGACTGGTGCTGCTCCTCTACTGCCCCTCCTGAGGGAGCTGAAGACCATGATTGGGTCTGACCTCAGTCTCCCCCAGGCTGAACAATTCAAGTGGCCTCAGCCACTCCTTGAATGGCTTCTCCATCAGATTCTTACCCATCTCTGTGTTCCTCCTTTGGATGCTCTCTAACAGCTTTAGGTCCTTATACTGTGGTGCCCAAAACCACTCACAGTACTGCAGGTGAGGCTGCTCCAGTGCAGAGCACAGCAGGACAATCCCCTCCCTTGCCCAGCCGGTGATGGACCAGGACCCACAGGTCCCTTTATTTGCAGTGCTGCTCTCCAGTACCTCATTGCCTAGTCTATGCTACAGGGTTGCCCCTTCCCAACACTAGTCCTTGTTAAACTTCATATAGTTGGTGATTGCTCATCTTTCTAATTTGTCGAGGTTTCTCTCTAAGGCCTCTCCTTGCCCTCAAGGAAGTTGACAGCTCCTCCCAGTTTAGCACAGCAAACTTACTTCGTTTCCCTTTGAGTCCTTCATCCCTGTTCATGAAGATATTAAAGAGCGCTGGCTCTAAAATGGGCCCGACAGCACCTGGGCGCTAAACCTAAGAAAGTGAACTCCTGAGAGAGGTTTTCAGGATCCTGACATAATCTGCTATGGGGCTTCTTGAATAGCAAACTCATTTTTAATATGTATTTTAAAAGTCATAAATCTCTTTAAAAACCTGCTTATTTTTTATCACTGTTGATAAAGGATGACACTGTGGTGCACACCATTATCATGACAACCTTGATTAATATCTCAAGATTTTACTAAACATTACTTTGTTTTTAATTGCCCATTACTTTTTTTTTCCCTCCTTCTTTTTTTCTCCGCTATTTAGCAGTAGGCTGTGATTTGGAGGTCTCACTAGCTACAACTTGACACAGTGAACTCATGACAACCATTTCAATATCAAGCTTGTGAAGCAAGGCACACATACTCATGAAGAAAGAAAGGGTTTGCACTCACTGCTGTTTCCTTTGCAAAGACCTTAGTGATGGCCATAGGAATGGCATGGACAGAACTAGTATTAGTTAGTATTAGTATTAGAAACCAGTGGTTTCATGCATTCTCCTGCTTCAACTGTCCACTGTTCCCTCAAGCAGTGAGGATTGGCTGATGTTAGAAGCTGTTCTTGCAGCCTCTCAGAAATCTGCAGTAGAGGAGATGGACTGCTAGAACCCTATGGGAAGTTCCCACAAGTCCTTGGGTTTCAGACACACTTTTTGTTTGCCAGAATACTTTTGAATAATTGGGGTTCCCAGACTGCTCAGAATTTGATATTGGAGCACACACCCTTTTTCTGCACAGAGAAAGAAGGATATGTCTCATCTTCTATTCCCTTTTTTTCTGTTACTGATTTCCTTTACCCCCACCTTCTTTTTATAATTCTCACTGTTGTGACAGATACCCAGTAACATTAGAGTCAGTGCAAGTTTTCTAACCTACAGTGTTCAAGTTGATTGATCCAAACAAATTTAAGCCCTGCTGAACTGCTGGCATCCATATGTAATACATTCTCTGTCTAAAAGCGTCTACCACATGTTTGGTTTTTCTGAATATTTTAAAGGCTAGCTAATTATGATTCCTGCTTTCTTCTATTCAAGTCTGAGTTAAACATGCCCTGAGTGTCAGTGGAGCAGTCTGAATGTGTGCTGGAGCTGTGTTTTTCAAGCTGTGACTCCAAAAATTTCCTATACTCCAACCCTGCCAGATACAGCATTAAACAGTATCCCATTTGATAGCAGCTTCCTGTCAACCCGTTTTCAAAACAAGTGGCCTTTGTAGAGAAATTCTTAGAAGGGTGAGATAAGAGACAGGCTCTGAGTTGCAAAGTCTTGTGGCTGTGGGGCAGTTAGGGGACCTGCCAGTTTCAGCAGCCCATACTGTGCTGCACAGAGGCCACAACGTCCTTGTAAACAGAGATTGGACTCAGGAAACAGACACACAGCAAAACTCACAAAACATCCTGCCAGGAAACACCAGATTCAACAATACCATCAGCCTGCACAAAACAGCCAGCTCAAGTAACATTGTGATACACACAACACACATCTGCAGAAACATCTAAAATTTGTCTTTACACTGTCATGCATATATAGGCTGTGCACAGATATACAGTGTTCTTTATAGGCAGATATATATACAGAGCACACCACTAAAGACGCTTTGAAAGCACAGGTCAAGTAGGAGTCTGGCACACACCAAGTTTTACAGCCTATTCTAGCTACAACTTCAGTTTGATGGGCTCATCTCCTAGGATGCATAGGGATTAAATTTTCAGGGTTATCCTTCTATCTTCTGGTGATCTTTTTGAGTTACTGATGACATGCGAAGCGTTAAAAAGAAATTCTGAAAGGTTTGGGTTTTAATTGATACACAAACCTGAGTTTTGCAAGTGGCTTCAAAGGATTATAATGCGGTCCTTAAAAGATAAAGGCTTTAAATAAATGCCAGTTTTAAGAGACAGTGCTTAGGAAATTATTCTAGTCTTGGGGTTTTGTCATGGGTTTTTCTTCCATAGAAATCCCTGAAGGTAGATATTTGCCTGTAAGTTTCAAGTAGTTTCAACTATCCAGTCACACTCTCCCTGCCCCTACTGGAGATACAATACAGGAAGCCTGAAGTGGTTGCAATGTCAGTGTGTTAGACCAGGAAAGCCAGGTTTATGTGTCTCTTGGTTCTTGAAAGTGACCACTGTGACTAGCTCCACCCCATTCTTTGCATGACAGTACATTTGGTCACAATTTGCCTTGCTGACTGAAAGGAAGAAAAAACCACTTTTTCTGAATACTGAGAGTATCTATTAACAAGACATTGACTACTGTAATATCTCCAGCTGTCAAGAGACACTTCTCTCTCTGCAGTTAACATCCGACTTTGAGCATCTGAACTTTCCCCAGGAAATAGCTCCTAAACTAGAAAGTAACACAGAAAGTAATTTCTGTGCTTGCTCTGTTCCACTAACAAGGCCTCTTGCGACTTGTGACCTTCAAGCTGACACAACCATTTAGGATGACTTGAAATTTATATAAGTTTATCTCATGTTTAAATTACTTTCCTCTCAGTGTTTACTTTCAACCTGATTTCTGATCTTCCTTTAAAATTCTCTGTATCAGTTACAACAGCTAAGTTTGTAGCACTTCAGTTTTTGCTATAGTAATGGATTATGATGGGAGCAACAAACACATTAGAAGACTAAAGGGCAGCGATGTCTTGGAATTTTATCCCAGCTTTAGCCACAATTCCAAAGTAATTTTGAAGACTAACAAAGAGAAGTGTTTCAGAAGAGAGATCAGTAGGAATGTAATTATCGACTGTTATTAAGTAGAGTCATCAGTAGACTTCAGAGTTACTGCTGCTGAGAACACTGTTTCTTAAGGCCAGCTCCTGGAGTTTCTGGCATAGCCTTTTTCCTATGAACTAAAACAAAGTAATGATTTTGACATTTATTGCACTTGTTACAGTCCATTGATGCTGACTCTGTAAAACAGAACTGCAGCTATCTCATATTTGAAGATTTGTGTGAAATCCATCATTTTCAGTACATGAAAGTCTGAATTTTCACAGAAACCACTAAAACCATCAAAAAAGTGCAGTACCAGCACTTCGTCCCATCTTGTCTGATCTTTGATTATGACGGCAATATGTGGTTGAGGAGGGAAAGAAGCTTGTGCATACACTCATGCACAAACAGGAGTTATAAGTAAGAGGAAGAAATATAAAGGATTAATGCAAAATATGTGGCTTCTGTAATAACCCATCTCTCCTCCTTACAACAATCCCATCGGGAAAAGCTGTCAGCACTCAAAGGCAACAACAAATACATATTCGAGGCATACAATTTATTTATTTTAAAATCAATTCTGCAAGCAAAATTGTAATGTTAATAGCAGCAGTAATTCTCAGTTCTTTATGGCTTTTTTTCTGGGAGGGAGCTCTAAATAATTTTTCAAACAATAACAGGTAAGCAGGTAACAAAGTCCTAAGACACAGGCAAATATCATAATCCCCTTAATATTGGAAAGTGCATAAAAATACCTGTGGTTACAAAATACACTACCTGAAAAGTTGAGAATAGAGCTCAGGAGCCTGGAGTCTCAGATACTCTCTAACTGCTCAATGGAGTGTGTGATGCAAAATAGAAAGCATAGCATATCTCCAAAACTGGAGTTTTGATTTGCAAATACTTGCGGTAGGGTTGTGGACCCTTGTAAAGAGTATTCCAGCCAAGTGGTGAAAGGTGAAAGGTCCATTTTTCCTAATTATGCTAGAAGAATGTTGCAAACTGTCACTGAAAACTGTTGCTCTAATCCACACTAGGCTGGAGGTGTGTGTTTAGGGGAACTACACTGAGGCAATGCACAGAATTATCAGGTAATTTACATATATGTGGACAGCAGGAGCTAAAAGCAAGTTCTTCAGTTTCAAAGATCCCTCCCAAGTGTGACCAAAGGAAGTTTTCAGCTACTTTAGCATTAGGGTATTCTCTCTTGCTCCTGATTAAAACTTCAAAGGTCTTAGGACTTTCAAGTGTGCAGCTTAATTCCTGAAGGTTTTCAGGAGTTTTGATCTTCCTCATCCCCTTGAAAACTTGCATTTCTTTGCAGAATTATGTCCTGGTAAAGGCTATATGTAACTGTGGCACTACCGGAGGGCTGCACAGCACGTATTCCTGTATGTGGGGCCAATGGGACGTGTGGAAGGACTACAGCCCTGTTAGCAACAGGAACTAACTCACTACATCACTGTTGATGGTTAAATTAGCTTGCAGCCTAAATCTCCCAGGCTTCAGGGTTGCATAAATGCATGGAAAGATATGAGAGAGAGAGAGAGAGTAAAAATATTTAAAAATCTTACCAAGAACAAATGTCGAGGATGCCTGTTTTTGCCAGAGATTTTCATCAGCGTTCCCTCTTTAACAAAGATCTGAAGGAGAAAACAGCAGATTGTAATCCCGAGATTTCATTCTGAATCTTTCTGAGAAAAGAGAGTATTTCTCCTGGGGAAGGAGCTACTCCAATGCCATTCATCAGCACAAGAAGAGATAGGGAACCTCAACACCTGTTTCTAGACTGATTTGTTATGATCTGATTTATGGCTTGCGTTTGTGTCAGTACCAAATGGGTTGGAAACCCACTTGTCCTCAGCCCACTCTTTCTGCACTGTGGACTATGCTCAGAGGTGACTGTCACAGATTGAAAGCTAACAGGATGTAATGAGCTTTAGAAAAGAATTCTTGTCTTTAAAAGTCCTCTAAAATAGGTAGACCAATGAGAAAAGCTGAAACCTTGGGTTTTAGTATGTTACACCATCTTAACTATACCTCCATATATAATTTGTATAATTTTGCAAGCACAACTCTTTTTCAGTCCATCTTGTTACTATGTACGTAGGCAGGACTGTGTATGCAAAAGCAGCTAAACCAGCACACTAGAACTTCATTGCAGAAATGTTTGAAAAAGTCTGCCATAACTAACTGAACTACATCAGTGGATTAACAGTCATCTGCTCTTTTCAGATGGAGAATGGAGTCTAGTGTACTTTTCCACTCTAGAATAGTTTATAATCAAAGAGACAAATCCTGTAAAATCTGTATGCTAGGCTTTGCAGAATTTGTTAAAGCATTACCTGGTAAGGGCAAGTGAGAATACTGATGTTAGAGAGAAAAACAAATATTTGCAATATTTGGCTGATGAGTATTCTTATGCTATTAGTATGCATGCTTTGAAAATTGCTTCATGAATTTTGTTAAAGATATTGGTGGACTGAAGGGATATTCAGAGTTGCAGAACCCAAGAAAGAAATCTTTTGAAGCATAGAAGCAGGTTGGAGCTGAGGAAACTGGACAGGTTTGAAAGTCAGAAGAAGAAATTTGCATTTGATGTGGATAGCAAGACAGCTGTATGCTCTCTCATGTTTCTGTTGATGTGTTGCTTAAAAACAGCATCTTATATTAAAAGCACCATGGGGGAATGGTGAAAATATGTATTTGAAAAAAATATTAATTGCCCTAATGTAAGGTTCTTAGCCAGCTATATAAAGCACAGAGCCTTTTTAGGCTGAAAGCAATTCCTGCTAGAGTTGCAGCCTTTTGACAGGAGTATATAAGGAGGAAAGCAGTAACTCCATCAAAATACACTACACTTGGGGACGACTGCTGAAGTGAAAAGCCAAGTGGCTGCTCTGTGTAAAAGCAGAGACAATGCATGTCTTTCTCAGCATGACGTGCTTTTTGTGCACTGCCAGAGTGATGTTTTTTACACAAACCAGTGCTCCAACTTGTATCACAATAGCTCAGTAAACAACATCTGTAGGCATCTGAAACATGGCCATCCACACAGAGATATTGCTGGCCAGAATGAATGCCCTTACCAGCATAAGTCTGCCTGCAGCACTCACCCTTCCTGGCTGGAGGAGGCCGCTCTGCCCTCTGACACTGTGCTCAATGTGTACTAGCTTCTGCAAGTTTTCCTGGGAGAGAAAAACAGCATTTAGAAGGCTGCATAGTGACTGTTTTTATACAAGCAGGCAAATTTTCCCTCACCCCTCCCCACCATTTTATTTCTTTAGAACTGATATTACTAGATTTCAGAGAGAACTGAGACCAAGGATTTATACCCAGAAAGTCTTCTTCCTGCCTTATAATCTTTACAAAACCTCATCACCTGCATTCACATCTGCTGTGACCTTCTACAGTTCTTTTACCTGTGATTCCTCAGTGCACCTTCCAAAGGAACTGCTAACTTCCTATGGTATTTAGACATTGGCTTCTTTGCCGACTTTCGGCTCTGTGAACTAATAAAATAGGGACAAAGTACAGTATATGCTCCAAAGACCTGTGCATAAGAGCCATGACACAGATAATCCAAAGCAAGCTTTGATACTTTCAGACTGTTGCTAGGATTATCTGAAGATTTACATTCTGTGATAATGTATTAATGCCTTTACAATAGGGGATTTAGAGGGTACACTAGTAAGCAGGCAATGAAGCTGCATTTCTGTTTGGATGTTTTGCAAAAACCAGGAAGTTTATGATTCAACTCTGATACTATTAACTATTTGCCTGCCCTTAAAGCACAGTCAGTGGGCACTGGCACCAGTGTCCACTGGGCACTAACTGGGTTAATAGTCCCGAGGAAAAACTGCTAGAATCTTATTATTATAAAATAATGAGCTTATCCATGAAGATGGTAGGTAAGATTAACCTAGATAAGTCTGTGCTCCCATAAAGAAAATCAGATGAATGGTAGAAAGAAGCAGGGATGTCTATACCTTTGCAATATTGCTAGTATTTTCAAATCTCCTTCCATTTAGCAGATGAGGCTGTTAAAACAGAGGCTTGGGCATAGGATTCAGCTGTGGTTTTTATCTGATCAAAACAGTAGAATGGGCTTCCCAGCAGCAGTGAGTCCTCACTGGAAAATGCCTAAAAATTAGGAGTCTCCTATCTAAGTCAGCCACTGTATCCTGTATCTTCAGTTATACACCCAGATAAACTAGAGACTAAGGACCATATTTGATACAGCTTTGTGACCTGACAGCCTTTTAGAACAGTTTTCTGCTTCAATAGGCAATGGTCTGTTTTCCTTTGCTCCACTGACTGGAATTAATATACCCCTGGGATTAGTGAGACTTGATTAGATCATACACTGTATCTGCCTGATATAAATCAGTTGTGTCTACAGGATCAGCTAATTAAGAAAGTTATCACAGATACCAGAAAGAGCATATCCAAGTTAACATGATGATATGTCAAGGCTAATTTACCCTGGATTTCAGCTAACACAATTCATGTATCTATCTAAGCTTGCTTTTTGAATAAGCCTGAAATCTCCCTATCTTACTGCCCCAGTGAAATATTGCACTTGTTTAGCATGATACTTAGTTCTTCATCAGTAACTGGATGTCAGATACATGGAAATACCCTACAAGGCTTGACCAGCACAGGGCTTCACTGTGCCCATGCAATGTAATTGACAGTTGACACATTTTCAAGAATTTGAGATGTCAGGTATCTCTTTTGGAATGCTGGAAGTAACAAATGGATTTTTTCATTCTAAAATACTGTAGGCAAATAAAATAGAAGAAACATATAAAGCAATAGCACAAGAAATATCAGGGATCATGGGATAGCTGACTTTTGCAAAAGGTATTTGCAAAGGATTTTCCTGTCACTTAAGGGTATTTTAGCCTGGCAAAACCTGTCCAATTGACAGCTTCCACAATGAAAACCTGTTTTCCATCTGCAGAGAAAGCAGTGTTCTCCTGTGAGCACACTCATGCCACTGCTAGTACTACTCATCTGGGTTTGTACCAGAGTGAGAGAAGTCGCAGCAGCCCAGCTTTTCTCAGGACTGCTGGCAGAGGAGCCTGTTGAAATGCTGATGTTTGCAATATGGACACATGTTCACCAGGAAACGGACAGAGAAGTATTGAACTCATTTCCTGAAGGAAGTCAAACACCCATCACATGTGAAGGATAGTGGTTTATCTGGGAATGTGGACAGCTGAGGGGGGGAATAGTTTCCTGTCAGTTCCCCAAAATTCTGAGTTTATATAGCTTTCTTCATTGGTCTTAAAACTATCATCATTCTTCTTTCTAAGATCCTCCACAATACTACAATTAAGGAATAAAAGCAAAGCTCCACCCTGACAGTACTGCAGAAGAGGGTGTCAGAAATACTGCTGTGGCCATTTTAGCAGTGAACTGCAGCTTCCATAATTTTATCGTGATGTCTATGCAGCAGGAACACCTCCCCATGGAATTCACCAGCTGTTAATAGCAACAGTGATTTATAGCTCTTAGCATCTCAGGGCCTCTAACAGATTGTAGACTTTCAGAGAGCAGTACAAGCCCTGCTTAGTTCATCTCCTGGAATTACAGATAGACATAATACAGTAATACAAGGTGTGCCTTGTACTTCTGTTTGTACATCTGTAAATTGAAAGCAATATTTTCCTGCATGTTGAAAATGCTTGAAAATCCTGGGTTAATAGTCCCCAGGAAAAACTGCTAGAGTCTTATTATCATTAAAAAAAAAAAAAAAAAAAAAAAGCTAATAATGGGTCATTGATATTCTGTAGAAAATGTAGATCCAAATTCAGTGCTCCTATGAAATTTTTGGAGTGTTGTTTGATGAGCTGGTACGTGGGAACAGAAATCATCCTCCCTCCTGGTATATGCCAAGTCTAAATGATTTCTTAGACATTCAGCCAGGTACATGACAATTTACTAAAGCTCTAATATAAGTGGCATTGTTCAGTTTCTTCTGTAAGTAGAGTAATTATTTGTTTTTAGGTTTTCTTTTTTTTTTTTAACTGAGAGAAAGAAAACAAGTGCTGGTTGTAGCTTTTCTGTCTGGGATGTTAATTCAAGAGGACAACCTCTGATTTAGCATAAGATTGAACTTTGTTTCTCATGAACTGTGCTTTCACAAACCCCCCCACATTCACACAAAAGGGAAAGAAGAAAATTTTTTTTCATCTCTTCCATACCAAAGTTTTGAAAAAAAGCAGATCAGATGCTCTGATGATATGATAAGAAATAAGTGTAAAAATCTATTTGTGATGAAATTATTCCACAACAGACATTATTAATAGCAATTATGATACAGCCTGTGACGTGTAAGACTCAGATGATACAAGGATGTTCTTCAAATTGGCTTAGGAGAGACAAAATGATTTCATGGCAATGCAACACAAATTTGATTTTGGCCACTTACATATACTTCTGACTTCAGAAAATTATTTATATAAATATCCCATATATCTGAGTGAAATCTAAGGAAACAGAGGTGCCAGGAATGTGTGACCTTGATCTGTTAGGAACTGAGCTCTTAGAGTTCTGAACCTGTAACACAGATATCCCTAAAGCTCTGAGATTTTTCTGGAAGGTTTGCATGAGATCTCAGGTATTTGATGAAATATTTATTTTGGTACAAAGACTGCTTTAATATGGAAATATGATTATCAATTCTTTGCCTGAGGAGAAGGAAAATCAGAATCAAACCAGTTGAAAACTTTGCTTAGTAAGTCTGTAGTTTAGAGAGAGGTCAGATTACATTCCTTTTTATGCTAAAACTCTAGGCTTGTTAGACATCCTCCCTGCAATCTACATCTGTTCTTTCATCTTCATAACCGATTAGTGTGTTCTTCCCTAACAATTCAGCTGCATTCATTTTTTCAGCCTTAAAAGCCTACCTGAAAACAAGCTCTTACTAAGAGGATTGATATTTCATTCCTTTCCTTCATCTGCATTATCTTAATGTGATGACGTTACATGTGATGCTTTTTCTCTTTGTCTCTTGAATTTCATATTCTGATGCCTGAATGATTATTAACAACCCTCTCACTGCTCAGAAAATGAAATAATAAAGAAGTGAGTCGAAACTCAAGAGGGAAAAAAACCCCTCTGTGCTATTGGCTATAGTGTCTTACATCTTGCACAGCTGCACTATAGGGCACAGACCAGCTCCACATCTGCAGTACTGTAAACCAGATCTGTACAAGCCCTTAAGTCTCACCTTGGAGGAGGCTTCAGAATCTAGCAGACACATGTATTCACT
Organism: Onychostruthus taczanowskii; assembly: GCF_017590055.1. NCBI lineage: Eukaryota > Metazoa > Chordata > Aves > Passeriformes > Passeridae > Onychostruthus > Onychostruthus taczanowskii. The sequence continues at coordinate 68,503 of NW_024506993.1, read as the reverse complement.
TGAACAGATATGCAAAAAACACACTACAGGTCAGGGGAGCATGTGTCGTGGTAGGACTCACCGCTTGGAGCATGCTGTCATTGGCTTGGTCCGTGATTTCAGAAACAATGAATAAGGCAGCTGAGGGATGAAGGAAAACAAACACCATACATCACACAAAAGAGTAGAAACATAACTCAAATCCCTCCTGTTTGCAAGGGCATCCTTTAGCTTCTTTGTCACTTTCATAATGCAACACCACAGCAACTCTGACATGGTACATGGTGCTGTCTCCCCTTCCTCCCTTCATCATTCTCTTGTGTGAAACTGCATCATGCTTGTGCTGACCAAGAGAGCTTATGAGGTCCCTTTTAAGCATCAAGGATGGCACTAAATCTTTTTTGTAATGTTTTCTAGTTGCAGATTTTTGTCAATGTCAGATGTCAATGACAGATGAATGTAACTCAACTTTAGCCACCAAAGAGCATGGCAGTCTAAATTGTACCTCTTACTGCTGAGAGAGAGGACATGTCATCCCCTTCTGATAAAAATGTGTATGAGGTGGTGACATGAATTAATTCCTGGATTCTCCACTGGCAAATAACCTGGGCTAGGACATGTTTGCTGGCACTGAGAGCAGTGGCATAACATAGCTCAGGTCCCTCTTTCACATCCCTTTCCCTGTGGCACAGGGATTTCTATCAATTTCTGGCCATTTCTGGGAGCATGCTGGCTAGGAATGGCAGAAGCATCTCCTAACCAAAATGAGATAGGCAGTTGTGGTCAGAGGGCTTGAGTGTCTGCCCTGTTTAAATTACTGGTATAGCTGTAGTTCTATCATCAGTGACTAGGGTACTACATTTTGCATGAGTCTCTGCTCTTGGGCAGAATAAACTGACTTTCAATCAACCACTGACTTTATTGCTATGAGTTGGTTTGAATTTATAAGTAGTGTAAGAGAGGTGAATTGATTTCATTAATACAATGTTACTGCTGGTTACTCCAGCCTGGAAAATACTCCCACAGACATCACCACTAAACCTTGCTATGATTTCAGTGGGCGTAAGAGACTTCTGCTTTATATATCTCGTGTTCTAAAAGATGGTGTTAGCAGTGGATTTGTTCCTGATTTTGCAGAACTGCTTTTTATGCAATGTCTTTCAACTTTACGTAGCGTTAAGGAAAACAGAATACAGATATGCAATTAAAATCTCCTTGGTTTCTCCCAAGTTCACAGAGCACAGCAGGCATACCATAGCTAATGGACCACAATCGGGCAGGGGGAGACATCTGACTTGATTTTACAATGACCAGGCCAAATATTTACAAAGCCAAAGAGGACTAGGATTTCCTCAATGACTGGGGCAAAACTACAGTGTCTGCGCTATGCCTGTATAGATGTTTTCTTCTTCCCTAAGTTCCATCATGCCAAAACTATAGGAAGCCCATATGTTTCAATTAAAAATAAAAATATATGATTCTTGTCCTAAATAATTTGTCTAAATTAGTAATCAGTTCTTATAGATTTTACATCTAACCTATTAATGCAAAATCTTTAAAGGAATCATCTTATATATACTACCAGTATAGAAATCTTGCACCTCTTTAGAAGCAATGTTAGCAAAATGGAAGTTTTCTTCTACCAATTTCATTTTACCTTGTGTGGCTTCATACTCTGTAGAATCAGGACAAAGATTATTCAAGTAATCTGTAGTAAACAATCAAACACAGACATCCAATAATTAGAATTCAGATCAACATAATTTGTAGCGTTGTTAGCTAAAATATTAAATCCTAATCACAAAATCAGACACCGGTTGGGGTTGGAAGGGACATTAAGTATCATCTTGTTCTAATCTCTCTGCTATGGGCTGGAACACTTTCCAACAGACCAGGCTGCCCCAAGCCCCATCCAGCCTGGGCTTTGAATGCTTCCATGAATGGGGCATCCACAGTAATGTCCCACAGCACTTTATTCCCAAATTATTAAGTGTATATATAGCCTATTTCCAAAGCAAAATTCATATTTGATCGCATTTTACTTAGAGAACCAATGCAAGAGCATTCATACAGATTTGGGCTTACATAACTTAGCAGGTATAAATAAACTGTGTCAAAAATGTTTCTCAGTCAAGAGAGTTGTTGAGTAGCACCACTTTACAAATAACTCTTTTTCTAGTTAATTCTGATTTCCCATCTGAATGAATGCTGTTGGCTATATTTGCAGTTAGACAAAATGAATCACATGCTTTTTATGGGCACAGGAAGGAGACACTAGTCCTGTACAAGCAGGGTTCAAATAATTACTACCAAACTCAATCACTTGAAAATAGGTTCTTAGTGTGACAGCAATTATATTTGCATTATATACAAACCTTTAACCAGTGGTTTTTAGGACTATTTTTCTTGGACCACCTGCTTATTCTGTGTCTGGGTCTTTGTGCTGTTAAAGACTGTAGTATGTAAGTGCTACAGTTTAAAGACCCTAGCCTGGAAATACTTCATTCTTATTTTGCTGATTAGTCCAGATTCCTAAATCCTGCATCGAAGAACTAGACCTCTTTGCTGAGCATGGTGCTGGGCAAACGGATGTTTGTTCCCTGAATGTCTTATACATACACATTTCTTTTTCTAGTTCTGCGTTTTCCCTGGCATCCTGAACTTCACCTGGCTTTTACCTGCATTCTGGAAAGCATCTGCCTGTACTCAGGCAGGCAGGAAGGGGTTGTGTGATGTTGTCAGGCAATATTTAGTGTTCCTTTTCACCACTGCAAGCTCTGTCCTCAGCTATGGACTGAGTGGACAAATCCTTTTGGTTGTGGTGCCATAAATGGTAACCAATATCCTCATAAATTACTCCATCCTTATCTGGTAGAATCAGCCAGTTATCACACAAGTACACATGAGAATCTAAAGGACCGCACTGTTCCAGACTCATTCTGTCCTAGCAGTCAAAAAGGGTCTTGGTTTCTTCAGGTGAAGAACTAAACTAGTAAACCTATTTTCTGTAGTATCTTAATCCAGTAGACCTCATCTCAGTATACACAAAAGCTTTCATTTTCCCAGTTAGTGTTAGTACATGGGACAAGAAGGAGCTCAAGTTGTTTCAAGCATAGATGGAATCCAATCAGTGGAACTTCACTGAAGCCCTTCCAGCTTTCTCACAAAATACCATGCTGCATGTTTGCAATTTATCTTGCGGACCACATAAATGGGAAAACAGGATAGAAGGGCTATTTCTGAGTGGGATATGCCAATTCCTTTCACATAAATGCAGTATGTGCGTGCATGCACCATAAACACTGTGGATCATGAGAAGACTGCTACGTACTGCAAGCCACAAGTCTGGGAAGTTGCCCTTAATGTAGACACACCAAGAGAGGGAAGAAAGTCCGACAGAAGGTAGGTCCTAATATTGGAATCCAGTGTTCATTTGTATTGCTTGTACTGAAAACAAACCCAGCTGTGAACAATGAGTTGCATCCTTGATCAAAGTGTCTGGAGCAAGATGAAACTGCTGGTAATCTGTGCTGTTAATGAAGTTTTCATATAGTCACTTTGTTCTGCTTCTTTTTTAGAAGCCCCTTCTAGTACGCTGTGCCCTTCATTGGCTGTGTGGGCAGGGTTTATGACTTCCTTATTACTGTCCCATGCATGACTAATCTTGCATCCTTGTCCACCACATATGCATACTTCCAAAATATTTCTCCATCTTTATGTCTGTGGATCGTTGCTCTTTTTTGTTCTGACTAAATTACGTGACAACACTGAATTTTATTGCTACATTTCACCATTTCCTTCCCTAGCCAATTCTAAACTTCACAATTCTTTCTAGGGGCCACATTCTGCTTCAGAAAGCCTACTCTCCTCACAGGCTCAGACTTGCTAGATTTGGGGTGGCTTGCAGAGAGGGAACATAACTCCCCTTGGAGAGACTCAGATAGTAGTTATAGATATGGTCCTGAATGTAAAGGGAAGGTATAACTGTAAATGTAAAATCTGTAAATGTACTGTTAATGTAAATTTATATCTCTGCCTCCTACAATGCAGCAAAATTGGACTGTTTTTTTGACTAATCACTAGCTTTCGGTGTACTGTGCATAGGACTTATGGTGCAGTACTGGGTTACAACTGCGTTGTTGAAAAGAAGATGGTGCTTGCCACTGTCATAGAGGATGAAGTGCAGAGTCTCCTTACCAAGGTCACCTGCCTTCTACTGTCTCTGATAACTACCCTCGACATAACTAGAAATCAAACCTGTTTGTTGGTAGTGAGGTTGAACTCTGCCTCTCCTGACTCACAGAAGGAAAAAACCAAGAAGGAATGGCTAAAAACATTTGACTATGCTTTTTTGTGACCTTTCAACATCGCTGTCCTGTAGAAGTGCCTGCCGCTTCCCAGGCTGCCTGACACTTACTGAATCCTGAACTAAGCATATTGAAGTTCCCAAGAAATCCCATACTGCTTTAGCCCTATTTTAAGCTTTTAGGGCATCAATATGTAGCACAGTGGAGGGACAGAACATCAGGGCAGTGTTTCGGTTGGGTTCTTTTGAGAGTGATACTACTGACCTGTGAGCATCACACGATACTGGAAGACACGGTGTACCACTTTCAGAAGCTGGTGTTTCACACTGTAAGGGCTGTCACTGGAGCTTCGCTGTCCTCAGTGGAAGGGAAGAAACACAGACATCAGGGGGAATGCAAGCTCAGCAGCAAATTGTCATCTTAGTTTTAATCCTAGTTATTAACTCTAACACGTCCTCAAAGAACTTCATAAGTTAATAAGTGATTGAGAAACCACTCCAATATGTTTCAGCAAAATATACTCCTGGATCTGTAGATTCACCAACACAAATTCTCTATGCACACACAGGAGTGTGTGGGCAACACAGACAGAAACAAACACATCATGCACAAGTGAACTTCTCAATTCAGTTTTAGCACCAGGGCTGTGAAAAAAGACTATTCTTCCATTCTACCCTATCTGTGAACACTGGTGGAGTTCCAGAAAAAAAAAATAATTCTTGAGTAATCTCCACGGCAAAGCCATGCATTAGTGCACATAAAAACCCATGTGAACCTTACCTCAAGCTCCTGAATCATGGTAGCCAGTTGGGAATATTTAAGGCACATTTCATCTAGCAAAGCCAAATTCCTGTCAAACTGCATAATGTATGTCGTGTGGTGATTCAGCCTTGCTTTTCTGGAGAGAAAAACATCAGCAACTTTCTGGTGTTCGTCCCTAAGTCCACAGAAAGAAAAGAAGCAGCAAATAAACAAATAAATAAATAAAAGTAAAGAAGTAGAGCCATACGTCTTGCTTACTGTATTAGACCCACAGTGGCTCTATACACTGTGCACATAAATCCTAGGCTGAACAGCAGGAAAGAAGGAGTGCTTCAGGACAGACTGACAGCACCACAGGCTGCTGTAGCATGGGCACCATGGGGGCTGTTCCTTTGGCTGTGCCTCTGCCATAGCAACACTGTGAGGCTTCTTTCAGAACATGGCTCCTGCTCCTGTAAATAGACCTTCCATTTGCTGCAGTGCTTTGAGCACTGTTTGTGGGGGAGAATATAACGTTTGTTGTAATATCAGATCTTCAGCTCTCCTTCACTGCCTGTTTCTCAGCACTGCCTCACTGTCATCTGTCTAAGTATTCAGATGCACAGTGTTGAAATATTTGCAAAGCATGTACAAGGAGAGAGCAGAACAAAATCTGAGTTCACAAAAGAGTAATCATACTTAAAAGAGGAACATGAGTTCCTGGGGATGTCCAGAGCGACAGAGTGTCTGGGGGAGTGCAGGCACAGGGAAGGGCTTACTGGAAGCTTCAGGTGTGGTAATGACCTGGAAACCTATTTGAGTGCAGGCGTATAACACACGCTGTTGTGCTGGCAGCATTTACAATGCAGTCCTCTTTTATCCCCAGTGTCACAGAGTAGTTCTGCACAGAACTCTTAGTGTATTTATGGTTGTGTTCCTTTTGTCTTAGCTGGCAGCATGCTGTTAGAGTAGGGTTGTGGCTTCTTTAGTACCCAAGACATTTTAGATCCCAGAAACACTATGTCTGTTTTTGTTCTAAGGGTATAAATCACAGATCATTGGTGACACTTTTTAAGTCTTTCTCTCAACAGTCCCTTGGTGGGCACAAACCAAAACACAGTTCCCTCTAGCCTCTCTTTACCTTGTTGTATGCTTTGATTGGGAAGAGCAGGGCTACAAGGAGACCTGTGCCCTACATTTAGGATTGCTACTGAAAAATTCTACTCATTTAACCAACTTCCTTAATTGCTCAGTGGCTGTGCAGAGATAGAATCACCCATTCTCAGTGACCAATGCCTCCTGGAGTTTGGCAAGTTGGAGGTGTGGGGCTTCATGGTCCATCATTCAATAGAACCTGGCAGTTTGGCTTAAGTCAGAGGTCTCCTCAGCTGAATGAATTTTGGAGCATTGTCTGTCCTTGGTGTTATTCTCTCATGGAAAAACTTTTCCTTGTAAGGATGTTTGATGGAGTCCCATTAACAGGCTGCCAGAGTCTGTTTGGCTTGGAAGCCTAGGGTAGCAGATCCCTGCCTCGGTGCTGGGAGCAAGGGGCTGTCCCTTAACTGAGACCTACACAGCTGCTATGTAGATTTCTGTAAGAAGATGATCTTTAGGATCAGTTCTGATGTAAGTTGTTCCTGCTTTCCACAACATGAGTTTGTGACCTTCAGGCCATGGGTGTGAAGCCACTTGGTGATGACTGAGACGTGGCCAGGGATAATGCATACGAAGCTGGCTGTTCTCACACTGACTGATGGGGCCATTTCAAAGTCATGGGCTGTTCACTGCACACATATTTCAGTATTTGATTTCTCAGCCTGACAGCCTCTACATTTACCTCCTTCCTGTCTGTATGCAAAATCTGCCAAAGTAGTTCAGATTCTATTCTTTTCATTTCTGCTGGGATCACCAATGAATTCACCCACCTTCTGTGGAGGATATGTTAAGGCCATGAAACTATGCGATTGTGTACTTGCCATTTGAGGACTCTCTCTTCCAGTTCTTCCAGGATGTCTTGGTGTAATTCATAAATTTCAGGGAGTTCACTTAAACCTTGCTTGAGCTTAACTTCCTCTTGTTCATTTTCATCATCATCTCCAAGCACTTTCAAGACACCTTCATAGAAATCCTGTGAACAACAGCATTGAAATGAGGCAAACTGACTTTTCTTTTCTGAAATTATAAATTTCTTTTCTGAAATTATAAATCTGGTATTATAAAAAATAGATAATATCTTTTCTGAAATTATTATTACAATTTCTTGACTCCTAAACTATTCTTTCTAAGATTTAAAATATGTACTATCAACAGCAATAGTGTTCAGTACAGCAAGGAGATCATAGAATATGTTTTCTTTTGTCCATTAGTTCATACAGTGTTTCAGCTGAATTCCACAATGCTATCAACCTAAAATGGAATATTTTCCAGATCAAGCTCTAAGACCCTTATGTATAGAATGATTTAGTATCTTTTTATTTACTTTGCCTTTTCCCCCTGCTTTCATGGGTGTGGTTTGTCTCATTTTTACAGTGTTTCTTAACCCAAAACGTAATTTTTTAAACTGAAGGGTGAGATTCTCACCTCATTGGATCCAACATCTTGACATGAATAACATTAACAACTACATGCCTTGTGCTAGAATTTGCACTAGATACACTTCTGAACTTAAAATTTAAAGTATGGATCAAACAATTTTCCTTGATATGAAACCTAACTCCTTTCTTCCTCATATTAGAAATGGTTTTCATCATGAAGTGGTTTATAAATTATGTAGGCATAGGGGCAATTTCCTCTATATTAAAATATAGCCCACTCTAGTACATAACAGGGCACCTATTTCAGAGCACATAGCAAAATGCTTTCCCAGGTTTGAGTTGCCAAGAAATGAAATTCTGTTCCCTGAACTTTTAGAGACAATCTTATGAACTTCCCTGGACCATACTGGGATTTATCATGGTATTTCTCATGACTCCGGCTTCTGTCCAGTTAATTATTTTAAAAGTAGATAGAGTTATTAAGGAGGAGACTAAAAAGAACGGACTTCCATAAAGCGTGTGAATGTCCAGGTACGAGCAACTCATCAGAGTATGCATCACTGTGAATCTATACGTTGGATTGCCATTTTGGACTGATTAAATCAAGGTTGCTGTATTGATTTCAGCATGGTGAGGTCTGGTTGGTATGACTGTAATCCTGCTGAAAGGTTCTGCTCTTATAGAATAGGAGAGAGTCTAGTCAAAGAACTTCAAAATTCCTCTCCCGTGGATGGGGACTGACTCCAGGCAAAATCAGGTTTTAGTTTTCTCAGATTAATTCCTGGCTTTTGTGTTGTTACTGTCAACTTTAATGTCCACACTGGCTCTCTATGAACTGGGATGACTGGATTATTTAATGGATAATAGCCAAGAGTCACACATAAGACAATGTTGGGGTTTTTTAGTAACTATAACAGCTGAAACATTTGTTTTCTGAAAAGTCACTAGAACCATGTAAAAAAAAAAGATCATCATGACAGTTTTCTTTTTGATTAAAGATATCCTGGATAAAAGAATATCATAAAGATTTCTGAAAAAGTATTACTATGTTTCCGAATTACCTGGGTCTAATTTCTGCAACATGTCCTGCCCCAGTACCATAAATAATCCCAATGTTTTGCTATTAAATTTCCATTTTTTTCTGATGTGAGTTAGCCTATCTAAGTTCATGTTTCAGCCAGTGTATAATCCAGAACTTTTTCAAGCAACTAAACCGATCAATCTCTCTTCTGGATGCTTTTACTAACTCAAAGGAATCTGCAACCGTTAGAAGTCCTCAGTCATCATAATTAATCCAGACCAGGGAAAGAATCTAAAAGGTTCTCTCAGCTTATTGTGCCAAGTGAATAGCTTGTAGTTCACTAGTGATGTGCTTAAGCAATCTATTACATTACAAAGATGTCATCTTTTCCAAATTAACATCAAACAGCTCTGTATCTGTCCACTTTCCACCACAACAAGCAATGGGATTAACACTCCTTTCCCACAGCATCTCCGTAGATTTAATTAGTTATTAATTGTCTGTCCCCTTGATTATAATGAATTCTCAGACAAATAATTAAATTCTAGTTGCCTGGATAGCCAGCTTTCTAATGATTAACAAAAACCCCGCAGCATAACGGTAATCACTATAAACATCCATTAAAAAATAATTATGTAATTGTTGAAAATGCCGAGTGTCTCTGAGGCCATTAATCAAATGCAAAGTGCTTTTCCAATCTCACTAACTGTAATCAGTCATGGCACCTGAAGGTCTCCAAGTCTCTCACAAAAGCCCAATGTCTAAGTACAGGAGGTACTAAACATTGAGTCCATACAATTCCCTGACTGATCAAAGCTTTCTTAAAACAGCTTCATGAAATGAAGTTGCTCAGTTCAGGGCTCTGGTGTGATAGCTACAAAGCTCAGTCTCATCCAGGGTTGGATGAGCCTACAGATCTCATACCAGTCTTATGCCTGTACCTGCATGTGCATGAGAAAGCATAACCCAAGCAGCCTAGTTACACAGAAGATTAGCAACTCAGCTATAAAAATACATTTCTGAAACATAAAGTTCTTTTCATTACATTTTGGGCATCCAAAAATAAGCCCTTTATAACCATCAAATGGCCATATCCTTAACATCCCTGATATAAACTCTACAAATAACGAAGTGAAACAAAGGGGATCAAACTCCACAGCCACAAAGGTTGTTGGTTTGGGGTTTTTTTCTTCTTTTGTTTGTGAATGTCACTAATATAACACACAAGTTACATCTTTTCCCTCCAGAGATGCCTCTGAAGAATTCTGTTCTCTGCTGTAAATGGGGACTGTAACCTGGAGTTCATTATAAAAGTATGAGGCCAGAGGAATGCAGGGTTTCAACAAGATCTTATGGTTTATGTGATCTCAGCCTAACTGGCTCTTGGAAGAGAATCTGACGCCCTCTTTGCAGTGATGAGCCTCCCCGCAGGATGCTGGGATATGAGCTGGCTTTACTGATGCTGGGAGTGCTGATACTAACAGGAAACAGCTAGGGTGTGAGGTTTTGGGTGAAAAAAATTAGGTACGTGGCTCCAGGCTACAGAAAGGTCAATTAACCTAGGATCAGCAACCTTGACACTTTTGTAGCATGTAGTTATTTCTAGGTACTCTTTCAAAGAAGTCAGAAATGCCAGCAACCAGAGGTTTTTGGTTGAGCACTTATCGAGAAAGTTCTGTACAGGATTCAACATCTATATGAAATGTGATATTCTAATAAAAGGGCAAGAGGTGTAGTTAATTGGACAAGAGTTAATTCTGGATTTAGTGTCCATGATTTTGTGAACAGATGCAGAAACAGTGAGTTTGTGTATCATTTCTCTCCAACAATGGGAGTGAATGTGCTTTGGAGTCCATCTGCAAATTTCAACTGTAGCAATCCTGTATACGTGTCAACAGACATTTTGCAAGATGGATACCTCCCATACACACTGTTATAATTTCTGTGGTTCCACCCTGCTGCTAGTTAGCCTTTATTAGCTAAATGAGTAAAATGAGAACATTTAACCTTTAACATTTAACCTAGTGAAAGGAAGGAAAACCAATCTCTTGTCAGTAAACAACTTATCAGGCAGGTAGTTTACCCTGGAGAAAAAAACTGCCTCTCTGTACATATATAAGTATATGCTATGTTGGGTGACTCCTTCAACTTCTACTTGAAAATAATTTGGAGTGCAGTAATTAATTCTGGATTCAGAATTCTGGTTTGTTTTTTTGTTTTTTTTGTTTTTTTTTTTCTGTATATAACAGAACAGGCCAAATTAGATCAGTTCATCCAATGGGGATGAATGAATCCCTGGGAACTGGTACTGCTACAACCAGTCTAGTAGAGGTAGTCAGAAAATGATAGGACTGAAGTTAATTTCTACCTTTACTGTAAAAAGCTAATGGTTCTGCCATCTGCAATGGGTTGAAAGCAACTATGAATATTAGAAACCTGAGTACACTAAAGAAGAGAAAGTTGGAATTTTTACTTACAGGTGTAGATAAAGAGACAGCTCTATTTGAAAGACCTTTTAGAATTGTCCAAGAAATGCTGATCAGTTGCTTGATTTGCTTGGGTTTCTTATTTTTCATCTTTAAAGCACTAGCATAGGCAATTCTAATCTAGTCATAATGAAAATCCTAGTCCTTGCATATTGACCACATGGCAGGAGAGCAGAATGAGAAAGGAGTACACCACCATTAATATTGTCTTTGCCAATAGTGATTTTTAGTCCTATGGTTTGACCAGCAGTTCCTCTGCAGGTGGGGATTGATTCTTTCTCACTGGCTCACAGCATTGTGTTTCTAGCATCAGGCCTGCATTTGAGATGGTAGAAAATGGTGATTGTAGAACAAAGCCACTCTTTAATAGGTAAAGAGAAATATTTGAAACAAATAGTATTTCTGCGAACAAAAAGTGCACATTGTACTAGAAGGAACAGATTGCTAGATTGTGGCTGATTTGAAAAGCTCTGAATGCCTGCAGTCTAAGGATTATGGGTGACCTTGATTTCAGGTCTTGAAAATGAAGTCTCAACTTGCTCTTTACTGCATTGTCTCATTGGGAGGAACAAAGGTTCTACAAAGCAGAATAGAGCTGAACTGCTTCCCAGATTTTGAATTAGCTTCATGTTGTTGTTAACAAGGTAAAGAAATCTCAACTCAAAATAATGCAATGCAATGCTTTGAAGATGTTAATCATCTGCTGCTCTTGCAGTGACCTGCCAGAGAAAAACTATGTAAGTTTACACAAACCAGAGGTCTGACCTCTACTGCTGTCATGGCTGAATCAGCTTTTCTGCATATATCTCTAGCCCTTATTAAAGAAAAGGGAATGGTCTGATGGGTGAATAAATTCCCCTGGGATATTTCTACAATTTTCAAAATAGATGTGCGAGTTTCCATTAGAGAATAACACTGAAAAAAAAAATAAAAAGAGAGTGAGTGTACAGAGCAGATGCATTAGTGGAAAACCATAGCTATTTTTCTGCCTTTGTCTTCATGTGGGGATACTGGCACTTCAGCTACAGAACTCATGTCTGCACACAGCGTGTTTTTACCTTGTTGACACCACAACACCTACCTGCCATCCAAACCTTTACGCTTTTCAGCAAAATACATACATACATCAACATAGATGCAAACAAAATAATTTTACAAGTATATCTATAGTTGCAATTTCTTCCCTAGTCAAGATGGTATTTTAATGGATTGATACTAATGGGAAGTCATATTTGACACTTTGTAAGGCAGTGAGGGAGGACAAGAGGAAATCTTGCTGCAGCTCAAATTATGTAAGTACAGTCTATACTAATTGCATAAAATGGTGCAGGATTTTATAATCACTCTCACTTCTAGAATGAAGCTGGATTTAATAGATTCTGCATTTTACAGAATCCAAAGCTTCTCTGGACACCTAGGTATTATACCTGAGGGGAGGGTGAAGAGTTCAAAGGGGGAAAAGACAGCCCCCATATTAAAGCCAAGTGCAGACATGAAGTGGTGTACAGTATTGTATGAACCAAATCTGATTCATGGAGGTTCTTGGAGGTATCTGCATCACGGTCAGCAGCTCCTCTCCGAATGATGAAAGTGGCACTCCTGAATGAAAAAGTGGCAAATCTGCTATAGTAGACTGAATGACCTCTGATCTATATGGAGCAGTGATCTCACATTTCTCACTACTGGACTCAGCAGAAACAATGCCAGATGAAGAGCAGAAAATGCTATTGCAGCAGCTACAATTAGTCCCTTATCCTGCCATACAGGGTACAATCTAGGTCAGGAACCCTGACCTCAGCACACACTCACATGCAGCCAAATAGACACATTCATCCAAAACACTGCAAATGAATTCCAGAACAAGCAGACTCTACAGAATGCACTGAGAATACTGTATCAGTGCAGCTTTTTACCAGGGAATTGTCCTGATCCAGATGTGTGGCTGGTGTGGCTTCCTTCTCCTTTTAAGAGATATACAGATTATCTGAAAGCTATTTTGGCTCAACATTCCCACTGTAGAAGCTCCCTGGCCAATATATAATTATTTTCCTACTGCTGATGAAGACAACAATGAATAAATAAATGAGAAAAAAATCAGCCTAGTGTAAGTGAGAGCAGGCTATTCTTTTTTAACAGTGTGCCCTTAGGCTGTTATAAGAGCTTCAGAGGGCCTAACAGTGAGATAGTTCTTTGTTTAGCTAGCACATTGCATTCACTAAAACATTTTATTAGGAAAGTAATGACTTGATTGGTCCAGCAGAACTTTGAACATCATCCAAGAAATTCACAGTCATAAAAAAGGCTCGGCAAATCATCCACTGGAAGTGTAAATGATTAGAATGATGGAATTCTGTACTGTCTATCATGTAGCAGTGGTTCCTAAATTAGACAGTTATTTTTTTTGTTCTTGAGAATGTGCCAGACACAAGAATTCGGAAAGTAGAGTTTAATCAATGAGGTTTCATCTTAAATTAGAGGCTTGAACAGTAAAATTATGTTGTTATTTTTTATGTCCTAAGATTTATTTTGCAGTCATGAACACTGGGATGTCCAGTGAATTCCAAACTGCTCTGAAGGCTGGAGAACCAGCACATATCAATCTTTATCATATGGAGCTATATCTCCAAATGCTTAGGAAGCATAAATCTGGGTCTCTGTTTCTAACAATTGTGACCCATTGTTATGAGGAAAATGCAAACCAGGAAACAGGGTCAATTTTCTTTTTCAAAGGAGATGTTGGGGCTGATGTCTTTTCAGTGCAGAGCTGTCCTTAATTCAGAAAATATCTTGGAGGAAAGTAATAATTTCAAAGGGGTTTATGCACACACAAAGATTTTATGTACAAAAGCCAAAGCAAAATAAACATGAACATGGTCCACTATCAAAAAAGAAAGGCGAAATAAACGTGACCGTGATACACTATCAAGGAAATGCTTGGTCCCATACAGACTGAGATCCTGAAGAAATCTGAGTCACACAAGGTTTCATTTGTGTACATCTTGTAAAGCCATCTGAAACAGACCAGCCGAGGGGAAGCAAATAAACCATCTTTATGGTGATGTGTGACATTTTAAGCTGAGAAAGCCACCTGCAGCATTTTGTTCAGGACCAACTACTAAGAAAAGGATGTCAAGTGCAGCCTGCACTGCTGGGGAAGCATAATAGGAGATAGAATGACAAAACTTGAAGATTAAATGATTCTGAAGGAAATTCAAAGTCTAAACGACTTTGGAAAAACTGTGAGCACCAAGAGGTCATAAACTTGGACTAGAAGGCCCTGCCAGTTCCACCTGCTCAGACCAGAATGAGTCCTGAACTCACTGCTCCAGAGAACTGCATTACCTTAGAGTAGGGCAAGTAACCGCAAACCTTTTAGATTATTATCACTACTACCACACCAACGGATACAAGTTTGTGAGCTAACACAATGTTTCCAGTCTTTCAGTTCAATAGCCGAGTGGGTGTAGGGAAATGTCATCATTTTGGCAATCAATCAGTTTATTAAAGTCTCCACTGAAAGGCCAAACAGAATCTGTTATGCTGAATGAACAGCAGCACTAGCCAAGCCTGGAAGTGAGATGGAAAATTGCTCTTGCTGCAGGCATAAGAAAAGCCTTTTTTTTTCCTTTCTGAAACCAGCTAGGGTGTGGTTTAGTTCTTTGCCTTTCTTACCAATATGTGGGTTTACATGAGAAGATGAAACTTGAGACTTGATGCTAAACATTTAGAAACGGTTTTCTTGAGAAAGTTGGTGATGGGAAACAGAAATGCATGCCTGGATTGAGGAATGCTGTCAAGGAAGGTCCTAACTGGCCATGAATGGTGTGTTGTACCTTAAGAGCAATTTGGTGACTGTGGGCACTCTTAGTTGCTTCTGAAATCTGCTAAGGGAATTTGTGTCAACAGCAAGTGCACAGGAAAATATGATCTTTTGCTGATGTGACTACTCTTAAAATATTCAAATACAGAAAAAGGAGCAATTAGATTATCATAGCTTTTAGTGTTATGGCAGTATTGAAAATATTGTTTTGGTTAGGCAATAACCAACACTACCCCTACATTTTAAGGGACTTGCATGTTGCAATATTGGTAATAGTTTCTCTAGATATTCTGCACAATACTGGGTAACAGGTGAATACAAAGGTCCAACATTAGTTGGGATGGAATAAGTGACAGTGTTTTCTAGATTGAATGTGTTTGCAATCGAGAAACCTGCAGATTATTTCTGAATGCCACCACAGCAGGTAGGTATCATACAGACGTCAGCCTATACCAGTAGAGATGGGGTATGCCAGGGTGACAAGCAATCAATGAAACGCAGAAACATACCCTCTGATCCTGTTCCCATAAAGATTTTTTACTTTTTCTAAACCAAAGTGTGCCTGAACTAGCAGACAAATGTGAAAATAGGCTGCCTGTTTCTCTCTTCTCCCTCATTCTCTGACACAGGTTCCATTCATACATCCTCACTAGTTAGAAAGCCAACTCATACAAACAATTAAATCTTATCTGAGAAACTTGCTTGCTGGCTCTGCTGAAGAAATGCCTCCTGTAACCCCTAAAGGAGTGTATGGGTCAAGACACATAAGAACTTTTCCATGGTATAAGGAAATAGTTAATCAAAATCATGATTTTGCCCTTCTTAAACTTCATACGGTTGGTGACTGCTCATCTGTCTTATGGCTCTTTCCAGTTCTAAAACTGATGAGATTTTATTGAACTTTCTTACCCAGGGAATTGGGACAGGAAATGTCACAGTGCATGGTTACAGTTATTCTGGCATTTCACGACCTATAAGTAGCTTAACTTTGCCCACCAGTGCATTCATTCAAGGGTTTACTTTAGGCCCATTTCTTACTTTCATTTGACATATTAACTTCTCTCTTTTTTCTCTTTCTATTTTCCTTAATTTCTTTCATAACTAGGGAAATAATGAGAACATGCTAAATATTCATAAGATCCCTTTTCTCCAGTGGGATGGGCAGGCAGGGAAACAAATTTCAGTACACAGGGATTTACCAGAGGAAGCAGAAAAGGAAAGGGATGGGGAAAGTCCTGAAGCATTTCTTTCCTGATCCAGCAATAGCATAGGCAAGGCAGCCTGACAGCAGCATGGTGCTATAGCAGCCATGAGGGTGTGCAGCCATCTATACTGTGGATAAAGGCACTGATGTGCATTTCAAGTTTGGACATATATATTGAAAAGTCTTCTGGCATTAGTAACCCACTTTTATCTCCTAGAGGTGTATGGAAAATGCCAGGATGTAATGCAAATGAGAGGCCTCTCCTAGACACCTCCATTAAATGCTCTCCCTCCACCGTATATGCGCTTTTACAGGTCTGCTTTTACATGCTGTCTATAATGTACCAAAGCACAAATGTATTTGGAAATGGAAAACTAAATAGACGAAGAATATTTTAATGAAGGTGCACAGTGACTAATACCTTCTGTGCAAGGTAATTTCCTGTATAGATATTTCTCTTCTCTGATGCTGGCAGAGCCTTTTCCTTTTCTCTTTCTTGGTGATACTTTAGGAAATAATTAATTTCAGTAAGGAGTTCCTTGAGTGTTCTCAATGGTCAGAAGCCCTGTATCCCACAGGTAAAGAAAGTACCCTGGCTTCCCCAGGGAACAGTGGATAACTACAGCTTTGTCTCACTGGTGTGAAATAACATGTTTGGTGGTGCAGAAATCAGAGGAAAGCCAGGACAGAAGAGGAAAATGGCTAGGCAGGTTATCACCAATTTATCAAAGTACCAGCAAATTAATTAGATAAGCATCTAAGTCCCTTAAAGTGACTGGTTCTACTGCCTTGGTAGATTGCTTGAGAGACACGATGAGCAGGCAGCAATATCATAGAAACATAGAATATGCAAGTCACAAGGGACCAATCAGGATTGTCAAGTCCAACTCCTGGCCCTTTATAGGACACTCCAAGAATTCCATACTGTGGCCAAGAGAATTGTCCAAATGCTTCTTCGGACTCAGACAGGTTTGGTGCTGTGACCACTTCCCAGGGAAGCCTGTTTCCGTATTCAACCGCCTTTTAGGTGAAAACCCTTTTTCTAATACCCAACCTAAACCTCTGCTGATTCTGCTCCAGCCATTCTCTTGAGTCATGAGAGTGAAGAGATTGGACCTGTCCCTCTGCTGCCCCTCAAGAGGATGTTGAAGATCTCAGTGAGGTATGACTTCAGTCTCTCCTTCTCCAGGCTGAACAAACGAAGTGTCTTCAGTGACTCCTCATAAGGCTTCCCCTCCAAACATGTCCCCATCCTCATGGCCTCCTTTGGACCCTCTCTAATAGCTTAATGTATTTTTAATAATGTGGTGCCCAAAACTGCCCCCAGGACACAAGGTGAGATCATACCAGTGCAGAGCAGAGCAGGACAATCCCCTCATGGTCCTGCTGTGCCTAATGCCCCCCAGGACACCGTTTGCCCTCCTGGCTGCCAGGGCACAGCTAACACAGATCCAGCTGACCATTGAGCAGGACCTCCAGGTCCCTTTCCACAGCGCTGCTCTCCAACCTCTTGTTCCCCAGTCTATATATACAGCCAGGGTTGCCCTGTCCCAGGCACCATATGATGATGGCTGATGATGGCCCATCTATCTAATTTGTCGAGGCGTGCCTGCAAGGCTATGCTGCCCTTGAGGGAATCGACAGCTCCTCCCAATTCAGTGACATTGTCACACTTAGTCTCCTTTGAGTTCTAACCTCATCAATTTTGTCCCCATCAGAGTTCCAGTTCCACTGCTAGTGGAACTGGGGTGTCCTCCAAGGACAACCTGGGGTTACTTTTTCCCTTCTCAGGAAATTTCTTTCCAAGAAGCAGTGGAAATAGCAGCAGTATGCTTTGTGTGGTGGCTATTACTCCTTACTATCTTTCAACTAACAGCCAAGAAAGATACTGACAGCAAGGCCACCTAAGCTGTGTACCAGTCTCCAGGGAAGCAGAGGAAGATCTGTTAAAGGGACAGAGAGTATTCCATTACAAAGCTGCCAGTCAGTTTATGCCATGCAAGAATTCTTTATCAGGCACTAAAAGTGATTATTTCTGGGTGTTCTCTCACACGTTTCTGACACCAGAATCTGTATTTTCTCCATGGTGGTTAGCTGTGTGTCTTGCCTAACCCAAAATTTTTTTGTATTCCATACCTATCTGAGACCGAAGTTTTTACTGTCCCATTAAGACCCCATTGTGCAGCCAGAAGCAGAACCGGAAGGTGTCCGTCTTTTTCAAGTTAAGCTTGCCCAAGCAGAGCTCTCTTGCCTCTTTGCTCTTGCTCTTTTCCCTTTTGTTCTTGCAAGGTAAGATAGCTGAGGCAGTGCACATATAGGCTTTGTTTTGTTCTTGTTTCCCCCTGGCCTTAGGAGGGAGTTGCTTCTAGGTGGCAACAGTAGCAACCTGAGAGGCTGCATTTCAAAATCAAAACTTTTCAGAGTGAATTTTACAACATCTGTCTGCAGCGGAAGGCCAGCACGGGTTGAGGTTGAGCCACTGTTCTATGTGTGCTTGAGAGTCCGTTTTCTCCCTAGCCCCCATCAGAACAGGGACCCGAGAGAGCAGCACAGCACCAGCACCAGTGGCCTGGAGGCTGCAGTGCTGATGCTGGTTGGATGCCGCCAGCCTAGGGACAGGCAGAAGCTGGCACTGCAGATTCACCGAGTTCTTCAGTTCCCAAGCTCCAGATGCCTGAGGGCGCCGGCCACCTTTGTCAGTGGAGCTGCTGCTGCTCGAGAGATGAGAGCGAGGAGAGCTGCTGCCATCTTTGTCTCCCCATATGCAGTTGTCTGCCGAGGGTGCCGTCTTAGGGGTTTCTCTGACATTTTCCCTTTGTCTCCGACATGCTCTGGGCTGCGGAGGGAGTCGTCTTGGGAGAGGAGTTACTCTGCCCTTTGGAGTTCATGTTTTTTCGGGAGTCAGTGAGAGCTCAGCAACTTTGTAACTAGTGAGGATTACTATTATTTTTTGCCTGTTGCTGTTTCTTTTTTATAGACTGCTATTTTTTCACTTTTATCTACTCCTGTTCCAGAAAGGAACAGGAGTAAATATAAGTGAAAAGTGATTGGTGGAATAGGATTTGTTAAATCAGTGGGGAGGTAACTTATTTTAGAGTATGCGCCCCTTAAGTTGTCTTAAACCAAAACACTGTGACACAGTGTGAATACCCAGAGCACACTGGCTATTACCAATACTGCATTATTAGAAAACAAGAAGCTTAAATGCAAGCAGAGTGAGCCCACTGAAACCAAATCCCCATGCTTCATAGCTCTATTCCCATCTGTCTCACTCTGAAGGGAGAGTGTCCACCCCTGTTTATCACCATCTCCTTCTCTGCACTAGGCTTATTATGCATTTTACACCAGTCTCAACCTCAACAAGCCCCAACTGGTGGCCAATGCTTTTCCCTCTAGATGACAAATAATAGATTTGAATGGTTCACTGTAAGCCATTCCTCCTCAAATTCACTTAAATCCCTTCAGTGCTTTTATGTCTTTTAAGTTGCAGCTAAATAAAAGGGTATCTAGGTTTCGGTGATTAAAATTATTTACTTACCATACGTAACAACTGGAGCATTTCCACATATCTGGGGAGAGAGACAAACTTTTATTAACTGCCATCAAATGAACACTGAAGGGTGGACTGCATAGCTTTAATTTTAGAAGCGCAACAGGTAGATTGTAAAAACAAACTCACAATTTTTCTGAAGACATTAGCTCCTGGGCAATGAGGTAAGCTCTGGACTGGCCTTCTTTCTGTCAACAGAAGTCAGAAACAATTAGGAGATTTCTCATTCTACAAAGTAAAGTAGTGTTAGAGAGCACTTTAAACTGGCATATTTCTATAGTAAAAACAGTGACCAGACTTTAATTATTTATTGTTTAGTGTCTGGCATCCTGCACTTTCCATGACAGGCCATTTTCCCCAATTCAAATACTAGTAATACAGTACAATGTAATAGCTGCTAATACAGATGGTAAGTTTGAAAAATGTCTTGTTATTGAAGGAGGAGTGAAATTTTCTGTGGATTTTTACAGGTCAAAAATTTGTCAAAGAAGCAGAAAGTGCTTAACTTTGACCAGGCTAGCTTCACAGCTGTTGAGGATATACCACTTGGAAAGAGGAGTTCTTTATCAAAATGATCATATTCCAAACAGTTCTGACTGCTGTCAGTGAGACCTTTAGAAGCAAATGGGGCAAAGGGCTTTATTGCATACTAAAAAAAGTGTCTAAACTAAACGGCCACAAATATCTCCAGAATTAGTTCAGTACTTCACCAGACAACATTGTTTGAAATCTCAAGGCATCTATTTAACTGGTAGGCATCTTGGAAGACACAGACTGTGAAAGAAGCAAACTATGTCTCTGAGGTGCAAGTGGCTAATAGTATTTTGCTTCTAATTCATGATTCATCCTTATGGTGAGAGATGGCCAAAGCACAGAAATATGTACTGGGAAAAGTTTGACTTTTTCAACAGTGATGAAGTAAGGAGCTAAAACACTGGTCTAGTAGTCACAAAGAAATGCAGCCCTCAGTGATCTAAAGTGGACTCAGGGGAAATGAGTGCAGTATCAAGCCTTTGTGATATTGCTTGCCAGACCAAGTATGCTGGTAAGAAGACTCAGTGAAGCAGAAAGTCAAGGGTCCCTACATGGCTGCCATGGCCTCCATCTGCTAAGCAAAGGCTTGGACCAAGGCCCAGAAGGAAGCTTCTGACGAGGGAGCTGGGAGAGAGCTATACCACAGGACCAGGCACATGACTGGCTGCACGGAGTAAAGATTTCTAAAATGCTGGCAGCTTTGCAGACTTATAATAATCACTTGGACTTTGTTTCAGAGAGTGAATAGTTGAGGGACCTGCACCCACTCTATCCCCTGTTCCCAGAAATTTGTCTACAGACACTGTTGTGTATATCAGAGTTAATTTCCTGGTTAAACAAACAGCAGCTAAATAACCCAAGACAGACAATGCACAGAGACACTCTCAGACATGCTCTAGACAGACTATGTGACACTGAAGTCCCTGAATTTTGCCTATGACATATTAATCATAAAGATTGATGGCACATCGGTGGCAGTGCCAGTCACTCCCCTCTAAGCATAGCGCCAGCTCTCAGTTGTGCTGACCCAGCTGTTTGCATGACCTTCATCAGAACCAGACGGGTCTCCTTAAAAAACTGAACCAAACAGATCCAGCTTAAAAAAATTGTGGGGCTGGGGGCAAAGCTGCCTCCATGGGCAGGAATTGTTTGGCCTAAGAGCAGCACAGGTAGATCATAGAACAATTTTCTAAACCAGAAGCATTGTACAAGTCACTTCTCTGGAGTACTCTTTTGGGGTATCCTTTGCATTTCAAAGCAGGGCAACTCATGAAAACATGGAAGCAGAAGCTCCATCGCTGTGTGCGCCACTAACTTGCCATGCTAACATGGACAAATTGCATCTCCTCATGCATTTTACTATGTGTGTGTTGTACTCCAGAGCATATTGTAGCTTGATTGTACTCAGGCAAGAGTGCTATGTCACAATCAGAGGCTCATAGCAGTTTTATAAGCTTTGGTACATGAGTGACTTCATAATGCCCTTTTTGTAACTGTTATGCACAATGTAGCAGTTTACAGTAGTGCCAATGGTAAGCAAACTGAGGCATTACAAGAACAATTCACTTTTTCAGGTTAGCTCTGTAAATCAGTGAGAGTGAAGGAATAGCAATCCACATCTGTCTTCTAGATCACATCCTTGAAGAGCTAGATTGCAGCTGTCCTGGAGGATCTGCGTAATTATGTAAATCAAGAGCTGTCCCTTGAAAGGCATCTGAAGTAGGTGCTTCCTCAAGGCACACAAATCTGCAGTTCCCAACTCCAGCATATTCCAGTTTTGTGTGTGTGCACATGAGTGCATATTTCTAATATGTTAAAGGTTTGCAAAACAGAATGATGCCTGGAGTCTGGAAAACAGTGGATATGTGTAAGGAGCAGCAAAGTCATTCTTATGTACTGCTGCTTCTGAGTCAGTAGCTGCTCTGCTTGATTTGAGACCTTTGAGACTCTGCTTACTGGTCCATGTTTGTGCACAGTGCAGGTCTTCTCCATCTGTCTTTTTTTGACTCAAGGTAATCTTAAATTCTCAAGATGGAAACTAAATGCTTTGGACTGAGTTTTTTTCCAGACATTCAAGTCAGGCCTTTCTTGCTGTTTATGTTGCCTTCACTGTCCATCTTCAGTCTACATTCTTTGCCTTTGCCATGTGCTGTAGAGGTAAATTATTCCTAGTGTAGTGGGGGAGTGAAGGACTGATGGCTCTGCCATTTCTAAATGAGCACCAGACCAAAAGCATAGAGCTAAGAATCCAGGATCTTCTGCAGATTGCTTTTTCCTCCCCAGATTTCATGCATTAACCATTTTTAGGGGTTTTTTTTACCTTGTTGGTGAGACTGGGATCACTAAGGCTGCTCTCATCATCTTCTGAACTCTTTTGTTCCTCATCCGATGTGACAGCTTCCATTGGCGTCACAGAGACTGGGCACACCTTGTAGGGCTCAGTGTAGGCACTGCAGAAAAACAGAATGGACTAGCTCAATGGTGTTATTCCCAGACTCACTGTTACTCAGACATAGAGAATGCCTGCAGGGCTTGGAAAGCAAGATTTATCAAGCAGGGGGTTTTTTGGCTGCTATGTTGAAAGGCAAACGTTCAGGCAAGCAGAAGACTCTGAAAGGATCAATGGGAAGTTAACTGAACTTGTTCAAGCTTCCCCAAGAGGTCAGTGCTCTGGCCCAGCTTGGAGTAAAAACTTTGTACTTAGTTGGAACCAGAACTGCTTTGTTCCTCCCTAGTCAGCCCTTCAAAATAGATTCAGTAAAATCACAGGAACATTTTTAAATGGAAGTTAGATATTGTGACAATAGTTTTCTGGGAAAACATCACACGGACGAGAAAAGTATAATGGTAATACCAATATAATCAATTAAACTACAAGATACTCTGGTTCCAGAATCCTTGGATTGCTTCAAGGGAACATGAATTCAGCTCCAGAAACCCAGAGAAAGCCGTGCAGCAAGAGTACTGGAGCTGCTGTGAAACACAAGCCAGTGCAATACAGGCTTGTGGCTTCGCAGCATTTTATTAAAAAAAATAAAATTCCAATTAAAATTGCCCGTGATCTCAAAACCTCTACAAAGCATGACTAAAGATGATCTGTATATGCCTAGCTCCAAATTCCAGTTGCTGGATCTTGTTAAACCTTGCTGAACTGGTGTCCAGTCTTCCAGATTTTGTTACTGTGTACTCACAAGCTGTATTCAAGTTGTCCCTTAATTTTGACTTTTATATGAAATAGGTGAAGATTTTGCTGTCTTACTATATAATGCCACTTATGATTTAATAATTCTAAAATCTATAAACTTCATCCAATTATGCATTAGCATTATTCAATTTACCAATCATTTTAGCATCAGCTTTTGCTGCCATTCAGTTTTGATACGGCTCTTGGTACTGCAACACATAACTCATTGTTCCAGCACTGGCAAAAGATGGGTACCAAACCGTATATATCAGTTGTAACACCCATCTATTCCTACCTGACTTTACTGAATTTTCACATTCAAGGATCAGATTTGGTTTTTTGACCACAGTGTCATTCTGGGAGTTTATATACAGCTTATACATCACAGTGGCCCCAAGTTTTTTACATTTCGAGGGCAAGGTTCCTGTGTTCAGCCAAGAGGGCAAGTCTTTTGTCTTGAGAAACAAAATCTGACATCTCCATGTTTTCTAGTTGGCCAGCCATGTAATGTGGGCCTGGATTACTCAGTTTATATTATTTCTATACTTCCCATATCCTCTGAAACACTAATTTCCTTTCACATAAAAAAGCATCATATAGTCATCCCAGGACAGAGGTAAGCACTGACTTCTGCTCTGCCTGTTGTGGGGTGACAGAATGTCTTTTTGTCTAGGAAGTTTCATCCATTCATTAGCAAAACCATGTTTCTGGACTGCTAAAAGACAATCCTTTCAAATATTTGCTAAAGAAAGAATGGCTGTGGTGTTGAGTTCATTTAGGCCTACATCCACCAAAGCTCTGAAATGAACAACAGTTATGACCCTAAATATTTTTTCTGCGTGTATTGGTGTTTGCATTGGCAATTATTTGACCTGAGTAAGCAAAGCAAGCTTATATGAACTACCTCGGAAGGTACAAACAGTTATTCTTTCTCTGTAGAGTACAACCTCTACAAGTATATATTCCCTGAAGCCAGCTAAGTGGTGATGAGCTTGACACATCAACTCAGATCACATACGCTAAATTTACAGATGACTACTAAATTGCTGCCATAACCTTCCCATCCACAGGCCTCACCCTGCACCCATTTAAACTCCTCTGTCACAGGAATCTTAGCTCATAACTAATTATGATGTATTGGATGCAAGACCAGAATCTCACCTGGACACAGCTGGGTTATGCAAAACCCAAATATATAAAATTGATGCCATCCAGTGGGAAGGAAAAATAATCAACACCTGCAAAGACCCCAGTCCTCCACTGTTGGGCCAAGAGGATTGAATCCAGCTTTTTTCTGCATGCAGTATCCCTATCCTTATCTCAAGTCCCAAGCTCAGCAGTTACTAGTTCAAACTCTTAGATGGTGACATCCTTATTGCAAGAATTTAAAATAATATGAGCTCAATGCAGTGATTGAGTAATCTGGGAGATGCAGTGGGGTGCTGAAGTACCCTGTTTTACTAAAACTGATTATTTATTTCCCTGCATCCATTTGTAAATTGTTTTAATTCATTCTGCAAAAGAAAGGCTCATTACTAAAGGAAAATAAAGTCCAAATGCATTTAAAGCCAGTAAAAGGAAATGCCTATTAGTGCAGCATACGGTTAGCCAGTCAGTTCCCTGTGGCAGATGATCAAGGCAAATATTGTATCTGAAGTCTGAAAAGGCCAAGAAAGACATGATACCTGCTAATAACATACACAGCCTGTCAAGACAAGGTAACACAAAGATAATCACATTTCACACTCTTGAGGCATAAGCTGTTTGCTTGCCAAGGCCAGAAAGGTGTTCTTTCTAATTCCTCAAGCATTTCAATTTGAATATTGCTCTTCCTTGCATTGTTGTGGTACAGAATACAGGAGAGGGGAAGAGGATTTTTGGGCAGGTGCATAAGGCTTTTGCTGTTTTCCAGACAACTTTAGGGACAAAACTCTCCCAGCTTCAACCACTGCTTCTGGAGATGGTCACAGAACAACAGTGCTGGTGCAGGTCTAGTTTTGGAAGGGAATGCAGGAAGTGAGAAGCACAAAGGTGTTTGGTCTCCATCTTAGGGAATGTCCTCTGGCCCAGCCTGCGGCGCTACCGGTAGAGAAGGGATAAGAGAAAGCCTGAGAGTGAGGTTTCATTAGCCATGTCCCAGACATGGTAGGACGGATAGCCTTGAGGCTTTTGCTTTGAGGCACCTGTGTAGCCAACTTCAGGCTCAGTGACACACCCTGTCACCGCTGTCTGTGAGCACCATTACCCTCCCAGTCCTGTGGTTTTAAAACACTAAGTAAAACAAAGCAGCAGTAAAAGCTGCACATGCCTGGAAACAAAACACAGTGTCCTTGGGCCTCAGACAAGTGCATACCCCCTTCCTGCTCTCCCAAGCATGAGGGGGAAGCAGTGAGCTGTGGTGGCCTCAGCTTGTGCTCAGCCCGGCCCTCCGGCCCTTGTCCTGCATTTCCTGTAAACAGGGAACAGTTCCTCCCCAGAGATGACCTGGCAATGAACTAGCAAGGGCTGACGCTCAGCTGCACCACACCCAGCACGCCACCACGCCAGAAGGTACAATGGGGCAGCTGATAATACATAATATATTATTAAATGCAGCTCTACCCTTTAGAGACTCCTTTGAACATATTAATAACATCACATGTCAGCCACCGCATAGCTTTTACTTTCAATAAATCATTAGCTTCACAGGCACCCCAGAGCTTTTATATCCAACAGCTCCAGCACAGGTTTCCCTTAAGATTCTTTTTATGCTTCTCTTTTCCTTCTTTCCCTTGCTAAATCACAGCCCTGTTGATCTCCATCACCCTATCATTCCCCATCAGTGGTAACCTTTCGCTATGTCGAATCCTTGCAATGCAAAGGAGGTGGGCATAATGAAGACCTGAGTGCTCGGCAGTGACAGAAGTACTGTGCTGTGAAACTGTTCTTTCCCAGACCATGCACACCATACATCTGCATTATGTTGAGATTCCATTCTGCATTTCTGTCAAGGGACAGAAGCTAACAAGGAATACATCCACCAATTATCAGGATAGGTTTCAAATGATTTGC
Source organism: Onychostruthus taczanowskii (assembly GCF_017590055.1). Classification (NCBI taxonomy): domain Eukaryota; kingdom Metazoa; phylum Chordata; class Aves; order Passeriformes; family Passeridae; genus Onychostruthus; species Onychostruthus taczanowskii. The sequence continues at coordinate 42,092 of NW_024506993.1, read as the reverse complement.
TGAGTAATCCCCAGTTACAGTACAAATGGCCTCTGACAGTGAAACCGCCCAACACTTTTGCCCTATTCTCCTCTATAAAATGACTTCTTTCAGTGACAATCTGACTTTGGATACAATGATGTAAAACTGGGGAGATTCACCCTAACTTCAGTGGACTCACTTTGTGATCTTTGAGCAGCATAAGACCCTCTGATTTCACTCAACCCTCTGTAAGACTCATTCCTCCCTATAAATCAATGACAGAATAAGCCAACCACCTAGAAATTCATTAATAAAGGCAAGGAAAAAATATAAGTTAGAGGTGACTTTCAGCTGGTCACCTGATGGTCATCTCAGAATATGAGAAGTACACCTCTCTGGGGAGACCACTGTCTGGGAAGCAAAGCTGAAAAAACTGCTCTGCTACAAAGGATTTGTTTTGATCTTTGGCATGTTTCTTAACTGTGTGCTTTGGCAGTCAGTTGTGTCAGGTGGGTAATCCCAGAGCAATGCCACGTTTAGAGCACAGGTTAGACTGAAGGCTTTGGACACTGTGGATCCCTGCCAGGGTCTAAACATGAACTACTACTGTGTCCATCTCCCTTGAGGCACAGCTTTACTTCTCCCTGTTTACTGCAAACTAAAAAGGATTTCACTTTGTCCTTAAGAGAGAGGGATGAGTACCCCAGGATCATGTCCATGCTTAAGGCACAGAGTAATGTTTTCATCCTTATGGCCAAGCTGAGATGCAGCAATCTATCTGGAACTATTTAACAGTCATGCTTGCTAGTATTGCTGTTTTCTGCTGGTGGTGACGGTTCTTGAGTTATATGCTGTCAGTGGCTTTCAGGCAGCCAAGTTGATGATTTCTGCACAAAGGCACACACTGGAGAAGAACATCAGTAATGAAAGATTTAAGCAGTACTACTTGCCCAAAGAATTAGAATTCATAAAAACATTGCAGATAGACAATTCAGAAAAAGATCTGTGTCAATCATCACGTAGGAGTTTCGCAAATGGGGCATCCCCTGGAGATGTTCTGTGTTGGTGGACGGTTCTGCTATCTAACAAGCATAACAGCCAGGTTTACAATTTTATATAGGTAAGAATCTGGTCCAGATGTGTTTCATACTTGCACAAGGACCTTATTGACTACAGTGAGTTACACAGAACCAGAATATCTTTACAAGTCCTCCTCCTTAGTGAATCTAGGTTCATACACTACAGCAGTTGCTCTGTACTTTTGCACAAATAGTCCTGAAACTCAGAGTACAGCCAGGATTACACTGTTGATTCTGGAATTTGGTCTGGATGAGATGTGATTAGGTGTCAGGCAAATGTGATCATCATAGCAGCAAATGGATGCAACTCATTATAATCCTTTCAGAATATCCAGTTTAACATAATTGTAAGTGATAAGAATTGAGAAAACTCAAAGGAGGATGCCAGCTTGGAAACTGCGTCAGTGAAACACAAAGACAAAACTGAACTTGAATCAATCATTTGCTGCAGACAGACTTTTTAGTGACCTGTTTATTAATAGAAATTTGAATTCTTGGCATCTGATTCCAAAAGACATCAGAACTGGCGGAAGACAGAGGCGGTTTTTGTGGTAGAGAACATTGCTTTTTTAAAAAGCTTTTTAGAGTTGTATTGGGAAAAGACTTAAAATTAGTATTCCTAGAGCCTTTTACACTACAGAGAAAATGATACTTCCAGTGCAGGTAATGACAGTTTTCAGGGGTTTTTTCTTTCTTTTAAAAATAGCATATTTTTTTTCTAAAATTAGGAAAAGTAGCAGTAACATGGCACCAATACTTTACAAAGTCTGAATCTGCTATGACAGACAAAATACCAATTTCTTACAAATAGTACCATGCTTAGAAGTGAAATTACAAACACCTTGCATAATAATGAGTTCTAATACAAGAATTATCTCTAAGCATTGTTATAGTATTACTGAATTAAATTTCATTTATGCATAAGTAGATTAACAGTTGGTCATGCACATAGCAGAAGAAGGGCAGAACATGGAATTTCAAAACTGGTATTAGGACTGGTAGGACACCCTTGGTTTGTAATTGCATTTCCAAAATGGAAATTACACTTGTAACGTATGGCTTTAAGAGATCCCTTTCACTGCAGTAACAACATCTGTCTGTCAGATCCAGCAGTAGAAGAGTGCCCAAGAGGGTAAAATGAATAATGGAAAACTCTGATTACTGCAAAGTCTGGAGTGTTAGCTCAGTTTGTACAGGACTTGACCAGGAGACCCCTGTTTTTCTTTGCTGCAACATCTGAGGTGTAGGAATTTATTTTTGTACCTCGGACAACTGAAAAGAAATTATTTCAGATGTTCTAGAAATGAAACAGGACTGTGTCTATTTGTGGGTCTAGTGAACAAAACCAGTAGGTACTTCCTTCTCCCTGTGGCTGGTGTTTTAGGCATTGGGTTGTGAGAAACTCATATTCTAATTACCACTGCTGACTGATTCAAAGTCATTGCTCAAAGTGATCTGGAAAAGCAGACCTGTGAGAAGCAGAGATTAGGTTTTCTGTATCTTAGGCTACAGCACATAGGAGTTCCTTTAAATTCTGTCAAAACAGATGTATGGTTCACATACAATTCTTTTGTGAATGTTCACCTTTTGGAAAATGTTTCAGCTCATTCTAATTTCAGGTTCTAGCACAAATCATCAAGGCAGTCAAATCACAAATTGCTGTTCACATCCTCAGAGGTACAAATGTACCCCACATGAGCATCTGGTATAGTATCATTTATCATCCAGATTCCACTTATATAGTCACTTTTCCAACTATGACACATTTACTAATGTTCTTCTGACTATGAGTCCTGGATCCTCTTAGAAAAAGATTATACATTTCAGAAAATGAAACCGTTAACACGGCATATATTATAGTTTGGCGATTAGGGATATGCTCCTGATTATTATTACTTTATTTTCTGGCAGTGTAATTGAGACACTAAAACTTGGTACCAGAGTCTTACTGTTCTCTTTTAATTTTGTTTCCAGTTCATTATTCCACACTTTCCATGGAAAATACTCACAGTAAGTACAACACAATGAACACCATTCTGCCCTGCAGGACTCTTAAAATGGAAGGCGAGTTGTTATTTCCCTGTACTACCAGGATCAATTGCTTTATCAACACCACGCAGCCAAATCTGGGGACAAACCAGGGGAAAAATGCAGTGAAGCTAGGATCAAGTGAACTCAGTTTTCTTGCATTTCAGAGATTCACCCAGCTGTTAAAGCAGTACTTCCAGGAGAGAAACAGAGCTTAACTGCTAATCCGTAGGCTGAAGGAAAGTGGTCTCTTCTGTCTTCTAAGAGGTTGTTTTAATTTCCCAGATTAAAATTAGAGTTGGCTGTACTTTTGCTTGGCTGAGGTTTTTTTAAATTGGAAAATCAGCTTTGAAATTATTAAAAATGAAATGGATTTGTAATATTTGGCTGGGATGCATCCATTAAATACTTCTGGCTGCTCTCCCAAATAATCATGGAAAATCAAAACCATCTTAATTCTGCAATTCAAAAATATGGTTTAGTTCAGAATTTACTTCAATATCCTTTTTTTTTTTTTTACTTGCAAATGAAACAATCAGAAATATGTCATGAACTACCGAATTCCTTTATTTCGTTGGGGCTTTTTTCTTGGACTTGTCAGTTAGGCACACATATTTTGTCTCTCTTTTAGCCATTGAAGCAATGTTTTTTCTTAAAACTGCAATCAAATGACAAGATAAATTACTTGTCCAGACAACTTAATATATGTCACTTTCACAGTGGCTCTTTACCCTGGATGTATTAACTGTGATGTAGTTTTATCTCACTGCCAGTGTCTCGATTTTTAAGGCTAGCAATGCGAAAGTAGAAAGAGTGAAGGAAAGATTTTGAGGTGCCCAGTTTTACCTCACATACTGCCCTTTTCTATTTAAGGACCAGTAGATTTGACTTCAAAGTTGTGTTGTACTGTATGCAGTCCATTACTTCTGTAGACATGTGTGCTAAGGAAGAGTCTTTTCTGAGTTCTTCTAGCCAACTCTCAGAACTAAGAATGCAGACTGAGACCTGAAATGTAAGAGGATAAGAAACTCTCATCAGAAACACCAAACTAGCTATCCTTGATGAGGTCCACCTGCCCCGAGGGCCCATCAGGGGGATGCAGTGGGTTAATATCCAAGTTTAGTGAACATATTCAAGGCATAAGGACAAACTATCAAGAGACTGAAGAGGTACTTAATTTGGGACAGCTGAGAATAGCTGGATGGAGACTGTGCAGCAGACATATGCAACTATCCCTTGTCTCAGTTCATCAGTACTTAGCTGTATTTCTTTTGAGAAAAAGAAGTTTGAGTATCCCTGTGATACTGATAAAGCTAGTGTAGCATAAGTCAGAGCACCAAAAGGTGCTAGCAATATGTCTAAATCTGTTTGCTCTAGGCTTTTAATGGATAGCGTCTAATTAATCCAGGCAATTACTGAAGTGAAAGGATTCTTTTATAAACTCTTTAAGAGGGTTCTTGGCAAAACAAATAGCGTGACTTAAATATGTTCTTCCATCCATTAACTCTAATTGGTCAATTAAAATAAAATTAATTGTTGTATGCCACTGAACGCCAAATTTTTAGAGGCAGTTTTTACATTAAGCCCTCTTTGGGTCCTGTAAAAGAAGAATTCTTGTAGGATAATTAAAAATGTGTTGTGCACTATAAATAACTTTGGTGAGTGGCACAACAAAACAGAAACTACTAGACTGGATTTGCATTTAAAATGCAATAGCACTCTGTTGCTTTTCTACAAATCTAATCTAGAGACATACCCCACGTCATGGAGCAATGGATTCTGGAAAGGCTACAGCATTTTAATGTGCAGTCTCTCCTTCAATAAATCTTCTGAGTGAGGTTCCTGGTGGGGGTGGGAGAGGGGAAAGGTATGCACAAAACAAGGCATGCAATAACACGCCATGTTATTGACAGTAAAAGGTCTTACCATTACAAACATTTCATCACCCTGTCTGCAGCACGTGCTTTCTTTCTGCATGATGCTAGCAATGCTTAAATCACACCAATATCACTTCTGGCTCCATAACCATCATCCAAGACAATTCTGCAACACACAGCAGACTCTCTGCTCTTGTGTAACCCCACTGAAATGTATTTCTGGTTTATTTAATGAAAACAGTGAAGACAGAGAAGTTAACCCAGGCATCAAAACCCTCAGGACATGAAGAGGGCGATGTGTACACATTCCTTCTTTCCTGCACTGTAATTTGATAATTAAAGTAGCCATCACAAAGGAGTCCATCAACTAATAAAGCAAACGTCTGCTAATAAAGGCAACATATGCTGAGGTCTTTGGACCATTTTTTGGGAGGTATATGAGACTGTGATCTCTCATAAACAAAGCCAGGGTGAGATCCAGCACATTGTGTCTGAGCAGTGGCAGTTCTCTGAGGTCGTGCTATGTATGCAGGATGGTGAAATGCAATGCAAAGCTGTGCTGAGGGACCACGCTGGCTTTCTCACGACCTATAATGTCCCTACACATCTGCATCCCCAGCATGAACCAAGACAAACAGCTCCATAGATATGAGGAAACAGGAGAGCAGTCATGGAGCTGCTGGAAAATTGATACCTGCTTGTGGACAATGTATTAAAATCTTTCATTCTTTCGTATTACTATGACATTATTGATACTGTCTAGAGACACTTTGCAGAGGTGCTTCTTAGAAAAACTCTGTCATCCAAGAGCACTTAATATTTTCTGTCTCTAATGCCTGACAGTGCAAGGTGACGCATGCCCCGTTGCCCAGCAGCAACAGGTTATCTTCAGCAGAATGCTCCCTGTCTATGAGCAGCTTGAAGTTCTGCATTAACCACTGTCACCTTCAAATTCCCTGCTGCAATTCAGACAATACTCAAGTAAACAGAAATAAAAACATGACTCACATCAGAGCCAGCTGTTGTCAAGATTTTCAATAGGTTGTGCATGGCCTGAAGTCAAGTATAGTACTGGGATCCCTTATTCTGCAATGAACTTACAAACCTTTCTTTCAGAATTATGCTGCAAAATTCAAGAAGTGGTGAAAGCTCATGAGATTTTATTTTCCATCCTATTCACCAGATCACAAGTGACAATGTCTCTTTTCCTTGTCTCTAGGTTCCGTCCCTGATCCTCCTTCCCTCTGTGACAGCATTTTTATGGGACTTTCTCCCATCTACAAGATCTAGAGCACAGTACGTTTCACACTGACATCAAAAAAAAAAACCAAACAACCAAAAATCTATGTAGAGATTTTTTTGAATTATTTTTAAAAAACTATGTTTCTTTTAAAAACCTCTCACAATGCTCATGATCACTTTGGTTTTCTTCACCTTAATGATTGTCAGCAAAATTCCTATACAACTGACCCATACAGGTCTTTAAAGGAGCTAAGCCCCATTGGTAGACCATTTTTGTGCTACCTCCATAACAAACACTAATAGATCACCAGCCCTGAGAAATGCTAGACCTACAAAACCAAAATTCTGTCTCTTGTAAAGCTTCTCATCAGTGCTATGGGTGCATGCTAACTTAGTGTAGTCACAGAGCAGGGATTTAAGAAGCAGAGAACAAGGAACTGAGTGGAATCAGCAGCTAGAATTTGTTTTCCTGTGAAAGCAAGAAAAGGAAAGGATGGGAAAATGAAAATCTTTCCCAAAACAACTATCTAAATCTATGCTGAATCTACAGCTCAAAGCTTGCTTTGCATAGATTTGCCTCCAGTATAGATATAGATTGCTTCTCTTACTAATGCAGGGTAAGGTCAGCAACATTGCTATTATTATACATAGCAGTAAGCCAAAAGGCAGCTTGAACTGCGTTGAACATGTGTGTCTTGTTTGGATATCCTCTGACAGCCATGCCTAGTACTGAGCAGCTCTAGCTAGGACAAGCAAAAAAACAAAGCATGAGTTGATTTTATCTTTTTGACAAAATTCTCCTTGAGTTTTACCATAAACAGGAAAGTATGGTAACTGAACTGCTCATTGGGATGAGAAGTCTTGATATGGTCAGCATATGGGCAGGTGTTGTACAAGTCAAAAACAGCTAACAAACCATGCGTCTTTTTTCTGCCCATGTGTTCTAGAAAATGTCAGAAACATCTGGAAATTTGGTGTTGCTTCTCCTTTCACAACTACTCCCTGTGTATGAGGTTATTTTGATTATCTCTAGAATGCTTCCCACTCATTTGCTCTTTGTTGGGACAGAAACAACTATAGGTTTACGGTTTTCTTTGGGCCAGAGTTCACCTGAATTAATTGCCATAGGAAGGGGCAAGCATAAAAAACAGTGCACCTGTATAAAAAACAATCAGGTGCTTTAGCTGTACCTATTGCTTCAGCTGCAATTTTTATCCAAGGAGTGAAAGGCTTCAGGAGTTTCTAGTGGCCGTCCTCCGTGCCCATCTGATGCAATACTCAACTGTATTTCTCAGAGCTGATTAAAGTCTTGGTATTGCTGTTAGGATTCTCCTGCTGGCTGCATAGCAGCACACTTCAAATGTCTGTCTTTTTAAGCAAGAAAGTTAAACAATGAATCTTCTCATCAGGGAGTTTCTGTGAAGTGCCCTCCTGCCCTGCTGTTCCCCAGTCGTACACAGTAGGGAAGGTTCCTGGTTTATAATAATCTTTTATAACACTCACATTCTGTTCTCTGACATGTGATAGAAGAGTTGAACTTGATTATTCATCAAAAATGTAACAATTCCATAAGGTATCACCAGATGTTTAACACAAGTGCTCTACAGGTGAATATACAAAAAAGAAGTTCATGGACTCAAAAACCATGCATTGCAAAGGTTTAATCCAACACACTTGTAGTCTCAAACAGTTGAAAAAAGCCTCTGGATATAAGCAAGCTACAGTTCAAATAAATTTTTATCTCATTGTGGTAGAGGTGTGTTTGATAGGTATTCTTACTAGAAATCTTAAATCCATAGCGAGGCATTTTAGGCCAAACTACTTTAGCAGCAAATGAAACATCCATGTCCATACATCATGTAGGCATGTGTAAATAGGTGCACCTGCTTGTACAATTTGCTCTGCTTTACAATTAGGCCATACACTGTTTCTTCAAGTTTGTTATACCACTGCATGTGGATGTACATGGGATGCATATTTACATTTCATCAAAGCTTTTCAGGCATGTCTTTGTCCAAAACATGCTGACAAAATACAGCAAATAATAGCTATCTCAGCAGTAATTATGTCTGCCTGGTGCTCTTCCCCTCCACCCTGGTTATCTTGATAAAGGGGCTGTACAGGAGCCTAGCCTTCATTGCACCCCCAGCGGCAAAAACTGCATGCACAACAAACAGCAGGCTGAAGATTATGTTCATGCCTTGACCTCGAGACTTCCTGAACCAGTTTGGATTGGCTCTCCCTTTGAAACTACAGGCTTCCACAGGAAGTTCATAAATGGGCCCAAGTCACAGCAACTGACATAGTCCTAATATTTTTAACTTGGTTCTTCAAGAACTACCTACAATGGGTGGTGTTTCATGGACACAAAGAGTTGGCTGGCTGTTTCAAAAGCAAATGTCAGTGTGCTGGACAAAACACAAACCACTGAAAGCAAGTGAGTAAAGTAGCTTTTGCTGCTCTGGGGATGTGATGGTGTGTGCTGTGAAGCTCCACCATGTCCCTGTGTCAGCATCACTGGAGTTCCTATACTGCAGGCAGCCATCCAAAGAGCTAAACAGGCCCCTGTTCCACATCTCTCAGCTTCAGGTGCATTTGGATCCCCTGCTTAAGCCTTGATGCAATCTCTTTTCCCATGTCTTACTACCCCACATCATTTGTGTCTTAGAAAGGGTTTACAAGACTCATTCAGAGGTGTTAAAGAAAAGTTCTTTTAATCCCTAGGTCTAAAGTACCCTAAGAGGGATTTGTGGAATGCCCATAGTTTGTTCCATCCACAATGATAAGAGAGACAACCAGAAAAAATAAATGTTGCAAAGAAACATGAGTATTAAATCTTTTGGAGAATGAGGCATACAAATGGGCATGAAAGCCTTATTTTTAAGATTTTTATCTTTTCCATACACCTCTAACAAAACGCAACTGCATTAAAGACATTTCTTTTCATTCATTTGCTTTGCACCTTGTTATCTCATTATCTGTTAAACATGAGCTTAATGGAAAACACTCTTCTTATTTACATCTCTGCATTCCATTGATGGTACGCTATAATTTGACAGCAAACTCAAATTCAAAGGTGTTGAATTCATTGTGCCTACGTTCCTATGAAAAAGACATTTTCATATTTGGAAATAACCTAATGGAATGGAGTGAAAGATTGTTATTAATGTTAGCAGTGCATATGATTTCAGAACTATTTAATTCATTTATAGGTTAGCAGCTCTGTCCAAGGGCCATGATAGCCCTTAAAGCAGCTCCTAAAATTCACTGTCTAGTCTTATTAGTTTGTGATTTTCTGGTCTATATTTACCTGATGTACTTTGAAACATAAATTATGTATATATTATTGTTTTGAGAAATTGACAGGAATTTAAAAAAGAAGCAGGACCCCTTCCAGCACACAGGCTCTCATTTCATTCAGTCAAGAAGTCAGAAACCTTTCTTACTGAAGAACAAAGCAAACTTTCCCCATTTCCCTTGCCAGCCACAAAAATTAGATTCACTGGATAAACCAAAATTTTTTGAATATTCTTTGGTTTCTGCCTGCAAATCATAGGATCCACATCCAGTATTCATTTACAAAGTAAGGAGTTAATTTGATGTCTTTTTTTTTTTCCACTGTTAAAGGCTTATCTTGTATTCTTCCAATCATTCTTGTAAGCATTTCCTGAGAGGGGTGTAAACCAGCCAACATGGAGAATCTGCCTATGATACCTAGCGGGGAAGGCCTTGCTTGTTTGGCCAAGGCTAGCACATCTTACATAATAATTTATTACAGTACCTTTCTGTTTCCTGGTCTGTGGTTTGCTGCTTGTTCTCAAAGCCAGTGAAGCTGCTCATATCCACATAGCCATCATTCTCATTAGCAGCAGATAATGCCCTGCTGGGATCTTCAAAAAACTCGGTAAAAGTTCCTGCTCTGGTGGATCTCTGAGGAGGAATTTGTATGTTCTCATAGTCAGAGCTCATAGCAGGAATGTTCTCATAGTCAGATGTGTCAGCATTGGGAAAAGAAATAGACCTAGGTTTCGTTAATGGTAATGGCATGAAAGGAGGTCTGGACCGGTCCTCAAAGGACTCCACCCTTGACACACTCCTGCTGAAGGACTTGGGCGTTCCTTTTCTTTTACCATCCTTATAGAAAAGAACAGCTGAGGGAGACTCAGATGCACGGAGCTTCCCCACATGTGATTTTAGTTGAGGTGAGCTACTTAGGCTTCTTCCTTCCAGCTCCATCAGCCTGTTAGGCCCATGATAGCTGGACTCTGATGAGGACCTTGAAGAAGAAACATTAACATCTACATGAACTTTATTTTCACTTTTCTTCTTGAACTTTAGAGTAAGAAACCTCTTAAAAGAAGATTTCTTCTTCTTGGTATACTTAGCAGGTGAGTCATTCTCTATCAAAAGTGAAGGTGAACTTTTAGTGATTGGCTTTTTGGTGATGTAGGCAAGCTCAAATGGAGGTGGTATATCAACAACTGAGGATGGAGTAGATATGCCACAGGATGAGAGATGATTTTGCTGGGAAAAACTACCTGAGGAACCATTGACACAAGGCAGGGACAAGTTGTCTTCTGTCCTTTTTATTCTAACACCATCCAGTAAACAGACATCACTTTCTCTGTAAACAGAGATAGGTATTTCTCTCCCTTCAACAGAGTAAGATCGAGGATATAAAATAAAGCGTCTTGACTTGGTTGGTAAAGCCCTGTTGGCTTCCACTGGTTTTCCTTCCAATGAAAAGGAATTATTGCTCAAGTCTTCTGTCCCAGAGTCATTTCGGGAAGAGGGTAAATCAGTTTCAGGTCCAGTTTCTTCTGGAACAGTTTCTGGGACGTAGCCTGGCATTCTCCCAGAGAGAGATCGTGTTCTAGTGACAATACTTTTACGATCAATGGGCAGCAAGCTGTTTTCACCATCTATGCCTAATTCACCCCTTTTAATGTGATCAGCTTCTAAATCAGTCTGCACATCATGGACAATTTCATTTTCTTCAGGAAGCACATAAGGATCATCTAGGGAATCACTGCTAGTTTCTCTTTCCTCCGATTCATCAGTCACAATGACCACTTCAGGGACTGCTACATTTTCATCCAAAACATGTTTGGTCCCACATTCTACATTAATTTTGCCATGCTTACAGATTTCTAAGTTGTCTTCAAGTGAGACCTCTTGAGGCAAACTTGGGACACTTTTGCTGAGGATGTTTGGTTCCACCTCATTGTCTTTGAGTAGCAACTCATCTGACTTAGAGGCTTCCACAGTATTTTCACTATGCTCTTCAACAGTTACAGCTTCCAGCTCTGGCTCCATCCCTGGACTACAAGCTAGACTATCAGAAATCATGCCATCTTCATGCAGAGAGGCCTCTTCTGTTTGAAGATTCTCATCTGAATGTTCCACAGGTATTTCCTCGCAACATTCATTCTCACATGGTGCAATCTGACACACATCATCCATATTCTCTGCATTCACAGTTTCTTCTTCCTCTTTCCCAGAGTCTTTGCTTGCTTCACAGGCTACCTCTGATGTCTTCTCACTTTTCCTCTCAGTGATCTGGCAGCCACCACTGGCATTTCCTGTGTTTGTATTATTGTGCTCATTTGGGTCTACTTCCTCCTCTTCAGCTGCTGCTTGATGGATGAACTCTGCTAAACCATTTTTGGCACTGGGTTCATCTCCACACAGTTCTAAGTCAGGACCTGTTTCTTTACTGGTCTCCTCAGGCAGCATGTCAGGGCCTGCACAGTCATCATTTTGTGAGTCCCCTTCCATATTCAAATCAAGCTCTGCATGCACACTGCGCTCATCATTTTGTGCTAGACAGCCATCTGCCATTTCTAAAATCTCAGGCAGTTCTTCCTCCACCTCTTGCCCTACCTTCTCACAAGCTGGGATTGATTCATCTGCAGGCAGTGACATTGCAATGGTATCTCTACAAGGATCACCCATTAGTTTCTCATCTCTATTCAAAATGTTGTCACTGTCAGTCTCACAACCACTACTGCTCTTGACCAGTTCCAGGTTGTAAGAAGTTTCTTGCCTGTTTTTTCTTTCAATACAATCCTCTACAACATCCTCATCTTCATCTACATTCTTGGTAGCATTGTTATCCCTATCTGGGGCATCTAAGAACTCCTCACAAAGTGCTTTGGTCTGGTCACAGTCTCTGGATGACTCCTCAGAGTCTGGTTCCCTTGGTTCAGCAGTATCTGAAGAGTTACAGCGCTCATTTTTGATGACTTCTTGATTACTGGTATTCTCATCACTAGCAATGTTATCCTCTTCCTTCTCTACCTTTTCTGGAGATTCTGAGACTTCATTTTCCACAGAGCAATCTAGGTTTTGATCATGCTCATGTTCCAAATCATTAGAGTCTTTGTTGGGCAGCTGAGCTTCAGAAACTACAATGTATTCATTATCTGCCTCAGATCCTAGGCAATGAGCATTGCATTGGTTTCCTCCACACAGCTCTCCACCAAGACACACCAGTTTCCCATTTGCATATTTATTTAAATTATTGTTGTTAGATTTGCCCTCAGTGTCAGCTGAGAATTTTGGCTTGGGAGCAATAGGTGGTTTGGGACCCCTAGACACAGAGTTCGGGTGATGAAGAATATCAGCTCTTAGCAGTGAAGGAGAAAATTTGGAGACAGGTGCTGGAGAAAGATGACCAATAATCTTTGGTTTCGGTGCTAACGGTGGTTTTGAGATTTCTGGAGAAAAGAAACAAAAATCATGTTAGTCATCCTGGTTTCTTATTAAAGTCAGCAGAATACATCCCGCAATACACTTTATCAGTGACTTGTAATGCGGAAGTAGTCCAGCCAACAAAAGGCTGAAAAAAGAACTGAAGGAGCAAAGCATATGTATTGTCCCTCCATGTGACACTGTAGATACTCCAGTGAGCATAGTTTAAGGTCAAATCTGAACTGAACTAGATGCAGCCCTAACACACTTGGGAAAGATGTACAGCTGCAGAGCCAAGGATGTATCATACTTCAACCCAAAACATTAAGAGAGTTACTAGTTTAAACTCAAATTATGTTTTCAGCATACAGCTTCTTCAGCCCTTTAGTCAAAAGATCCTCCATTCCTCCTGTAAATGCCAGGATCCCTTGCAGGTACAAACTTCTCTAAACATCAAAATGTATTTTAAGTGTATTTATGTAAATACATTTGTTGTTATGTATTTAACATAAGGCCAGCCTTTTATTTCCAGTGGTAGTGTTGGCACACATGTAGGGGAAATCAAGCAGACTGGCAATAAACTAGATTGAAGCTATGTGAATTAAATCGTATCTATGTCACCATTTTATTCAGCAGCTTGCCTGCCACAGCCATTTCCAGCTGTCTTGGTCCTGAAATTAATATTCTTCAAAAACCAAATGAAATGCTGAAAGACTGAATAAATAGGCAGCAATAGGGATCCTTCCTTGTTTTTATTTTTTTATGAGATAAAATATGTAGCATGAAGAAGCCAGCATATCAAATGATTACAGATGGTAAGAAGTAGGGAGAAGTGGTTTCCTCCTACTGCTGTTTCCTAGCTATCAATAGATAATTACATAGTTAAGCAATCAGAAATCTCTAATTATAATTTTAATTTACACATTGAGGTGGAAAAAGGAGAGCTCTCCATTGTAAAGAAAAGCACAGGACAAACTACTGCATCATTACAGAGATAGAAACAATTATTTGTAGATAATCTTCATGCACAACTCAGAAGAAAGAACAGCATCTCAAAAGACAAAATTTGGAACACTGTTCCTATGTGAAATCCTATCAAAAATCATGGTATGAGCTTCAGAAAGTGTAGCTACCATGCTGTTGCATTTAGAGTATTTTGAAATGCAGACTTTAGATATGTAGAAGTGCAGACAGAACTGAAGTGTGCTCTGTACTAAGAATATAGGAATACTGAATGCAAACTGCTTGAAAAAGATTCTCTGGTTCTCCCAATGTTTGGTGGCATGGTACTTTTCTTATTGTTGTCCTAGTATAATTGGAGTAATTTGTACTGAAATAATACTGGCCTATTTTTTTGGTTAAACTCTGGGAGACATAAAAGGCTGTTTCTTCTGATCTTCTTAACCTTCCTGAAATTTCTTCTTGATACTCAGAAAGAAGCTGACAATTTGGTATTCTGATGTAATCAGAAAACAGTCTTTCTAAAGTTATAAGACACCAGAGATATTTCATCTAAGTTAAAATCTGAATCAGTGATCTCAGCCCAGAAGAAATGAAAAATCTGTTATAAGCAGGTGCCTTATCACATATACTGCTTAAGAATTATTCTGCATCTAGAGTTTTATCCAATCCAGCTGCATGTGGGAGACTTAACTCATGAAAAAGGAGGGAGAGAGAACTGTGTATTCACCCGTCTACAGTTACTGTGGTGTTTCACAGTATCCACTGCTGGTTTAGGCTGCTGGGTGTCTGTCTAATCACAGAATGGGTAACTTGTTTTTCCCTGTCCATTAAGTCAGAAACTTTATGTGCCGGACACTCCACCTTTGCTGTAACATTACTTCTTTTGCAGGCAGCACTTGAAGGCTGCAGAGTGCTGGAGACTCTTGCCAGTTAAAAACAGGAAGGCAACAGAAGTGGGTTTAGTATCTTGTAAGCCCGGTGCCTCAGCGAGAGCTACCTTTTGCATTTTTAAATTAGTTACTGAAATCACGGAACATCCTAAAGTAACTTTCTGGTAGTAAAGTGAATGAATTTGTCATTAGCTAAAACTGAGTCTTTACACCTTTATCACCATAATAAGACATTTTTAGGACTAACTCCGAAAAAAACCCTGTCATTTTGGAGGTACTACACCACTTTCTGCAGTACCTGGCCTTTCCTAGGAATGTATATCCCAGAGTAGGATACAAATACTAGTCTGTTCCTGGAATGTGATAAAACTTGAAGTTTCTCCATTCTCATCCTTTTTCTTTTCAGAGAGTGTCTGTACTGAAACAGTGAATAATGAGGAAAAGACTGGACTTCAGAGAATGCTGGAACCTTCCAAGTTTTGTCGTATAAACAAATTTGAAATAAAATAATGACATGAACTCGTTTCCTTTAAGTAAAATAACCATGGAAACATCCACTTAAAAGAAATACACCTTAAAAAATTACCCCCTTTTGCTCCAGTGACAATTTTCTACATGAAAAGGATCAAATAATCTTGAGTTTTTCCTTCTGCTACCTTCAGTAGCAGTGCTGTTGGAAGAGAACTTATGGTAGTGGACCCTGTACACAGTGTGGTAATAGGCATTGTCATGTCCTTCTCCTACCCACTTGTGCCAGCTACTGGTCACTGCTGTTCCCTTACATAGTTTTTTTTTTTTCCTAACTGCCTTGTCCATTGATCTTGCCTTTCATGAGTCTCCTTAAACAATTTCCCTTTTTCTTTGGTGGCAATGTGAGGAAGAGGCAGCAGGAGGAGTGCAAGCGTTTGTTTAAAAAATAACCCAAACAAAAGAAACCACAGCTTCTTGCCTTTTATCACAATGTCATTCTCCTTCAATTTCTGCTTCCTTTGCCGTCTGAGCCACTTGAAAGGTTCTGGCTGTAACTTCTAAATGCAACATTGCACCATAAGTAATGTGTATGTTCCCAAATAATTGTGCATGTTTATTTTAGGATGTATTTTATGTTGGAGGGAGACACACCCACCTTGTGCTTAAAAGGAAACTCTTGGGGAATACAAATTCCTTTAGCCTGCTCCTCCCCTTATTGTTCAGTACTTCCTTGTACTGACAAGGACTGCTTCCTCTCCTCACCCACCTTCCTTCAGGCAACTCTGCATAATTCTATTCCTGCCATGATCCATATGAAATTACATTACATTAGTCTCGTCCCATCCAAGTTTCTAAGCAGTCAACAGCAGTCTAGCAGGTCACCTGGAATAGGTCTCCTGGAATAGCAAGCAACCCATGCAGCCTTCACTGTTCAAGTGCTTCTTTGAAACAATATACATTTTGTAGTGTGATATTACCAGAAATACTGCAACTACCCACTTTCAAATATTTTCAAATTTAGGACTTCAAATTTCACCTAGAATTTAACTGGGGCTTATAAGGGACCATACTTACAAAACACCACCACCAAGAACTAACTAAACACTGGGGTTTCACATTTGCCTGGATATAAGTAGACATGTCCCAGGGCCATGGTCTTTGCTAGTGGCTCAAGAAAGTACATAGCTCCAGAGTGCAGATACTGGTTTCAGCCTTGACTGGTGCTGCGATCCGGTTCAGGCTTCTTTTAAGATGCTGAAAGTAGCTTTTTCTGAGTAATGAACTTTTGTGGACCTGTGCTTCCTCCATGCCTTTGGCTCTAATTTAACTTAGATGTACGTTAAAATGGGAAAGGCACTGAGGACAGAGGGCAGAAATGCATTGTTCAGGGATTTGCAGAGCTTTTGAGTGGAAGTGACAGGGCAGGTGAAGGGACAATATTGCAACAGCGGGATGGGACTGCACCAAACCAAGAATCCTGGTAGAAACCAAGCCTTGCCTGCCACTGCTTCTGCTCAGGAAGAAGGGATTGAAATCCACAGATGGAAAGTGTCTGAGAAACAGGAGGTAGAGGGAGACTATCCAGACACAAGAAAGTCCTGTTCAGCTCTGATCAGGAGCTTTATAATCTCACATAGCTATATCAGAATGAAGCTAAAACTGATTTGCTAGAAGATTTTGGTCTGAAGTCAGCAAAAGGTAGACTATACACCTTAGTATCACCATATTTTGGTCCTGTAATTAGTTGTTAATTTAAAAAATGAAGCCCTTATTTCCGGTTAGTACTGCCTTGTTTCTAACTCCAGCTTCCATTTCCAGCACTTAACATTGCTTCTTCCATTGAAACATTCAATTTATTATTGTTTCTTCCATATTATTAATCGTGGCAATATTTGATGCAGAAATAGTCCCCTTTGCATTACAGCATATAAGTGCATCACTTATTTCACGCTACTGGAGAAAAGTTTGAGATTACAAAAATTACACAAGAAGTGGAAACAGTTGCATGTGAGTCACTTGAAATAGAAAAGGTATTCAGATTAGGATTTTCAAATTATATAGGAGTGCAAGTCTTCCTATTAATTGGGGCTCCATCCAGATTCAGGTACTAGTTTGACTTGAACAGGTATTAGATAGTTACATGGCTTTTGAGAATTTGGACTTCAGGAACTTGAAATACGAGGTCCTGGTCAAAATCAGCAGGCACTTAAATGCCTCAGATATTTACAAAATTGGTATTTCACGTCCTTCGTAATCTGACACTTTTGAGAAGCATCTCTCCTCTCTTATCAGTATGTGTTCTTGTGATCAAAGGTACTCTGCATATAGCAAGAGGGCTCCATAGTGTGAAGATAGACCTATAGTCAGCAGTAACTGTCCCAACAATTCCCACAGGAATTTTATCCTTTTAAAAGTCGTAGCTGCGATATTAACAGCTGGGCTGTCAAAGCACACCCCACTCTGCAGAACTAAAATGCTGCTATGTACAGTTACAGGAACACATCCTCTATGATTAGATCGATGCTGGGATATCAGATCAATACCTTATAAATTTCTGTTACTATATGGCTTTACTGCAATCATCTATAAATATAATACAACAGCATAATATTCCATAGTGAAATAGTGTTGGAGAAGGGGAAAAAACCAAAAGGCAATAAAATCAGGAAGGGGAATGTTTCAACACCTAAAATCCTAAAAATTTTCCTGTGTTTTCACTGTCTCTAGCAGACTGTACATATAAGTCTTACTGGTGGGCTCAGCAACAAAAAACCACACATACATGAGAATTCTAAACTACTACCATACATTTCTTTTTAATGTAATTGTAAGCATTTGCGATGTTACCAGCTTGGCTCAGTTTTCACAACAGTAACTTAACACTGAGGCAGACAACCTGTTGGTTCATATATTGCTTCCTAGGAGCCAGAGAAGATGGTTAAAATTCTGACAGGTCCATACAGCATCTTTTCCTATATCGTTTTCAGTAGCAGCTGAAAGAATATAAAGTCTGCTGATATCTCTGAACAATCTGGAGTCTAATGTCTGTACACTTTTCATTTTGCATCATTTCAGCACCTGGAAAAAAATTACTAGATGCTGGAAGGTCTTATATATGAAGCTGGTCTGGTCTCTTGTCTCTTACCACAGATTTCCTGTGGCCTTGGGTGGATTGCTTCATCTTTTCATATCAGTTTTGCATCTCTGAGGATAATCCATATCTCCCTTCCTGTTCTCAGTCTGTCATTATTTTAACTTCTGTGGGATCAAGGCTGCCATATATGCCTGCACATATGACTCTACTTACTGGTGCTATGCATTACTTACTATAATGCAAAGATAGCATAATGCTGGTGTTGGGCACCCAAGTTGTACCAGTTAATAAATATCCCTCTCCTTCAGACTCAGTAGGAAGTTCTGCTTTGCACTGATGGGGGAGACATTCCTTGCATTGTGCAAACATACAAAACAAAGGCTGAGAAGGGATATGAGCACTCTATAAATACAACCTGAAGGTAAACACCAGAAGAGGAAAAGAACTATTTTTAAGCAAAAGGACAATGTAATCACAAGAATAAATGGTGTTGAATCTGGTCTGGAAACCAGGAGTAGCAGGAGAACTACCTGAAAAGTTTTTGTTTAGGATATAATTGGAGGAATTAACAAAAGCAGTAGTAACAACGGGTGCCGCTTTTGATAATGAAGGCAGTCCTATTCAGTCCTACATTCCTCAAAGTCTTTACATCTAATATTCCTTACCCTGCACTTCCACTGACAACAGGAGTAGATTAGAGCTGGTCTGTTTCAAATAATGG
Organism: Onychostruthus taczanowskii; assembly: GCF_017590055.1. Lineage (NCBI taxonomy): Eukaryota > Metazoa > Chordata > Aves > Passeriformes > Passeridae > Onychostruthus > Onychostruthus taczanowskii. Next base: position 23,073 of record NW_024506993.1, on the reverse strand, counting down.
AGAGATGAAGAAGGAGAGGTAGGAGCATCATTGCTGAAGTTATTTTTGGCTGGCTTAATTTTCAAATTAATTTGTCTCCTGGGAGGGACAGAATCCAGACCAGGATCAGAAAACTGAATGGAAATATCACCAGATTTTAGGAAAGTGTCTCAATCCCTACTCCAAGAGGAAAGAGAACCTTTTTGCTTTAAACTCAGAGGAGTGCTATAACACACGGATACAACAGTGCAGTGCTGGGTTTGACAAAAAAGAGCTTTTCCTATCCTATGTTACTATGCTTTGGCAAACAACGATTCACAGTTTCCCAACACAGAACAGCTGTAGGGCAAGGTATCTAGCAGTAAAATCTCTGGGCTTCAGGATGTACCCATACACTGCAAGTGAAGTGCTGAGCAATATTCACCTGGAGCAAGGAAACACAATGGAAATTTTTAGGGCTAACAAAAAAGATATGTTGCTCTTCATCTTTAATTCTAGAAGCAGCTTTAAATTTTTCTAAATAACTCCAAGTAGCAATAATTGTTTCCTGTATTTTTATGCTTTTCACACTCATGCCTCATCCCTGAAAATGAGAAAGTCTTGGTGAACAGTTTAAAGTTTGCCCTAATTTTCCAGGGGCTTCTTTTTATGTTTTAACTGTTGAATGCCTTGTTCCCTTATTCTGTCTCTTTCACCTTCCCAGTTTCCATCAAGGAAGAATCTGAAAAGTTAACAGAAAGGAGGAGGAAGGGTTTGGGTTTGCCTTAGAGAGCAAATTCTGCAAAAAACATTACTTTCCCCCAAAAAATATACTCTTGGAAAGAAAGTCACAGCAAATCCCCTAGGAACTTCGTGAACGGTTGAGTGTATCCGAGGGAGCAGTGGGCACACAGCCGTGTCCCTTAGCAAGCGCAGCACTGCCGGTCTGCCAGCCTGGCTGTCGCCGGAGCACCTAACCTCGCCCGCCCTTGATCCCTCAACGGCTGGGCAAGCAATGGGGCACTCTCAGCCTCGGGGAGGCATTGAGCACCTGCTGGATGCTGGATGGCGGGGAAAAGGAGGGCCGGTCCTGGAGGGTGCCCAGGGCAGAGGTGCCAGCCCCAGCGGCACGGCCCAGAACCTGCTGGTCCCGAAGAAGGGATGCCGGACGGGAACGAAGGGGGACACGAGCCCCGGAGGAGCTGTGCCCGGGCAAAGGGTGCTATCCGGGTGATGGGATGTGCCGGCCCGAGGGAAGGAGGGTGCCGGAGGAAGGAAGCCCGCCCGGTGTTTGCCGGCCCCGGGGAAAAGATGTCCAGAAGCAAAGACCCTTCCCGGCGGGCCCGCGCACTTACCGGCGTTGTTCATCTTCCACCCCAACTTCGCTCGGCGGCTGCTCCGGGCGCTTAGCGCATGGCCCCGGGGGCCCCGCCGCCCTCGCCCCTCGAGGCCGCGCCCGGCCCTACAGCCCCTGCGGGGGCACGGGAGCGCAGCGGGATAA
>NW_024506993.1:21394-21607 GCF_017590055.1 Onychostruthus taczanowskii | reverse complement strand
GGGCCCCGCACGGCCGGCGGCGCGCGGGGCCGGACCGGGCGGGGCAGGACCGACTGCGTACGGGCAGCGCCCGCCGCGGAGCGAGTCCGGGGGTCCCCGCGGGGAGCGAAGGGCATGGATGCGGCACGGATGCCCAAGCGCGCGAACATTTAAAGGCGCGGCGGGGTCCTTCGGCCTCCTTTTCGCGTGGCCCCCCCCCCCCCCCCCCCGCCC
>NW_024506993.1:0-21367 GCF_017590055.1 Onychostruthus taczanowskii | reverse complement strand
TGTTGCCCCCCCCCTTATGTTCCCATTCCCTTTCCACCGCCCTTGGTCCCGCTTTGCGTTCTACACGGTCCCCTTCAGCCCCTTCTCCATCCTCTCTCCCGCTTTCTCTCCTCCCTCCATATCGCCTCCATCTCCCCCCCTCTCCTTACATCCTTTTCCCTCTCTTCATCCTTTTCCTCCCGCCCATTCTTCCTTTCTCTCCATAATTTCCCCTCTTCCATCCATCCCCATCAATCTATTTATTCACACACAAACACCCACTCCATTCCCCCGAGGAACACGACCGCCCCAGCCTAGGACCCTCAAGGGAACGAGGCTCGGCGAGGCCCCCGCCCCGCCCCAGGCGTTTTTCCCTAACTGGGAGCATCCCTGCAGAGCCGACAGCACCTGCTGCTGGAAGCGGGATCTGAGTGCAGAGGAGCCAGGCACGGTCCCTCGCATACAAACCACGCTTGCTCAGAGCAGTTTCAGGCAGCTGCAGGATACTGTTTGCAGCCCTCTCCCATAAGCCAGCATCTGGCTCAACGAGGTTAATGCAGGTACCTAGTTTTCGGGCTGGTAGCAGCACTAACGCCCAAACAAAATTGGATCGCCCCCTTCCTCTCAGTGGAGGCATTATATCGCCTTGCTACATTTCCCATTATATCGCCTTGCTGGTATTGCTCACGCAAGTAAGAACAACTTGGCAGATTTCCCTCCCACGGCAAAGAAATCTCAGGAGGGCTGAGCTGACCTTAGGATTCGCTTCCCTAGTCGGGGACGGACCCTGCCTTCCCGGAGCAGGACGGTTTTTTGCAGCAAGCCCAGAGTCCTGCAGACCAGCAGGCTGGGTATGAGGAGAAGTAGCACATTTTACCTGCCCAGTGTCCAAGCAGGGGTATGAATCTGTCAGTTTTTGCTTTGATATTTTGAATCCCCCAGGAACCATGACAATTGCTAACACCATCCAGAGAAACTTAATTTTGAACGCTGTTGGGTTTTTGGAAAAGGTCTAATAACTAACATCATCCTGCTGGCAGGTGCTCTATAGTACAGGCAAAGCTCTTTTTCTTGACCTTTCAAAGTGGTCTCATTGTGACTGGTGGGGTGCAGAGTGCCTTGCACTGTAGTGCACAGACCTCTCAAGAGAGAAAGCAAGCAGTGACAGAAATGGGAATTCTTTGCATGGACTTGTGTGTCTCCCACTAAAGCTGGTATCCAGGAATGCTGGGTTTTGATTCACTAGAGGACCCTGGTTGTATCACTATGGCTCTAAGCATGCATTTGCAATGCTGTATGGTTTTGGAGATGGATAAATTCACAGTGGCAGCTCTTTCATTACTACTCTGACTGACATAAAGGCCTATATGTCCCTCACAGCATAATGTGTCTGGTCTGTGCCCTGGTGCAGGGAACGAAATGGGTTTCCCCGGTCCACCTATGACCAGCTGTCATGCAACCTTCTTCCACCTTCATGTATTGGTCCCTGATTTTACTTTTACTACCTGCAGCCTTGATATCATAAATAAGACGTCAATAGAAAGCAGCATGTGAAATAGCTTTGAGAATACAGATTTAAGATCTTGCAAGTTCTGGGGAAAAATTTATGGGGCATAATGGAAAAAGAATGCACAATTTAAAAAAATCAAGCACAGTAAGGGTGACTTGGGAAGAAAAATCCTTGAATATGTTTTCCAGGAGAATAGCTTTTTGGTTAAACAGCTGCAAAAAAACTAAACAGTAGGGAAAGGGGCAGCAGGAAGGCAAGAAACATGTTTTCACAGAGGAACTGAGAATGTTGGCTGCAGATTTTGGGGGAATTTCCTAATAAACTGAAAAACATAGTCTAGACTGCAAAGTTTTCTCATACTTAGATACAAAATGGAAGAACAGTTAAATGTGTTATTATCTAAAGAAAGCCATTGTAAAAGAGATTTTGCAAATAGACTAGATGGGCTTGTAATTAATGTAGTATTTCTATAGTGCCCTTCACACAAAATCTTTTTTGGTCTGCTGTAGGACAAAGAACCATGATACTTCATAGGTTTTGAGCCAAACAATTTATTTGCAAAAAATTTCACTTTTTCTGTGGAAGTAGCGGAACCCTACAGTTAACAACAAGGAGACAACTCCCGCTCCTAACATGATGCCATTAGCTCAAAACCTGGCTGAGGTGGCAGCGGACCCTGCCAGGGAATGATGAGCATTAACTCCATGATTGCAGAAGGCTGATCAAGTGCTTTATTGTTACTATACTATACTATACTACACTACACTACTGTACTATACCATACTACACTACTATACTATACTACACTATACTATACTGTACTATATTATACTACACTACACTACACTACACAAGTGCTTTAACTATACTGTACTATATTATACTACACTACACTACTGTACTATACTATACTATACTAAACTACACTACTAAGAAAAACCCATTGCTCTTGCCAGACAGTCCAATACACATGCGGATCCAATTGGTCAATGAATCCAAAACACCAATTAGGAAACCACCCTTTGGTAAACAATCTCCATAACACATTCCACAAGGGCACAAGAGGTGCAGCAAATGGAGACAAGAATTGTTGTCTCTGAGCTTTCTCATAGCTTCTCACAGCTTCCCAGGAAATCATGGGAGAGAATTATGTGTCTCTCTGTTCAGAGGATATGTGATTACCACAGGCAGACATTGCCCGAGATTAATTTTGTGACCTAGCTTTGTAGAGGCTGAGTGCTTTTCACAAGTTTCTGACTGCCTGTGCTCAAATCTGCTTCCTAATGTGAAGGGCATGGTGCCAGGGTACCTCCAGGAGCTGCTGACTCCTTTCTTTCATCAGATCTGATTGGTTTGAACTTTGAACTGATTTGTGGTGGTTAAAAATGTAACCAATGCACTGCTACAAGATATTATACTCTTCACAAAGGAATGTGTTCTTGAGCAGTTCAGGTGAATTTTGGGCTCCAAGAACTGCTGCATGGGCAATTAGACTACAATTTGGATTCAGCAGGGAAAACCCCTGAAAATCTCTGCAACTAAATTATACTTAGTAAGTAAAAGCTTTACATTAGTTTTATTATTAGCCTAAAAGACAATCCAGGGTGTAATTTCCTGTATTGAAATGATGAAAAGTTGTGAGAATTTTGTAGGTAAAGGCAAGTAAGCTCCATAAAAGAACTACTTGATATTTGTCTCTTTACTCTGTAATCCTCTTGAAAAATAATGGGGAATGATCTGTGTTACAAATGGAAGAGTGGGAAGGTTAATGCATGTGAACACGTTCAGGAGATGATGCTTAAGGGTCAAATCAAGTTTTTGCAGCTAGAAGAGGAATCTCTGCTTTTGCAAGCATATCCTGCAATTAAGGTTTTAAAGGGTGGAGTCCACAGCACATAACACATTCCTTGAAGCAAGCAGAGTTCAGAACAGAAAAATCATTTTCCCCAGGGAGAGCCCATGACTTAAATGATGAGAGGTGAAATTGACACATCTAATTTCTTAAGTCATCTATTGCAATAAATGAAGCATATATTTAAAAAAAATTTTTGACTAATTTTTAATACTGAGATGTCTTTTAACAAAAGATTACATAACATAATAGGGATTAACATAACCCAACTACCCATTTGACAAATTTTATTAATTTAAAACTCAGATGAATGTTCTAAGTTTATAGGTCCCCATCCAGCAGATGTTTTAAGGACATGTTTAAATATAAGCAAGTGCATATAATCTGTTTTAAGTAGGGTTACTCGGTATACTTAAGTGCCCTGTTAGATCAGAGCTATCTAGCATGCTGAAGTCTTACTTTTTGATCACTGTAACAGAAGCTAGCACCCTTTTTGCCATTTTAATGGAGCTCTATAGAGCCTGTCTATCATAATACACTACCTAAACATCCTAATTGTTATTTTTAAGCCTCTTTATGCTATTCCATAGAGGTGTTTGCCAAGATGAGGTCTGCTTCTTTATAAGCAGTCTTTCATGACCTTTCACCGTCCTGTCTCTTTTTCTTTAGGGTTTATAGGTTTGTATTTTTTTGGAATTTCTTTATCACTATTTCTGTGTCAGTAGCTTTACTAAAATAAATTTTCTGGCATTGAACTAAAAATACTGGGGAGGAGGGGGAGGGTGTGTTTGACCTCAAAATTACATCGGGCTAAACTTGTTTGTTCCTAGTAGGTAGAATTTCAGAAACCAACATTGCTTTACAAATCTTTATATGCATCTGGTCTTAGTTGCCTGAAAAGTCACATATTTTCATATTATTTTGATATTATCTGATACATTCTAGCTGGTAGTATGTCACCCAAGAAACCACAAGACAGAGAGAAGGGGTTCAACAGCACATCTCGTGACCTGGCAAACCCAAGAGTGTAGATCTAAGCACAGGATACATAGGGTAGCTAATCTCTTGTGTTCCTCTTTGTAAGTATGCTTGGGACATCTGAAAGGCTGAATGTGTAGGGGAAAATTGTTATATTGGCATGGATTCATGCCGATCAGGCCTACTTTAACATTATTCTACAAAAGCATTTCAATTATTGCAGTAAAGTGGTGCTGCATGTCACAAAAAGTGAAATAATTTACTAAAGCAGAATGAAAAAAGTGTGGATCTTTTAATAGCTGCAAGCATTCCTTGGTATGTCAGATAAATTTAAATGTAAAATATGGGCATCTGTGATGAGCTGAGCATACTAATAGGTAAATATTGGTAGGTAAACACTTTTCAGTTATTTATCTTTTCTGTGATGTAGCACCAGAGCCAGATATCATTGATACATGTGTCTATGGAACTTTATATCCTTCAGTGACTGGCATATCATCTCTCACACTTTCTTGGTTTCTTTTTCCTCTCTGCTCAAAAGCCTGACAACACCAAGTCAGGCTCAAGACAGAATAGTAGGGAGTGCTGTAGTAAGAGTCCTGACCAGTCAGTACTCCCCAGTGGCCTGGCAAGCCACAAGAGATGTGCTGTAGGAGTTGCATTGGCAGGATGTGTCTTAAATTTGTAGTTCTGTAGTATTCCAAGTTTCTTCAGTGTGAAGTTAATATTCTCTTGAAAGTTCTTGGTAGAGAAGGAAGTTCAAGGACCATTGCTCAGATGAGATCTCAAAGATTATTGGTGAAAATTTCTTTGAAAGACAGAAATGAAACAAATGTTGTCATGTCCATTGGAGACTGAGATTAAATCCTTCAACCTGCAGGAGCCCATATTGCCTGGCTAGAAGAGAAGTGTCTGAAAGCAAAGCTTGTTCATATCAAAATTTGACAGCATTAGCTGTTCATCTCAGCACAATTCAGCACAATACTTCCTGGCATATAATGGTAATTTTTTCCTATTTTTGAGCACTAGTATACTTTTTATGACAAACAGTTTGCTTGCTGCTTTCACTCTACATTTGTGTTTTACTTTACATCAAAGCTGATTGCAAAGAATGTGTTGAATATGTGTCATAGCCTGTCACTGTTGTATTGAGAATGAGTGAATAAAGCGACGTATAGACTCTAAGGTCTCAGAAGGTAAAATGCTGAGTTTATTAAACATCAGTTTCTTTTTATGGACTCTTCTGATAAAGCTGGACCTGACTGGTCCTCAATCAACACCCCTCACATCATTGGTTAATTAGGAGCAACATTTTTCTTGTAAACATCTTGCAGGTAATTAACATGTTCAAAACACCAGCTGCAAAGATAAGGAATTATTTTCATTCTTTCTCTGAATTTTCTCAAAACTTCCCAGGGCAATGCCTGTGAAAGCTTATCTGACTCTCTCCTTCTGACTAGACTGTCAGCAACCACAATAGCCTTGGCCCCTGATTTTACATCCTCGTTAAAGGCAAGAGAAACTGAATGAAGACAAACAAGAAGGGAGTGGAGAGGAAAAGAAGTATGGGAAAGTTATAGCTACATGATGAGTATTCTGTCCCATACAAGCAGTTTGTTTCTTTGCAGCATACATTTTTTCACAGCACTATTTTGCAATAAAAGAGAAGGGATTACAGTTAGCAGTTATTAATGACTAACACTGCAAATGTGCTGTCCATTACATAGTTTACAGAGCTCATTTCAGACTACAGGAGATACTAGATTTTGAAAGATGATTGATGTGTTCAAACCCCAGCATACTGTAGGAGAGGGAGACTACAAGGATAGTGATGTCAGTTCCTGAAAAACTAGTCTGCGTTTTTATTCCTTACAAAGGAATATAATTCTGAAATACTCCAAATATATCTTTGATTCTCACTTGATCAAATGAACATCTGATTGCTTCACTCATCATTTTCAGTACAGGGCCCCTAGCAAGAGCACCAGTCCTCTCAGGATGGAGATTTACGTGTTTCCATTCAGGCTCACAGTGCCATCAAGGTTCCTCTGATGCATCAAGTTTACAAGCTTTTTACTGCATAGTATAATTGTAAGAACAGAACATTTGTAGTCAATTGTGCAAAATCTGAGAAACCCCACATTTGGGTCTACTCATTGGTCCCTGCCATGGAAATTTTCTTTGCCACCCATCTGCCCATTAAATACCTAATTCTCATGTCCTGGCTTAGTTTTTGCCAATGTCTTACCCAGGTATGACTTCATTTAATGTAACTTAGCTTGGGCAAGGATGTGTCCAGAAACATGTCTATCTTTACTCAATGGCATGTGACAGTTCTGCACTCCGAAGCACTTGGTGCCTGTATTTGGAAAATGTCAATACAGCTCTGCTGGCAACAAACAGAGAAGTAGCTGAAAGTACATTTTGATAGACTGGCCTACTGCAGTTACTTGTTTTTCTCCAGACTTTCACACCCTTGCAGATGCTGTCTGTTATACAAAGTGTGAGAGGAAATAGCATCAAAAAGAATCAAACGGTGAGCTGTGAGCTGAAGGATGGCAGACAGGTGCTTCAGACATCACTCAAAATAACCAAGTGTAAGGGAGGAGCAGTACCATTGAGGGTCAAATGCAGGCATAAAGTTCACGTCAGTAAAATAAAAGTTGGTCACCATGTCAAAAAGGCTGAGACTTAGCTTAAAGAAACTCATCAGCACTAGGGACAGAACTGAATTTCAGTCCTTGAAGTCAGTAGACACTCTTGTGAATTTCATTTCAAAAAGGGGGGAAAAAACCCTTACCCAGCTGGAGAAATTTTGACTGGTTTCCTGTGTGTGATAGGACCATGCATTTGATACCCCTGATAAATGCAACGGCAATGGGTCATCAATGAGAGAACAGATTACAGCAATGATGGTTACTCTGAGCATTGTTTTGAACCACAACAATTAATTACACACCTCATTTTATCATGGTTATGTACTGGGTGCAATCTGTTGTATGAGAGCTACATACAGGGAGGAAGACAAACGCCCATTTCCTCTCAGTATTTGGATTTGTTTTGGTCTCATGCCAGTTAAAGTCTCAGTCCAGGCACCTTCCACCACAAATCCTCACTTTAACTGTGCAACCTACTTATCACTAGGGCCTTTTTTGGCTGCGGCAGACCTTGGCTGCATTGATTAGCCCAACCACTAACCCAGAGTGGGGTTGGCAGCTGCATTCTCCATTTCCTGCCCAGGCATCTGCTGCCTGATTGGAGGAAAGTAGTTCTTAAACCTTCTTCAAAACAGGAAACTTCTCTTCTCCCTGCTTCCTGAGATACAGGAACCGTCTCCGAAGCAACCTGTAGACAAAGACTCATATTAACTAGTGGGGTGCTGTAACAGATACAGTGGGAGTTCATAATTCAAGCCATAACCTACCCTGAAAGCTTGGAAAGTGCCTCTCTATGCACCACTGCTCCCACCTCTCTGTGCCTACATTGCTGCCTCATTAAAAAGTCTGGATGTCAAGTAGCAGATGATAATCCTATCCACTGGAAGCATTTGTAAACATTTTTCATCTGCATGATTAAATATTGATCTTGTGCCACCAATCTCTGGAATATAAATTTGTAATATTGCCCCTCTGACTTTGCATTGGAGAGGTGACTGAACACGGTAACATTGCCACTCTCTCTTTTCAAATCTTTAATGACATATTTTTAATTTGACTAAAAAATATTGATATCTCATGCTTTGCTCTTTGAGTAGTTTCCCACTTAAGATCAAGCCTCCTTTAGCAGTCAGAAGTGGAGCTTTCAGCAAATCACTTGCAACTTGAATGCAGTCCATTGTAGTCCTGGAGAAAACTACGTGCAGGCTTACAGTTTGCATCACTGGAGGCCTGTTACTAGCAGACCCAGTGAACCATAGCTGAAATTAATATAAACTTGTGTAATTCTGCATTCATAAAGAGTGTTAAAAATTTTACCCTAAAGCTCTGATTTAGTGGGTAATTTTAAGAGAGCCTGCAGGTCAGCTGTATCTGATAGGGGGTTAAAGTGCACTTTGGAGCACAAAAACAAACACAGTAGATAAAAATTATAAACAATGAGAAATCTTTGTTCTTATTATTGGGTTTGGACATAAATTCTACCTACATGATCATCTTTTCACAGCAAATGCAAAGCCCCTGTCAGCTCCACCCATAAAGCTGAGATATTTGGATGTCTGAGTAATTTTCCTGGTGTTAGACTTAAGGAAATAGAGCAGTAGGATACAGCAACATTCAGAAGTCACCCTTTTCTTTGCATTCAGCTACTTTCTCACCAAATACTTCCTGACAGTAGAGTGCTACAATGGAGGATCTCTTCAGACTGTGTGATTTCCTGACAGCAAGCTATGCTGTTGATCCTAGAGTGGCTGCCTTCAAAATCTAGACTAATTATTTTGCCTATGACTCTACCTCTGGTAATCAGCAGGTAACGGGGGATGCTGTTATGTACTTGTGGCTCGTGCCTGCTGTAACCCAAGCCACCTGAATTGCCAGTAGTGGATAGATATGCCTTACAGCAGAAGGGTTTCTCATTGTTTCTAGTGATTTTCATATACAAAGAAGCCTGTCCTTTCACCACAAGTGAATTTTAAAGGGAGAAGCAAAGTTTGCCAAGAAAAGCAATTTATCTTGATAAGCTGACTGATCTGGGTCATAAGGCAGACAAGCTCTCCTTCAGTTCTCTCACCAAACTAGAAGAGAAACCAGTATGTTTTAAGCTAAATACAAGCTGCTTTAGCCTAGTCATAAATGTAAGAAGAATGTAATGAGACAAAAGCTTGCTGCTATGGTCTTCCCATAGTTCATGGGTGTTTCTTAGTTAGTTGGAGGAAAAAACTTAAACCTAGCTCTTAAAAGGTGATGTTATGCTGCATGAGGAGAGGTAATACAAAAGTGGTGTGATCAGAATACAGAAACATTTTTCACAGTGGCCTGTGGGATAAACTGCTTGTGATATACCTATGCCTTGGGGCCATTTATGCTGGGATCCTTATTTGAAATGATAAAGTTGTGAAATGCCCAAAATTTCCTATTATGAGCACCTCCCTCCTTGTTTCTTCAGTCTCTCTCATAGGTAACCAAGACAATTTTTTTTTTTCTATTCTACTGTGTCTAGAGTAGGCCAAGTGGTTCCAGGGTGTTATTCCGTGTCCTGGCTGCAGTGCAAGCCAAAGTGCTGCAAGTGGAAGTGCATGTGAGGAAAGATGTGAGGCACTCCTGCAGTTCTGACTAACTTCTCACCGAGCCAGGCAATTAACTTTTTGAGTGTGCTCTTGAGCACTGGTATGGATGGTGAGAAGCTCCACTAATACTGATTGTAATTTGGTGAATAAGCAACACAGGATGCATAAAAGCCTTGTGGAACCAATGCACTCAGTAATGCTCCTCATGTGGAGTATCAAAACTGAAATCTCTCTCTGCTGTCCGTCATGGCTTTGCCTCTAGCAAGCATCTCTAAGTAATTACAGCTGTTTAAGGGTGTAAAGATCCCTTTCATTCCCAATTTTGACATGAGGTTTCATTTCACTGAAATTTCTCTGTGCAAGGTATCTGAGCAGCCGACTTTGGAGCACTTCTTTGATGTCCTCAGGCAGAACTGCCAAATAAACAGTGTTCCTCAATGAATCAGTCCCCAGTTACATATTTGGTACACTTTTAGACATCACCAGGAGAAGAATGTGTACACAGCCATAAAAAAGTGTTTGTACAACCATTCTGTCAAAGCAGAGCAAGGGTATCTTCTGCCCATTTTGTGGCAGTACTTTCTTTCAGAAACATTGAGCCCTGGAATGAATGAAACTTGACTTCTCATAAATTTGTGTCATTCATGGTTGCCTTTCAAGTGGAACACAGCGTGAAGTCTGATTTAAAGATTTTGCTTGTTGCTGGGCTGTAAACAAAAAAAGTTCTGAATTCCCTAGTGTCTGATGAAGTGTGGACTCATGCTGTAGTTTCTCCTGTACCGATTCTTCCTCTCTTGTCTTCCCAGACTTTGATCTTCCATGATGAGCACCAAAAGAAGAGTAATGAAGTTCAGCAGAAGGAATTTTAATGCGGAGGACTGAGGTGACAAGACACACAACAAGTGTATATGCTCGGTGGTAGCATTTATGAACCTTTAAAGCTGGGTCAGAGCCCCTAAAGTCCACTTCTGATCCAAGCAGAGAACAAGGGACAAAATTTAATCAGGTGACAAGATTTAAAGCTATTTAATTGTCTTAAGTGTTTTGAGTCATAAGGACAGAATCACTGTCCTCATGCCATCAGTGTCTTTATCCTTTCTCCTGTAATCAGGAGTCTTCCACAGGTTCTTAGCCTGCATCATTTTTCAGATTGTTCGCTCAAAGCTACAGAGGCATTAGCTTATATACTGTCAATGTGGATAGAAGTATATTGCTTTCCTAATCAACTTTTAGGGAGCAGTAAAATTCTCAACAAAATCAGCAAATGAAAGACATGTTTTTCATTTTCCAATATCAGGGACTTCAAATGCCCTCCATTTTTCAGTGAAAAAAAGGACCTATTTGCTCCTGGCTTTTAAAAAGAGAATATTATTTTGTATGCGTTTTGCCAACAGCTGATAAATATTTTTGCAGATGAACTTTCAAAGAAAAACGTTTTTCTGTCTCTACCAGCTTTTTACTTCCTTGCTTACACAATCGCAGGAGAGAGAGTGAGCAGTGAGGAAGGTGGGGGTAGTTGTGCCTCTATGTCTTTTTTTCCCCACATCCAGTTTTGTTAACAGATATGAGACATGCCAAAACATCTTTTTCTTCATCAAGAAAGTAAATTTTTTTTGCTGTTGACTTACAAAAAAAATCACATATATTATATGTAATATATAATATGTTGATATTTAACCATATTTCCACTCCAGATGCATCTCCAAAAATCAAACTGATGTCTTGCATTTAAATTCTAAGTAACATTTTGAGACCTGCAGTTACTTTTCAGACTGACAGTGGAACAAGTGCTTGTGAGGGCTTGTGAGTTTGAAGAATAAGTAACAAATACTATTCAGAATTATTGTAACTAGGTGTCTGTTGTACGTATGAAAACACAATGTGCTTACACGTACTGGTACCTACCAGTACTGTCTTACAACAAACACCTTGGTTCTTATTAAACACATGCACAACATCAAGGTGAGCTTTTTATTAATATATATGACATAGATATACCAAATGCTACTGTAATTAAACATGCTAATTATATCAGTGTAAGACCTTACTGGGTCTTAAGTACTACTCATGACCACACATTCTCCAAAACCAGGATGTAAATGTACAAGCATATCCCGTTGAGTGTGTACGAAAATTTCAGATGCAGTTAGTGGGCCTGAATGCTTAAATTTTGTTCCATCCTGAGCTGCAGAAATGCTGTCTTACAGCTGTAGTGGCAGCTGAAGGTGCTGTGGATGTTAATGGACTAAAAATCTTTAATAGCCCTTGCAAAAAAATGAAGAATCTGCATTTTAGAGGCCACTTAAAAAGTCTCTTTATGGGGGTTTCCTGCTTTTAAATTCTTACTTGAATTTACTTATTCTATCTAATTAAAATACTCCAGCTTCTTGGTGGAGTTATATGAATGAAAAGAAAATGACACAACTCTAGACAAAGCTATTGTTTTACATTTCCCTGGAAAGCCATATGACCACATGGAACCTTGTGTAGATAAAACATGGCTATTTTGAATTTTAACAAAGGTGAAAGTGAAATAAAATCTGGGGGTTTAACAAACCTGTTGATAGTGTAGGAGGTGTTGGTGAAATAAAAATATTTGGTCTGGCTTGACAGTTTGTCAACAGCACTTTCAATCTGTATTAAATATTGAGTACGGTCTGAAATATCATTCCCTGTTACCTGTAGGGGAAGTAACTGTCATCTGTCTTCTTTGGGTGATTGTTTGTGCCAATAACGATGAAATTTAAATGTCGTTAGTGACATCATGCTGGCCAGTGCATGCTATACAGAGAGAAAGCCTTCTCTTAATAGGGTGTTGGAAGAAACAAAATTTTCATGGGGACTGTTAACCTGGAAGCTGCAGTGAGTTGCTTCCTGTCTAGCTCCACGTTGCAAAATGTGTTTCTTCCAGTTGCCAGGGGAATCTCTTGGGATGCCACACAACCGTGCACGGTGCCATGGAATGGAATTAAGGCAGTTTGTAAAATACAGGAGAGGAATGCCTAGACGGGCCAGCTAGGTCATGACCATCACACCCATTGTACCTCTGCCAAGGATCTGGCTTATACCCTGCTCAGTTTATTCTGTTGGGAGTATTACTGTGACAGACAGGTAGACAAATTCTTTGGATTATGCATTATGCGGCTGAGCGGGTCATTTGTTATTTTACATAACTCAAGACTACATGCTGCACCTCTGCTATCACTGATGGCTGTCTGTAGCAGAGCTCACAGAGCTCATTGCTATTTCTTGAGGTGAAGGTGTGCTGCTCATTTTAATGTGTCCATTTTCCATGGGAAACAGTGCATCTTTTTGCTTATTTTAATTCTGGTTGTTTTCCTCTTACTTGCATGCTTTTGGGAGGGCTGGAGGGGTCTATACCAATTCTGTGGTGCATGACTTGCATTAAATGCAAGACACAAACATTTTGGCAGAGATTTTTCCACCCAAGAAGTCAATAGGGACAGGCAGAGAGGAACACGGTCTTTCCCTGACCAGGTAGGTGCTACTCTCAGACACATACTACTGAATAAGTAACTGCTGATGAGCACTACAGTAACATAACTGTTGCCTTTGTGCATTAACTTAATTTCGTGCTTTTTTACCTGGGGGAGAGTTCTGGGAAAGCAACAGAAGTCTCCTCCCTCAAAACCCCAGTACTTTTATATAATTATTTCCTTGAACAAATCAGCTTCCCATTTTCAGCCTCTCTCCAGAAGAGCTTCCAGATCCCCCAGTGAAACTTTGACTTTGGCAGGCTCAGGAGACCACGGCAGTATTGCTTTACCCCGGCTGCCACAGGGGTCCTGGGCCTTGCACACACCCTTGCAGCTCACACCCTGCGGGCACCTGGCCCTTCAGGCTTGTGCCGGGGACCATCAGCCCTCCCCGCTCAGCAGCTGTGGAGCACAGCGGGGCTGCAGCTGTTTCTGGGGCTGTCTGATCAGGCAAGCCTTCGGTTTGGTAGAGCCAAAAGAGACACTGCCTGTGGTACATTGCTTGAATGTACAAATACAGCTGCTGTTTATTGCCTTGTTTTTCAGGGAGAGCCTTCAGTACTTTCAGAGAGTCAGGGAATTTCCACTATTTTTCTCAGCACTCCCCCCACCCCCTTGGCCTTCAGACACACACATTGTGTTGTTTTGACGTAATTTCAAGCAAATATTTTGCCACCGAGAGGCAGTGCAGGGTCACAGAGGTCCTCCAGGCTTGGGCTTCAGGCTTTCAGCCTTCCCCAGTAAACAATAGCTCTATAACTCATTAAAACTCCCTTTTGATTACTTTTTCCTGTTTCGGATTGTTTTGGAGCAGCAGGGGTGGATTCCACACTCAACAAACTTCTTTTTCCTGCTGCTAAATTTAAATGTCTCTGAACTGAAAGGATTTGCTAATCTCTTTGGCAATAGCTCCATCAAATACAAATTATAACTTAAAACAAAATTTAGACTATTTCTGAATGCTACATGGGAATTGTAACTTGGTTTTGCAGAATAATTTTAATGTCTAGGATTTTTATTCAACTGTCCTTTTTTTGGGGTTTTTTGGTTGTTTTTTTTTTTTTTTTTCAGACAGAAAAGTTACCCAGACCCTAGTACGTCTTCTGTTGGTTACTGTACCCTCTTCATTTTCAGATTCAGTAATAGTCATGTTTTCCCATTGTGGCCCGCATGAAACCAAGCTGGTCATCTTGCTTATCTCCTATTTTCTTCAAACTCATTCATTATCTTCTGCTTCACATCATTGATTCAGCACTCCTATTTCTGTCTCAGTTCTCTGAATACTTTTTCACTGCATGGTTTTCTCCTACTTGCAAGTCACCTGATTTACATGATCTAACTATAAAACTCCCTCGCTCAGCTGACTTTTTTGATGATTTGCATATTCCATATTTTATTTATAGCAGAGGTAAACTCCCAAATTGTTTTCAGCAACGTCTAGTTTCCTTGTAGGCCAGATATAGATTCATAAATTAATAATTTTCTTTGATGGACAGCAAGGAGAATTTAGAAAACTAAATTGCGAAAGATCCAATTCTAGGGAAAAATATGTGCAAAATGTGGAAGACTGTTAGCTAAACTAACACTAACTATTTTGGGCAAGAACAGAAGTCCAGTCCCTGAAAAAGGGCCATCTCAAAATCCATCCAAAGTGCTTTTTTAAAACTTGAGTAGAAAGCTTAATTTTTTATTCTATGCAACTTTATGTCTGTCATTATTTCTTCCAAAGCCTTTAGTTCCACCCTCCGGACAGACTTTAAAAGGAAAATTCTCCTTCAAAATAAAGAGTTGAAAACATTTGTCTGGGGAAACACTGAGAGAAAACATTTTGGGGTTTTTTAGGTTTTTTGGTTTATTTAAAAGGCATTTGACAGTTTGGGGGTTTTTCCCTTGTCTTTCAGAGAGGTCTTGCTCTTAAATTTATCTTTAAACTAATTTGTCAAACCTGAGTAAATCTAGTAGTTCACATTAAGTTTCACTTTTTGCCTAATTTATTATCTTCAAAAAAATTAAATAAAGATCATCATTCAGGTACAGTTGTTGGCAAAGACACACAGAATTAACAAGTCCCTGTTGTTTGAATACCTCTCTTACCTCCGTGGTTGAAGTGGATTTGCTGTCTTTTGTAGCTTAGAGAGTATCTTGGACAGCCACCCTCTCCTAATTAGGCATGGAGTCGTTCAACAGCGCCGAGCCCCGCCCTCTATCGCGACTGGTCTCTGACGCTGCATCGCCCACTCTCTGCCACCTCCCCATGGCTGGATTCGCAACCCAAAGGTCGCAGCTTGCATTCTGATGAAAAGTTAGAGGGGAAAGTGTTTCACTGACATTTCTACACTTGTCTATAGGAGCAAATATCCACGAAGGGTGTTAGTGAGTCCTTTAGTCTCAAAGAAGTCATTTCTGCTGCTGCTGTCTTGTATCTTGTGCTGCAAAACAGTGGACTTTCTTTTGCATACCTAAGCAGTTCAATATCTGTGTCCAACCTGTCACTGAATGGCAATCCACCTGCCACTCCTGATTCCCTGATTCATTTCCTGCGCAGCTTTGACCCCATAAGGACAGGAAGGTTTGACTGCTTTCATAAAGATTTTTGAGGGAAAACACTTGAGAAGCAGGTGATGTAAATAATCTGCAACCTATGCTCCAAAGCCATAAAGTTGACTTTGATGTTGAGAAGACAAATCTTCCCGGACATTTGCTTAGACCGGACTGGAAAATCAGATCAGCTATTGTTTATACAGGTCAGACTTTGCAGAAGCAAGATTTGCCCTCGGGTTTGCCATGGCAACTTGCTGTTGAACCCACGTGCTATATGTAACCTGCATAAATTAAAGTGCACCTTTCACTGAGCATTCAGGAACAGACTCTGTTAACACCTTGCGTTCAAAATAAAGACTGCTCCACTTAAGCCTGTATTACACAACTGAGAGTGGATCACAAGTCTTCCTGGGAAAATACAGGTTATAGTTATTTCCATGAAAATAAAATCTGATCTTCATTCTTCCTAGACAGTTCTTGACAAGGAGTTGAAATGACTCGTCTCAAAATAGAGTAGCAGCTCCCCACAGACACAGTGTGGTATTTACACAGAAAAAGAAATTGTCAGGAGTTCATGGTGCTTTGGAGCTAGCAGACTGCCTGTGATCATACTTGTGAAGATGTTCACTGGCCATGCACAGAGAAATGCAGCTGTCATCTGCATCCTAGGTAAGAAAAGGATGAGAGCAAAAGTCAGTGGGGACGTGATATGGTGAATGAAGAGCACAAAATGGCTGAAGGTTTTTCTCTAAGGTCGTCTCATTTCTTGGATCTGAATCTATCTGCATTTCATGTTATTCGTAACTACTTTATGAGGTATCTCAAGATGTGTAAACAGTAAAGCAATAATAGCAGATCACAATGCACTCATCACAGACCATGAGGAATAATAGCCTATGAGTCAAGCAATATGCCCTCTCTAAATGATATGAGGCTTCTTGCAGACAGGAACATTAGTCACCCCACGAACTGACAGGATCTGATGGGAGAGACTGTTATTAATATTATCTCCCTTGGAAACATTTGCAATGGTAATAGTAATTTTAATAATACTGGAACAAAATTAACTGGGTTGGCTAGCTTCGTAGCAAACGGAAACACTGTGGAAGGCAATACATAAACAGAGAGATTAATTCATTTAGGAGGTGGACCAGATTTCTCTGTTGACAGCTCAGACATGATAAGGAGAGGGGGAGGGAACTTTTGGTTTTAAAGGTTGAATTTGCTTCATCAATTGTCAAAATCTTGTTAAAAGTCTAATTCAGTTATGATGTTTTTGTTGCTGTCCAGAGACTGAATGTATGTATTAGAGCGGCCTTATATACAATTTTTGCCACAAGCAATTTACTATGATTATATTATTCTAATCTGGCTGGTTCCCATGGAGCCTCTGAAACCAAATCGTATCAGAGGAAGATGAATATTAACAATCCTATCTGTCTCAGGAAAGCTAACAAAAGAATGGAGATCTCGCATTTAGGTTCAACACAAAGAACTTTGAAATGGCCATGGAATTATTGACATCAGTTCTCAAGACTCCTAGTTCAGCTATTTACTGCTCAGCTTTTCTACACCTGTACCATAGGCTATCAAGATTACAGTGAAAATAATGAATTTGTAAGCTAAATAATGAGGAATGTGTCAGAAGGAGAACTGTCATAAGAGTTTAGTAGGAAAACAAAGTGCCAAGAGGACTGCATTTGATTCCTTGCTTTGTTACATTCTGCTTTACGAATATGCCAGCTGTCTTAGAGTATTATATACCAATTAATAATGAAAAAACAGATAAACTTGGAGCAGTGCTTTAGGCAGATGGCAAATTGCCCAACCATTTTTTAAATATTAAACCAAATAACTCTATGAGGTAAGACTTATCTCTGAGCATCCAGTATGAGAGATTCAAGCTGTGTTGATAGCTGTGACTGGCAGTGAGGCCACCAATGTATTACAATCCCAACTGGAAAACTATAATCAGGCATTTGGCTTTAAAACTTCTCAGGCCAAAGGAGGAAAAATAAATTAAATTGTAGAAATTGAGACATTTTCAAACCTTTCTTTCTGGATTTAAAGAAAATTCTCTTTAAATTCTCTTTAATAGTGGTATCAGCTAAAGAGAAAATCTAGGCTTCTCCCAATGTATTTACAAGATGCACAGAAAATAGTTACCCATATATGAATTATCTTAGCCCTGGAAAGGGAGTGGTAAAACCCTTATTTAGTTGCTCATGTAGGCAAGATACTGACAAGAAATTCTTGTCAGTATCTTCTCAAGTGTTTTCCCTTAAAAAGAAGAAACCCTTTCCATTCCACAGCTTAATCATTTAAAACAGGGATAATAGTACTGTTCCAGCCCCTGCATATTGCTGCCTGAGATGGATATCAATCTCCATCCAAGATTTTAATAGACTGGGATGAGACTTTATTGTTACTGTGGCCTGATATCTCAGTTCTCTATTTACAAGAACAGCTACTTAGGGCAGTTTGGTTAAAAGGAATTTCTGTTGGAAAAGGCCAGTTTGCCTGAAATACTTTGAGAAGGGAAAGGGCAAAATGATGGAAATTATTAATTTGTGCCTTTTCCACAAAACAAACTGCTTTTAAAATGAAGGATGTGACAAGGAAGGCTTTGCAATGCCTGCTATCAGTCTCTCTCCTGAGCATGAGAAATATCACATCAGTTAAAACAAGCAACAGTGACTATTCATTATTTCCTGCTGTCTACTTGGCATGGAGCTGATAGTAGAGCTACAACATTCCACTTTGCTTTGCTTAGGTTTTTCCCGGTCCCACACGGATCCTCATCTAACTCTGCCAGTCAGTCAAAAATTGCTGGAATAGGTCCCCAATAACTGGCTGCCCAATGAGATGACTAAATTCTGAAACCAGGATTAGTGACCACAGAGTGATCACATGGATAAACTATGCAAAGGACTATGCCTGTTTTGGAGAAACAACTGTCTGTTCAGTCAATACCTCCAGGTTCAGCACAGCATGTGAGTGTGACAAAAAGTATGCACAATGTTATTTTCAGCTTGTAGTTGCTGGTGTTCTCCTTCTCTACCAACATTATCAATAAGCTTGAATTAAAATGTGGGTTCAACCATTCAATGTGGTAAAATGAGGTGACATAGCAGACATGAAATATGGACATATTTTCACTTGGAAGTAATACTTTCAGCCTCTCCACTGCCATAGAAGCTACATCATAAAACTGCAACAAAAGCCTTTCCAACGCCATAGTAGATATCTCGCTCACTACTTCTGCCTTGCCACCTGTTTTAGAAAGATCAAAGCAAGGAGCCTTCACATGTGCTCCTTGACACAAGTAGGAAAACCTCTGCCAATAACAGGAAGGCACTAAATAAAAATAACCATGTGAGATGCTTGTGCCTCTCTCAGAGGGATAGTCCCTCTTTGGAGAGAAAGAAACTTTCAGGAGCAAACACCTAACATTCCTACTCCTTCACAGAAATATTGTGAGTTCTGGAACTCCAATCCAGCAACACCTCAGTACCACTGGTGATCGCTTCATGTCAAAAGAGTCACAGCTAATTTTCTTGCACTTAAGAGCTACTGAAGGAGCAGACAATACTGGGAATATACCGCCTATAAAGCCTCCCCCTCCTTCATTGTGTTCTGGTTCGTGTGACAAAGTGGCCCCTTGTATCTTTTTGCTCTTGGGAGGTAAATGTCTCTGTGAGGAGAGAGGGTCTTAGCAGGACAATGCACGGGATTGCATTTGTCTCTGTGTTTCCACCCAGAGGGGCTTAAAAGTAACTTACTCTAGGAAGGTGAGACATATATAATATCCCTGTGGCTATGTGAGGAGGGTTTCTGTACACTAGATCAGTGTTTAAACAGATCACCATCTCCTGTCTATGAGGGACATTGGAAAATTGCTTTAATTTTCGTATTTCGTCTCAGATGTAGAGAAACAATTTTAAAGAAGAAACAGGAAAGTAGACAACCCAGCGTAAAAAGAAGAGGACTTTTTCTGTGTTGATTGCTCCTAATGTATTTTTTCTCATGACTGCTAAACACAGTTGTCTTCTAGGGAGTTTCTGTCTCTTAAATGGCAGAGGAGGTTTGGTATGCTTTTTCACTCACTTGCAGCCTCTGTTGTAGTTTGGCAGTATTCAAAGCTCTTTGTAAAAGGATTTTGAGCCGAAGTTAAATTTTGTGCTCCAAACCAGTGCCCACGAAAATATGTTCTCTTCACTTTATGCTCCATCAGGTTCACTTACAGTCTTCTGTGAAGAATCAAGAAAATCAGTAAATTCTTTTGGGGCAGAGAACTATTTAAGCAGTGCTGAGAACTGGCAGCTGCCAGAGGCATACTGCAGAATGTGCCCAGGTGGCATATGCCATAAAATAGTTGATGCCAGGAGAATTTGTACACCTCCTCTCACCTGGTAGGAAACAGCTAATATGCAGGAGGGTGACTGTGCGAAGTGGCATGCTTCACATCAGAGAGGCTGCTTGGAACCCCTGCTTGTCCCGGCAAGTCCATACTGAATCTCCAAAATTATGTCTCGATGAGCAGAGGATCAACAAGTGTTCTTGACTTGTATTGATGTCTTAAAAGTAGGTGTGATATTTTCCTGACAAGGAGTATGTGGAAAGCCTGCAGGCAGCATGATGTTAGTTAGGAAGAACATGTGCTGTGAAATTCAGATCTGTCTCAGAAACAGTTTTGATACTCTAGACCAAGCATACACTGGGAGCAGGTAGTAAAAAGAGAGAAGCGGGAATTAGGCACAGATCTACAGCAATTTTATTTTTGTGGTCTAATCTTAAGGGGCTCAGATTCTGTGCTCCTACTGGAGCCATCCACTCCCTTCTTTAAAACCCTCTTCTTACTCCCCAGCTTTCAGTTCCTGTGAGGTGTGAACTCCTATGAGGAGAATAGTTTTGCCTGGTCCTGCAAGAAAGAATAAAACTACTTCAGTACCCTTCAGCCTCTGCCATCTCCAAAATGTACTTCTTTGTCATCAGACTTCAGCTACAGCTGTCACAGCTAAAGAAAATGAAAAGAATTAGATCTGAAAAATACCTCCACCGAGCCGGCTCAAACAAAGACAGAACGCTCTTTAATTGTTCAGGCATAGCCCACTGTATCTCTGCCCACTGCAGCACCAGCCAGGAATTCCTGGTAACTTTTTACTGAACGCATTAAGATATTTTTTCTGCATAAATAAGAGAGTAGGTCTGTGACCTACTGTCAAGAGTTTGTCTTTACTTTGGAGTAATTTATTATCCTATTATCGCTGTTTGCAAACATCTGTGCTCAGCACTTTCTTGTAGCACTGAAATACTAAGTGTTCATAAAGCCTAACCATCAACCATAAACTCAGTAAACTGCTGTATGCACTAATGTGGAATTAAAACCATTATTTGGGTGATTTATTTTAAGCACATATGCAACAAAGGAGCCTATAAAAATTACATGCTGTTTATTTTCCTTTTTCCTCTGCTGCTGTAACACTTGGATTGATTAGCTGGCATTTTAAAATGTGTTTGGGTGTTGTGGAGGCTTTTTGTTGTGGTCTTCTGTTTTCTTGGAGTTTTTTTGACTCTCAAACACAGGTAGCCCATCAAAACAGAAAGCTGCAAAGTGACTTTTTTTTTTTTTTTTTTTTTTTTTACAGCTGGAAGCTTGGACTAAACGTCTTCCTTTTCCTGTTTTGTCCAGGGCTCTCAAATCTCTTTTTTCTCAGTGTCTGGCGCTCTCATTGCTACATATTGCTTCTAGCTAGAGATGAGGAGCAGCGGTGAGGGAGCCCGGGAAC
>NW_024506992.1:0-264 GCF_017590055.1 Onychostruthus taczanowskii | reverse complement strand
ACAAACCAGTATAACCCAGTTCCCCCCGCAGGTTCCGGTTTCTCGCCCCGCGGAGGAGGCGGAGCCAGAGGAGGGGGCGTGGCCCGAGGCGGGGGCGGAGCCAGAGGAGGGGGCGGAGCCAGAGGAGGCCCGAGGGGGCGTGGCCGCGGCCGAGGGGGCGGGGCCAGGGGCGGGGCCCGCGGCGGCTTCAAAGGCGGGAAAAAAGTGACGGTGGAGCCGCACCGGCATGAGGGTAACTGGGGATACTGGTTTATACTGGTTTAT
>NW_024506991.1:0-264 GCF_017590055.1 Onychostruthus taczanowskii | reverse complement strand
GGAGGGGCGGTGAGGCGGCGGCGGGGCGGGAAGGAGGAGGAGGAAGGGGGGGGGCCGGGGGCACGGCCGGGCCTGCGCCGGGGAATGACGCGCAGCTGGCAGCCCTGCTCATGCGCGGCCGGCCGGGCGGTGCTAGCGCCGCGTCCCAGCTCGGGGAGAATGGGGCGGCATCCGGGCAGCGCCGACTGAGCGGCTTCTGGGGGCCGGGGCTGCGCCGCGCCGCGGGCGGCCGGGCTGGGGCGGGCGGGCGAGCGCCATCCGGCA
>NW_024506990.1:0-264 GCF_017590055.1 Onychostruthus taczanowskii | reverse complement strand
GCGGGGCCGTGCACCCCGAGGACCCCCAGTACCGGGTGAGACCCCACCCACCTGAGGGCTGGGCTGACACACCTGGGGGCGGGGCTGGCACACCTGACACACCTGTGGGTGGGGCCAGCACACCTGGGAACCCCTGTGGGCGGGGCCAGCACACCTGTGGGCGGGGCTAGCACACCTGTGGGCGGGGCCGGCACACCCCAGACCCCCAGCTACGGGCGAGGATCAGGCCCCGCCCATCATGGGGCGCGGCCGGCGGTGGGCGTG
>NW_024506989.1:0-264 GCF_017590055.1 Onychostruthus taczanowskii | reverse complement strand
GAGAGAGAGAGAGAGAGAGAGAGGCTGGACATTCAAAACTTTACAACATGTACAGATTTTAGCAGATAATTAATGTTATTGGGTACACAGTTCTCTTAGTCTATTGATTAAATTATTCCCTCACTTCTAATGATAATTAGCCCCCTGCTCACTCTTTCTCTTCTTTTGAGTCAGTGAGTTTCTTGCTTCAGTGGGCTGTGAGTCCATGGTCAGAACCTCTTCCTGCCAGAATTGCCTTTTACCCAGTCAGAGCTGGTTTCAGCA
>NW_024506988.1:0-265 GCF_017590055.1 Onychostruthus taczanowskii | reverse complement strand
GGGGGTCT
Organism: Onychostruthus taczanowskii; assembly: GCF_017590055.1. Taxonomy (NCBI): domain Eukaryota; kingdom Metazoa; phylum Chordata; class Aves; order Passeriformes; family Passeridae; genus Onychostruthus; species Onychostruthus taczanowskii. Next base: position 257 of record NW_024506988.1, on the reverse strand, counting down.
CCATTCCAGATGTTGAGGTTCCCCCACCCTGGCCTTGGTGTCCCCATACAGATGTTGGGGTCCCCACCTTGGGGGGGGATCCCTGTCCAGATGTCGGGGGTGCCACCCCGACCATGGGATCCCCACCCAGATGTTGGGGGGGGTCTCCATTCCAGATGTTGGGGTCTTCACTCAAATGTCGATGTCCCCATTCCAGATGTTGGCGTCGTCACTTGGATTTCAGGGTCCCCATTCCAGATGTTGGGGTCCCCACCTTG
>NW_024506987.1:0-265 GCF_017590055.1 Onychostruthus taczanowskii | reverse complement strand
TACTGCCCCAGTGCCCCCCAGTACTGCCCTAGTACTGCCCCAGTGCCCCCAGTACCGCCCCAGTGCCCCCCAGTACTGCTCCAGTGCCCCCTGGTCAGCCGGCCTGGGGGAGCAGGGAGTGAGACTCCCTCCACCAAAACACCACCCAGTGCCCCCCAGTACTGCCCAGTGTCCCCCAGTACCTCCCAGTGCCCCCCAGGACTGCCCTGGTACAGCCCCAGTGCCCCCCAGTACCGCCCCAGTGCCCCCTGGTCAGCCGGCCTGG
>NW_024506986.1:0-265 GCF_017590055.1 Onychostruthus taczanowskii | reverse complement strand
TTTTGGGTGCACTTTGAGCCATTTTCCCTTCATTTCTCACGGGGTTTCCCCCATTTTTGACATCCTGGGGGGGTTTTGGGACCTCCCACCCCCATTTTTGGGGGGTCCCGACCACCCCCTGACCCCCCAAATTCCGGCAGCGCTTGGGGGGAGTCGCTCTTCCTCCTCCTGCAGACCCTCACCCTCCTCTTCCTCATCCTGCACTTCGGGGGCCGCACGGGCCGAGGTTTGTGCCGGGTTTTTGGGGGGAATTTGGGGGATTTTG
>NW_024506985.1:0-265 GCF_017590055.1 Onychostruthus taczanowskii | reverse complement strand
GCCCCCCCGGGGTTTTGGGGTCCCCCCAGGAGCTGCGCAGCCGGGAGGAGGCCGTGGCCAGGGCCTCGCGGGCCCAGCGCTCCCAGGCCGAGGCGCTGCGGCAGCGCGAGGCCGCCGTGGCCCGCAGGGAGCTGGAGGTGCTGGAGAGGGAGCTCAGCCTCATGCTCAGGGGACCCCCCCGGCCCCCTCCGGCCCCCAAGAGACGCCGACCCCCCTTTCGGAGGCCACGGAAACCCGCGGATCTCATCGGGATGCCCCAGGGTGG
>NW_024506984.1:0-265 GCF_017590055.1 Onychostruthus taczanowskii | reverse complement strand
CCAAAATCCCCGGAATTTGCCCCAAACGCCCCCACCTGGTAGAAGATGTCGAGGCTGCGGCAGCTCTGCCCCACCCCCACGCTCAGGGTCCCGTTTTTGGCCTTTTCCGCCCCAAAGTGGGCGCGGGCGCGCGCGCGGCCGGGATCGAGCTCGGCGCGGAACCAGAGCGAGGCCGAGAGCGAGGAGCCTTTGGGGCGAAACCGCGCGCTTTTGGGAAAATCGGCGGGGACGCGGATTCGGGGGGATTTGGGGGGAATTTGGGGGG
>NW_024506983.1:0-265 GCF_017590055.1 Onychostruthus taczanowskii | reverse complement strand
GGGGAGTGACCCCCGGGATCCCCCTGCCCAACGGGGTCACCCCCAGAGCCCCCCAGAGCCCCCCTGCCCAATGGCTGTCCTTCCTCATCCTCACTCTGCTGCTTCCTCATCCTCACTCTGCGCCCCTTCCTCATCCTCACTCTGTTCCTGCGGCCCCTTCCTCATCTTCTTCATCCTCACTCTGCTCCTGCTTCCTCCTCATCCTCACTCTGCTGCCCTTCCTCATCCTCATCCTCACTCCCGGGACCCCTCCCGTGGGTCCCCC
>NW_024506982.1:10079-11529 GCF_017590055.1 Onychostruthus taczanowskii | reverse complement strand
ATTTTTCCCCATTTTCCCCCTTTTATTTTATTTTTTTTCCCCATTTTTCCCAATTTTCCCAATTTTCCCAATTTTTTCCCCTTTTATTTTCCTATTTTCCCAATTTTCCCCAATTTTCCCAATTTTTTCCCCCTTTATTTCCCTTTTTCCCCCATTTTTCCCCATTTTTTCCCATTTTCCCAGGAATTCTGTGCCTGAACCCCCAAAATCTCTGGGATTTTTTCCCTATTTTCTCAATTATTCCCAATTTCCCCCATTTTTCTCCCCTTCTATTTTCCTTATTTTCCCCCATTTCCCAATTTTCCCAATTTTTCCCAATTTTTCCCCTTTTTTCCCCTTTTATTTCCCAATTTTCCCAATTTTTCCCCATTTTCCCCCAATTTTTTTCCCTTCTATTTTCCTTTTTTCCCAATTTTTCCCCATTTTTCTCCCCTTTTATTTTCCTTTTTTCCCCATTTTTCCCAATTTTCCCAATTTTTCCCCTTTTATTTTCCTATTTTCCCCATTTTTCCCAAATTCCCCAATTTTTTCCTCTTTTATTTTCCTTTTCCCCCCATTTTCCCTCATTTTTCCCATTTTTCCTAATTTTCCCCAATTTTCCCAATTTTTTTCCCTTTTATTTTCCTATTTTCCCAATTTTTCCCCATTTTTCTCCCTTTTATTTTCCTTTTTTCCCATTTTCCCAAGAATTCCCACCCCAAAAACCGCCAAAACTTCGGGATTTTCCCCATTTTTCCCAATTTTTGCCAAATTCCCCCAAGTTTTTGGCTATTTTTTCCCAAATTTTCCCAAATTTTCCCACCTAGAATCCCCCAAAATTTGGGAAATTCTCCCCTATATTCCCATTTTTCCCGGATTTTTTCCCAGAATTTTTCCCCCAAAACCCCAAAATTTGGGATTTTTTTTCCCTATTCTCCCCATTTTTCCCCCTTTTTTTCCCCACCCAGAATCCCCCAAAATTTGGGAATTTTCCCTGAATCCCCACCCCAAAAAAACCCAAAAAATTTGGAAATTTTCCCCTTTTTTCCTCCCAAAAGTTGGAATTTTTCCCCTTTTTCTCCCCAAAATTTGGAATTTTTTCCCCCCAAAATTTGGATATTTTTCCTTTTTTCACCCCCCAAAATTTCTAATTTTTCCCTTTTCCCCAAAAAATTTCGATTTTTTCCCCCCCAAATTTGGAATTTCCCCCTTTTTTCCTCCCAAAATTTCGATTTTTTTCCTTTTTTTTCCCCCAAAATTTCGATTTTTTTTCCTTTTTTTTCCCCCCAAAATTTCTAATTTTTCCTTTTTCCCCCCAAAATTTCGATTTTTCCCCTCTTTTTTCCTCCCAAAATTTGGAATTTTTTCCTTTTTCTCCCCCCAAAAATTCGATTTTTCCCCTCTTTTTTCCTCCCAAAATTTGGAATTTTTTCCTTTTTCTCCCCCCACAATTTCGATTTTTTTCCCCCTT
>NW_024506982.1:9657-9983 GCF_017590055.1 Onychostruthus taczanowskii | reverse complement strand
CAAAAATTTGGATTTTTTTCCTTTTCCCCCCCCCCCCCCCAAATTTCTAATTTTTCCTTTTTCCCCAAAATTTGGATTTTCCCCCCCAAAATTTGGGTTTCCCCCCCTTTCCCCGCTCCCCTCCCCGCGGAATTCCGGCTCCGCTCCAGCTTTTCCCTCCTCCCTCTGCAATTGCGAAATTCCCAAAAAACCCAAAAATTCCCTTTTTTTTTTCGTTTCCGGGAATTCCGGCGCCGGCGGCGACCTCGGACCCAGCGGGAGCACCCAAAAAACCCCAAAAAATCCCCAAAAAAACCCAAAAAATCTCCAAAAAATCCCCAAAAAAA
>NW_024506982.1:0-6939 GCF_017590055.1 Onychostruthus taczanowskii | reverse complement strand
CAAAAATTTGGATTTTTTTCCTTTTCCCCCCCCCCCCCCCAAATTTCTAATTTTTCCTTTTTCCCCAAAATTTGGATTTTCCCCCCCAAAATTTGGGTTTCCCCCCCTTTCCCCGCTCCCCTCCCCGCGGAATTCCGGCTCCGCTCCAGCTTTTCCCTCCTCCCTCTGCAATTGCGAAATTCCCAAAAAACCCAAAAATTCCCTTTTTTTTTTCGTTTCCGGGAATTCCGGCGCCGGCGGCGACCTCGGACCCAGCCGGAGCACCCAAAAAACCCCAAAAAATCCCAAAAAAACCCCAAAAAAACCCAAAAAACCCCAAAATTGTTGCGGGAAGTGGCTCCAGCATGGTGAGAAAATGCCCAAATTTTTGGGGGTAAAAAAGGGAATTTTGGGGGGATTTTAAAGGATTTTCTAGAGGGCGTTTTGGGGATTTTTTGGGGATTTTTTTGGGGATTTTTGGGGGATTTTTTGGGGATTTTTTGAGGGGTTTTTGAGAATTTTTGTGGATTTTTGGGGGTTTTCGGGATTTTTTGGGATTTATTTCGAGATGGGGTAAAAAAGGGAATTTTGGGGGGATTTTAAAGGATTTTCTAGAGGGCGTTTTGGGGATTTTTTGGGGATTTTTTTGGGGATTTTTGGGGGATTTTTTGGGGATTTTTTGAGGGGTTTTTGAGAATTTTTGTGGATTTTTGGGGGATTTTTTCGGGAATTTTTGGAGAATTTTTTGAGGGTTTTAAAAGAATTTTTTGGGGATTTTTTGGGGTTTTTTTCGGATTTTTTTTGTTATTTTGGGGGATTTTTTTCTGGTTTGGGAGAGGGAATTTCGGAATTTTTGGGCGATTTTTTGGGACTTTTTGAGACTTTTTAACGGGATTTTTTGGGATTTATTTCGGGATTTTTATGGTGATTTTTTGGGATTTTTTCAGGTATTTTTTTCAGGATTTTTTTGGGATTTTTGGGGAAATTTTTTGGGTTTTTTTTCGGGATTGTTGGGGTGATTTTTGGGATTTTTTTGGGTTGTTTTTCCAGTTTTTTGGGGGGGGTTCTTGGGGTTTTGGGGGGATTTTAAGGGATTTTGGGGGTTGTGGATTTTTGGGGGGATTTTTTTGCGTTTTTTGAGGATTTTTGGGGGATTTTTTCCAGGATTTTTGGGGATTTTTCCGGGATTTTTTGGGGTTCTTTTAGGATTTTTTGGGAATATTTTGGGGATTTTTGGGAGATTTTTTTTCCAGGATTTTTGGCGATTTTTTCGGGATTTTTTTAGGATTTTTTGGGGTTTCCTGGGGGTTTTTTGGGAGAATTAGAAGGGATTTTGGGGGTTGTGGATTTTTGGGGGAATTTTTTTGTGGTTTTTTGGGATTTTTTGGGGATTTTAAATGATTTATTTTCTAGTAGGTTTTGGGGATTTTTTGGGAATTTTTTGGGAATTTTCTGAGGGTTTTTTGAGAATTTTTGGGCGATTTTTTGGGGATTTTTTCAGGATTTTTTGGGATTTCTTGAGGTTTTTGGGGGGATTTTAAGGGATTTTGGGGGTTGTGGATTTTGAGGATTTTTGGGGGGAATTTTTTGTGTTTTTTGGGGATTTTTTGGGAGATTTTTTGTGGATTTTTGGGGGAGGGTTGGGATTTTTTTCGTGATTTTTTCGGCGATTTTTGGGTTTCTTTGGGGAATTTTTGGGGAATTTTTTGAAGGTTTTTTGGGGGAATTTTTTTTTTTAATTTTGCAGGATTTATTTTAGAATTTCTGGGGGATTTTGGGGCTTTTTTGGAATTTTTGGGCGGCCGGGGGGTTTTGATTTGTTTCTTTTTTAATTTATGGGGGTTTGGGGGGAATTTTTTAAGAACTTTTTGGGATTTTTTGGGGATTTTTGGGGATTTTTTGGGTTTTTTTTCCTTCACCAGCAGCGACCTCGGACCCATCGGGACCACCCCAAAAAAACGCCCAAAAATCCCAAAAGAATCCCAAAAAAATTCCCCAAAAAAATCCCAAAAAATCCCCCCAAAATTTCCCCAAAATCCTCCCAAAATTCCTCCCAAAAATCCCCCAAAATTCCCCAAAAAAATCCCAAAAAATCCCAAAAAATCCCCCCTCCTCCCAAAAACCCCCCAAAATTCCCCAAAAAAATCCCAAAAAATCCCAAAAAATCCCCCCAAAATTCCCCCAAAATCCCCCCAAAAATCCCCCCAAAATTCCCCAAAAAAATCCCAAAAAATCCCAAAAATTGTGGCAGGAAGCGGCTCCAGCCTGGTGAGAAAACTCCCAAATTTTGGGGGGAATTTTGGGACATTTTTTGGGATTTTTGGGGGATTTTGGGGAATTTGAGAGGGGGACGTGCTTGGAAATTTTGGGGATTTTTGGGGGGGTTTGGGGTTTTTTTGGGGCAGGGATTTTTTTTTGGTTTTGGGGTTGGGTTTCTTTGGGAATTTTTGGGGATTTTTTTCGTGATTTTTTCGGCGATTTTTGGGTTTCTTTGGGAATTTTTGGGGATTTTTTTCGTGATTTTTTCGGCGATTTTTGGGTTTCTTTGGGAATTTTTGGGGATTTTTTTCGTGATTTTTTCGGCGATTTTTGGGTTTCTTTGGGAATTTTTGGGGATTTTTTTCGTGATTTTTTCGGCGATTTTTGGGTTTCTTTGGGAATTTTTGGGGATTTTTTTCGTGATTTTTTCGGCGATTTTTGGGTTTCTTTGGGAATTTTTGGGGATTTTTTTCGTGATTTTTTCGGCGATTTTTGGGTTTCTTTGGGAATTTTTGGGGATTTTTTTCGTGATTTTTTCGGCGATTTTTGGGTTTCTTTGGGAATTTTTGGGGATTTTTTTCGTGATTTTTTCGGCGATTTTTGGGTTTCTTTGGGAATTTTTGGGGATTTTTTTCGTGATTTTTTCGGCGATTTTTGGGTTTCTTTGGGAATTTTTGGGGATTTTTTTCGTGATTTTTTCGGCGATTTTTGGGTTTCTTTGGGAATTTTTGGGGATTTTTTTCGTGATTTTTTCGGCGATTTTTGGGTTTCTTTGGGAATTTTTGGGGATTTTTTTCGTGATTTTTTCGGCGATTTTTGGGTTTCTTTGGGAATTTTTGGGGATTTTTTTCGTGATTTTTTCGGCGATTTTTGGGTTTCTTTGGGAATTTTTGGGGATTTTTTTCGTGATTTTTTCGGCGATTTTTGGGTTTCTTTGGGAATTTTTGGGGATTTTTTTCGTGATTTTTTCGGCGATTTTTGGGTTTCTTTGGGAATTTTTGGGGATTTTTTTCGTGATTTTTTCGGCGATTTTTGGGTTTCTTTGGGAATTTTTGGGGATTTTTTTCGTGATTTTTTCGGCGATTTTTGGGTTTCTTTGGGAATTTTTGGGGATTTTTTTCGTGATTTTTTCGGCGATTTTTGGGTTTCTTTGGGAATTTTTGGGGATTTTTTTCGTGATTTTTTCGGCGATTTTTGGGTTTCTTTGGGAATTTTTGGGGATTTTTTTCGTGATTTTTTCGGCGATTTTTGGGTTTCTTTGGGAATTTTTGGGGATTTTTTTCGTGATTTTTTCGGCGATTTTTGGGTTTCTTTGGGAATTTTTGGGGATTTTTTTCGTGATTTTTTCGGCGATTTTTGGGTTTCTTTGGGAATTTTTGGGGATTTTTTTCGTGATTTTTTCGGCGATTTTTGGGTTTCTTTGGGAATTTTTGGGGATTTTTTTCGTGATTTTTTCGGCGATTTTTGGGTTTCTTTGGGAATTTTTGGGGATTTTTTTCGTGATTTTTTCGGCGATTTTTGGGTTTCTTTGGGAATTTTTGGGGATTTTTTTCGTGATTTTTTCGGCGATTTTTGGGTTTCTTTGGGAATTTTTGGGGATTTTTTCGTGATTTTTTCGGCGATTTTTGGGTTTCTTTGGGAATTTTTGGGGATTTTTTCGTGATTTTTTCGGCGATTTTTGGGTTTCTTTGGGGAATTTTTGGGGAATTTTTTGAAGGTTTTTTGGGGGAATTTTTTTTTTTTAATTTTGCAGGATTTATTTTAGAATTTCTGGGGGATTTTTGGGCTTTTTTGGAATTTTTGGGCGGCCGGGGGGTTTTGGTTTGTTTCTTTTTTAATTTATGGGGGTTTGGGGGGAATTTTTAAAGAATTTTTGGGGATTTTTTGGGGATTTTTGGGGATTTTTTGGGTTTTTTTTCCTTCACCAGCAGCGACCTCGGACCCATCGGGACCACCCCAAAAAAACGCCCAAAAATCCCAAAAGAATCCCAAAAAAAATTCCCCAAAAAAATCCCAAAAAATCCCCCCAAAATTTCCCCAAAATCTTCCCAAAATTCCTCCCAAAAACCCCCCAAAATTCCCCAAAAAAATCCCAAAAAATCCCAAAAAATCCCCCCAAAATTCCCCCAAAATCCCCCCAAAAATCCCCCCAAAATTCCCCAAAAAAATCCCAAAAAATCCCAAAAATTGTGGCAGGAAGCGGCTCCAGCCTGGTGAGAAAACTCCCAAATTTTGGGGGGAATTTTGGGACATTTTTTGGGATTTTTGGGGGATTTTGGGGAATTTGAGAGGGGGAGGTTCTTGGAAATTTTGGGGATTTTTGGGGGGGTTTGGGGTTTTTTTGGGGCAGGGATTTTTTTTTGGTTTTGGGGTTTTTTAATTTAAATTTTTGGGAATTTTTGGATATTTTCCCGGGATTTTGGGGGCACTTTTTGGAACTTTTGGGAATTTTTTTAGGGATTATTTTGGGGCTTTTTTTGGGAATGTTTTAGGGATTTTGGGGGGATTTGGGGTTTTTTTTGTTTGGGTTTTTTTTTGTAGGTTTTTTGGGGATTTTTTGGGATTTTTTGTGGATTTGGGATCCCGATCCCGCGGGATCCTCTGGATTCCATTGGAATGATCCCAATCCCATGGGATGATCCCGATCCCGCGGGATCCTCTGGATTCCATTGGAATGATCCCAATCCCATGGAACGATCCCGATCCCATGGGATGATCCCGATCCCGTGGGATCCTCTGGATTCCCTTGGAATTATCCCAATTCCCATGGAACTATCCCAATCCCATGGGTTGATCCCGATCCCATGGGATCCACTCCAGCCCCCCTGGATTCCCTTGGAACGATCCCAATCCAATTGGTTGATCCCAATCCCGTGGGATCCACTCCAGGCCCCCTGGATTCCCACGGGATGGGATCGACATTCCCAAGGGATGATCCCGATCCCGCGGGATCCTCTGGATTCCATTGGAATGATCCCAATCCCATGGGATGATCCCGATCCCGTGGGATCCTCTGGATTCCATTGGAGTTATCCCAATCCCGTGGGATGATCCTGATCCCGTGGGATCCTCTGGATTCCATTGGAGTTATCCCAATCCCGTGGGATGATCCTGATCCCGTGGGATCCTCTGGATTCCATTGGAGTTATCCCAATCCCGTGGGATGATCCTGATCCCGTGGGATCCTCTGGATTCCATTGGAGTTATCCCAATCCCGTGGGATGATCCTGATCCCGTGGGATCCTCTGGATTCCATTGGAGTTATCCCAATCCCGTGGGATGATCCTGATCCCATGGGATCCTCTGGATTCCCTTGGAGTTATCCCAATCCCATGGGATGATCCCGATCCCGCGGGATCCTCTGGATTCCATTGGAATGATCCCAATCCCATGGAACGATCCCGATCCCATGGGATGATCCCGATCCCGTGGGATCCTCTGGATTCCCTTGGAATTATCCCAATTCCCATGGAACTATCCCAATCCCATGGGTTGATCCCGATCCCATGGGATCCACTCCAGCCCCCCTGGATTCCCTTGGAACGATCCCAATCCAATTGGTTGATCCCAATCCCGTGGGATCCACTCCAGGCCCCCTGGATTCCCACGGGATGGGATCGACATTCCCAAGGGATGATCCCGATCCCGCGGGATCCTCTGGATTCCATTGGAATGATCCCAATTCCCATGGAACAATCCTGATCCCATGGGTTGATCCCGATCCCATGGGATCCACTCCAGCCCCCCTGGATTCCCATGGGATGGGATCAACGTTCCCAAGGGATGATCCCGATCCCGTGGGATCCTCCGGATTCCCTTGGAATGATCCAAATCCCGCAGGATTAACCCGATCCCGTGGGATCCACTCCAGCCCCTCTGGATTCCCTTGGAATGATCCCAATTCCCACGGGATGATCCCGATCCCACGGGATCCACCCAATCCCCTCAGGATCTCTCATTCCCGATCCCGTTGGGATCCACTCCAGCCCCTCTGGATTCCCATGGGATGGGATCAACGTTCCCAAGGGATGATCCCGATCCCGTGGGATCCTCCGGATTCCCTTGGAATGATCCAAATCCCTTGGGATGACCCCAAATCCCATGGGATGACCCCAAATCCCATGGGATGACCCCAAATCCCATGGGATGACCCCAAATCCCATGGGATGACCCCAAATCCCATGGGATGACCCCAAATCCCATGGGATGACCCCAAATCCCATGGGATGACCCCAAATCCCATGGGATGACCCCAAATCCCATGGGATGACCCCAAATCCCATGGGATGACCCCAAATCCCATGGGATGACCCCAAATCCCATGGGATGACCCCAAATCCCATGGGATGACCCCAAATCCCATGGGATGACCCCAAATCCCTTGGGATGCTCCCAAATCCCATGGGATGTCCCCAAATCTCATGGAATGACCCCAAATCCCTTGGAATGACCCCAAATCCCATGGAATCACCTAAAATCCCATGGAATCACCCCAAATCCCATGGGATGACCCCAAATCCCATGGAATGACCCCAAATCCCTTGGGATGACCCCAAATCCCAGGGAATGACCCCAAATCCGTTGGGATGACCCCAAATCCGTTGGGATGACCCCAAATCTCATGGAATGACCCCAAATCCCTCGGGATGACCCCAAATCCCTTGGGATGACCCTAAATCCCATGGAATGACCTCAAATCCC
>NW_024506981.1:0-265 GCF_017590055.1 Onychostruthus taczanowskii | reverse complement strand
CAAAGCTGCATCAAGAGAAATTCACACTTGACATTTGGAAGCATTTCTTTACAGAGTGCGTGATCAAAGACTGGAACTGGTTTCCTGGAGCAGTGGTCAATGGGTGGTCAATGCCACAAGCTTTTCAGTGTTCAGGAGTCAAGTGGACAATGCCCTTAATAACACACTTGAACTTTTGGTCAGTCCTGAGCTGGCCAGGCTGCTGGACAAGATGATTATTGTAGATCCCTCCAAACTGTAATAGTCTATTCTATTCTATTCTATT
>NW_024506980.1:0-265 GCF_017590055.1 Onychostruthus taczanowskii | reverse complement strand
GGTGTTCCAAAAAGGGGTGTCCCAAGAGGTGGGTGCTGAAAAAGGGGAGCCCAAAATGGGGTCCCAAAAAGGGGGTCCCAGCAGATGGGTCCAAAAATTGTGTTTGAAAGATGATGGGGTGTTCCAAAAAGGAGTGTCCTAAGAAAAAGGGGGGCTGAAAAAGGGGAGCCCAAAGATCTGAGTCCAAAGGAGGTCGTAAAAGGGGGCACAGGGGCTGGGTCCAAAAAAGGGGGTCTGAAAGAGGGTGGGGTGTTCCAAAAAGGGG
>NW_024506979.1:0-265 GCF_017590055.1 Onychostruthus taczanowskii | reverse complement strand
GAGGAAGTGCCAGAGCTGCTCCAAGGAGAAGCCGACAGCTATGAGGACATGTCCCAAGGGGAAGCCTTCAGTGAGCAAGAGCTGTCCCAAGGAGAAGCCAGGAGCTACAAAGAAGCTTCTGATTGGGGAGAAGGCTTGGAGCCATGGCTTTGCCAGGCAGCACTCGTTAGTTCCCCAGCACTCTCATTCTGGGAAGAATACAGCAAGCAAGGGCTGTCGCAGCAAGATGTCGGTAGTGACCAAGAAGTGTCAGAGTGGGAAGAAT
>NW_024506978.1:0-265 GCF_017590055.1 Onychostruthus taczanowskii | reverse complement strand
ATTTAGCTGGGACATTGAAATTTTAGGATTTTTTTTGCGAGGGACCCCCCCCAAAATTTGGGGACACCCCCAGGACCTTCATGGGCACCCCCAAAATCAGGAGAAAAAGCAAAATTTGGGGACAAACCTCTCAAATTTAAGTGGGAAATTTAAATTTTGGGGTTCTTGGGGGGGGAACATTTTGGGGACCCCCTCCAAATTTTGGGGACCCCACCCTGACCCCCCGAAATTTTGGGGACCCCCCTCACCTTCAGCTGGAGCTTGC
>NW_024506977.1:0-265 GCF_017590055.1 Onychostruthus taczanowskii | reverse complement strand
AAAAAAAACATTCTGTCTTTTGTTACAATTTTGGATGTGTGCTATTTGGAATTTAAGTGTAGCTTGCCTGGCCCTAATGATCCCTTTTACTTTTATTTAAAGCATGTGCTTAGATGTTTTATGGACCTCTACTCACTGGCAGCTGCCAGAATTGAAGCATTAAGAACAGGAAGAAAATCTGCACGGGTTCACGTTGAACCCGAAGCATCTGTTGAGCCTCTTACTCCTGCTCCTGACAGTAAGTCTGCTTTTCAAGCAATTACAG
>NW_024506976.1:0-265 GCF_017590055.1 Onychostruthus taczanowskii | reverse complement strand
CCCCTCCCCATGACCCCACCCTTTCCAAGCCCCGCCCCTTCGGCCCCACCCCTTCCCACACAAACCCCGCCCATCCCCAGCCCCGCCTACCTCTCCGGGGGGCGTGTCCTGCTCGGTGGGCGTGTCCGGGCAGTGGGCGGGGCCGAGCAGGGCCTGGAGGGCGGGGCCGAGGCGCTCGAGCAGCCCCAGGTCCAGCTCGGCCTCGGGGGGGCTCAGCTCCACCCCCAGCTCCAGCGGCGGGGCGGGGCCCTGGGGGCGGGGCCAG
>NW_024506975.1:0-265 GCF_017590055.1 Onychostruthus taczanowskii | reverse complement strand
CTCCTAACATCAACATATTTATCACTGTCAAGAAATTTCTCATGAAATAATCTTTCTCACGTGTTCCACCTGCGATTTTCCTTCAAAATAACGCAATTAGGCAACCAGATTAGTTGTGAAGCTGTTACATTTATCATCTCACGGGTACTCACAGAAACTCTTCTGGCACAGCTTGCTGCTCCTCTCCCTGCTGGGGCTTGCAAGAAGTCATCCTCCAGGTCTTGTCCCACGCTTCCCAGCGACCTCGGGGGGGAAAAAAAAAAAA
>NW_024506974.1:0-265 GCF_017590055.1 Onychostruthus taczanowskii | reverse complement strand
AAAAAAACCCTTAATTACAATTTAATTCATTCCTTAAAATTCATTACTGCGACCTCAGTAAGCACAGAGCTTCACAGAACCTTCCTCCAGGTCTTTGTAAAATCCACTTTATGAGCTGTATGTAAGATGTAAATGGAATTATTTTGATATTTAAGGAGCAAGAATCATGGAAAACCTTAACACTAAAGTCCCAGGGGATTTTATTTTATGGGTTGTATTTGAGATAGAAATTCAATGATTTGGATTTAATTTCGATTATTTGAGA
>NW_024506973.1:0-265 GCF_017590055.1 Onychostruthus taczanowskii | reverse complement strand
GGGCCCGGCCGCGCAGCAGCGAGCGGAGGTGCCGCGGCGCTCCGCAGCCCGGCCGGCCCCGCCGGGCCCCTCGGCACCGGGAGGAGCGGTGCCTGAGGACGGGGGACGCAAGGAACCGGCCGCGGGGCAGCGCCGGCGGGAGGGTCGTGCCGGCGACCTGGTGGCGGAACGGCTGCCCGGCTGGCCGGCTCTCCCCTGGGCAGCGCGGCCGGCCGGCGCTCGGAGATGCCCGGTGGTGCCGCTGCGGGTGCCGGCCGCGGGCACC
>NW_024506972.1:0-265 GCF_017590055.1 Onychostruthus taczanowskii | reverse complement strand
TCCGCGCCGCCCGCGCCCGGGGAGCCGCGCTCCGGGCCCTCCTCGGGGCCGCCGTCGGGCTCGGGGCCGCGGGCCGCCTTCTTCACCTCCACGAAGGCGCTGCGCTTGGCCTCGCCGGTCTCCGGGCTGGGCGGCGCGAAGAGGCGCCCGCCCTCCTCCAGCCCGCAGTAGGAGCCGGCGGCGCGGTACTGCTGCTGCGGGGCGCAGCCCGGCTCCTCCTTGGGCGCCGCCGGCAGCCCCGGCCGCTCCGCCGGGAAGCGGCCCC
>NW_024506971.1:0-6428 GCF_017590055.1 Onychostruthus taczanowskii | reverse complement strand
CTCCAGGGGCAGCGGTCACTCTGTGGGTTGCGGTCACTCTGGGGGCTGTGGTCACTCTGTGGGCAGTGGTCACTCCAGGGGCAGCGGTCACTCTGTGGGTTGCGGTCACTCTGGGGGCTGTGGTCACTCTGTGGGCAGTGGTCACTCCAGGGGCAGCGGTCACTCTGTGGGTTGCGGTCACTCTGGGGGCTGTGGTCACTCTGTGGGCAGTGGTCACTCCAGGGGCAGCGGTCACTCTGTGGGTTGCGGTCACTCTGGGGGCTGTGGTCACTCTGTGGGCAGTGGTCACTCCAGGGGCAGCGGTCACTCTGTGGGTTGCGGTCACTCTGGGGGCTGTGGTCACTCTGTGGGCAGTGGTCACTCCAGGGGCAGCGGTCACTCTGTGGGTTGCGGTCACTCTGGGGGCTGTGGTCACTCTGTGGGCAGTGGTCACTCCAGGGGCAGCGGTCACTCTGTGGGTTGCGGTCACTCTGGGGGCTGTGGTCACTCTGTGGGCAGTGGTCACTCCAGGGGCAGCGGTCACTCTGTGGGTTGCGGTCACTCTGGGGGCTGTGGTCACTCTGTGGGCAGTGGTCACTCCAGGGGCAGCGGTCACTCTGTGGGTTGCGGTCACTCTGGGGGCTGTGGTCACTCTGTGGGCAGTGGTCACTCCAGGGGCAGCGGTCACTCTGTGGGTTGCGGTCACTCTGGGGGCTGTGGTCACTCTGTGGGCAGTGGTCACTCCAGGGGCAGCGGTCACTCTGTGGGTTGCGGTCACTCTGGGGGCTGTGGTCACTCTGTGGGCAGTGGTCACTCCAGGGGCAGCGGTCACTCTGTGGGTTGCGGTCACTCTGGGGGCTGTGGTCACTCTGTGGGCAGTGGTCACTCCAGGGGCAGCGGTCACTCTGTGGGTTGCGGTCACTCTGGGGGCTGTGGTCACTCTGTGGGCAGTGGTCACTCCAGGGGCAGCGGTCACTCTGTGGGTTGCGGTCACTCTGGGGGCTGTGGTCACTCTGTGGGCAGTGGTCACTCCAGGGGCAGCGGTCACTCTGTGGGTTGCGGTCACTCTGGGGGCTGTGGTCACTCTGTGGGCAGTGGTCACTCCAGGGGCAGCGGTCACTCTGTGGGTTGCGGTCACTCTGGGGGCTGTGGTCACTCTGTGGGCAGTGGTCACTCCAGGGGCAGCGGTCACTCTGTGGGTTGCGGTCACTCTGGGGGCTGTGGTCACTCTGTGGGCAGTGGTCACTCCAGGGGCAGCGGTCACTCTGTGGGTTGCGGTCACTCTGGGGGCTGTGGTCACTCTGTGGGCAGTGGTCACTCCAGGGGCAGCGGTCACTCTGTGGGTTGCGGTCACTCTGGGGGCTGTGGTCACTCTGTGGGCAGTGGTCACTCCAGGGGCAGCGGTCACTCTGTGGGTTGCGGTCACTCTGGGGGCTGTGGTCACTCTGTGGGCAGTGGTCACTCCAGGGGCAGCGGTCACTCTGTGGGTTGCGGTCACTCTGGGGGCTGTGGTCACTCTGTGGGCAGTGGTCACTCCAGGGGCAGCGGTCACTCTGTGGGTTGCGGTCACTCTGGGGGCTGTGGTCACTCTGTGGGCAGTGGTCACTCCAGGGGCAGCGGTCACTCTGTGGGTTGCGGTCACTCTGGGGGCTGTGGTCACTCTGTGGGCAGTGGTCACTCCAGGGGCAGCGGTCACTCTGTGGGTTGCGGTCACTCTGGGGGCTGTGGTCACTCTGTGGGCAGTGGTCACTCCAGGGGCAGCGGTCACTCTGTGGGTTGCGGTCACTCTGGGGGCTGTGGTCACTCTGTGGGCAGTGGTCACTCCAGGGGCAGCGGTCACTCTGTGGGTTGCGGTCACTCTGGGGGCTGTGGTCACTCTGTGGGCAGTGGTCACTCCAGGGGCAGCGGTCACTCTGTGGGTTGCGGTCACTCTGGGGGCTGTGGTCACTCTGTGGGCAGTGGTCACTCCAGGGGCAGCGGTCACTCTGTGGGTTGCGGTCACTCTGGGGGCTGTGGTCACTCTGTGGGCAGTGGTCACTCCAGGGGCAGCGGTCACTCTGTGGGTTGCGGTCACTCTGGGGGCTGTGGTCACTCTGTGGGCAGTGGTCACTCCAGGGGCAGCGGTCACTCTGTGGGTTGCGGTCACTCTGGGGGCTGTGGTCACTCTGTGGGCAGTGGTCACTCCAGGGGCAGCGGTCACTCTGTGGGTTGCGGTCACTCTGGGGGCTGTGGTCACTCTGTGGGCAGTGGTCACTCCAGGGGCAGCGGTCACTCTGTGGGTTGCGGTCACTCTGGGGGCTGTGGTCACTCTGTGGGCAGTGGTCACTCCAGGGGCAGCGGTCACTCTGTGGGTTGCGGTCACTCTGGGGG
Source organism: Onychostruthus taczanowskii (assembly GCF_017590055.1). NCBI lineage: Eukaryota > Metazoa > Chordata > Aves > Passeriformes > Passeridae > Onychostruthus > Onychostruthus taczanowskii. Next base: position 4,079 of record NW_024506971.1, on the reverse strand, counting down.
CTGTGGTCACTCTGTGGGCAGTGGTCACTCCAGGGGCAGCGGTCACTCTGTGGGTTGCGGTCACTCTGGGGGCTGTGGTCACTCTGTGGGCAGTGGTCACTCCAGGGGCAGCGGTCACTCTGTGGGTTGCGGTCACTCTGGGGGCTGTGGTCACTCTGTGGGCAGTGGTCACTCCAGGGGCAGCGGTCACTCTGTGGGTTGCGGTCACTCTGGGGGCTGTGGTCACTCTGTGGGCAGTGGTCACTCCAGGGGCAGCGGTCACTCTGTGGGTTGCGGTCACTCTGGGGGCTGTGGTCACTCTGTGGGCAGTGGTCACTCCAGGGGCAGCGGTCACTCTGTGGGTTGCGGTCACTCTGGGGGCTGTGGTCACTCTGTGGGCAGTGGTCACTCCAGGGGCAGCGGTCACTCTGTGGGTTGCGGTCACTCTGGGGGCTGTGGTCACTCTGTGGGCAGTGGTCACTCCAGGGGCAGCGGTCACTCTGTGGGTTGCGGTCACTCTGGGGGCTGTGGTCACTCTGTGGGCAGTGGTCACTCCAGGGGCAGCGGTCACTCTGTGGGTTGCGGTCACTCTGGGGGCTGTGGTCACTCTGTGGGCAGTGGTCACTCCAGGGGCAGCGGTCACTCTGTGGGTTGCGGTCACTCTGGGGGCTGTGGTCACTCTGTGGGCAGTGGTCACTCCAGGGGCAGCGGTCACTCTGTGGGTTGCGGTCACTCTGGGGGCTGTGGTCACTCTGTGGGCAGTGGTCACTCCAGGGGCAGCGGTCACTCTGTGGGTTGCGGTCACTCTGGGGGCTGTGGTCACTCTGTGGGCAGTGGTCACTCCAGGGGCAGCGGTCACTCTGTGGGTTGCGGTCACTCTGGGGGCTGTGGTCACTCTGTGGGCAGTGGTCACTCCAGGGGCAGCGGTCACTCTGTGGGTTGCGGTCACTCTGGGGGCTGTGGTCACTCTGTGGGCAGTGGTCACTCCAGGGGCAGCGGTCACTCTGTGGGTTGCGGTCACTCTGGGGGCTGTGGTCACTCTGTGGGCAGTGGTCACTCCAGGGGCAGCGGTCACTCTGTGGGTTGCGGTCACTCTGGGGGCTGTGGTCACTCTGTGGGCAGTGGTCACTCCAGGGGCAGCGGTCACTCTGTGGGTTGCGGTCACTCTGGGGGCTGTGGTCACTCTGTGGGCAGTGGTCACTCCAGGGGCAGCGGTCACTCTGTGGGTTGCGGTCACTCTGGGGGCTGTGGTCACTCTGTGGGCAGTGGTCACTCCAGGGGCAGCGGTCACTCTGTGGGTTGCGGTCACTCTGGGGGCTGTGGTCACTCTGTGGGCAGTGGTCACTCCAGGGGCAGCGGTCACTCTGTGGGTTGCGGTCACTCTGGGGGCTGTGGTCACTCTGTGGGCAGTGGTCACTCCAGGGGCAGCGGTCACTCTGTGGGTTGCGGTCACTCTGGGGGCTGTGGTCACTCTGTGGGCAGTGGTCACTCCAGGGGCAGCGGTCACTCTGTGGGTTGCGGTCACTCTGGGGGCTGTGGTCACTCTGTGGGCAGTGGTCACTCCAGGGGCAGCGGTCACTCTGTGGGTTGCGGTCACTCTGGGGGCTGTGGTCACTCTGTGGGCAGTGGTCACTCCAGGGGGTCACTCCAAGGCCAGCGGTCAGCGCCGGCCCCGCGGCCATGCCGAAGTCGGCCAGGTGGTCAGTGGTCACTCCAAGCCCAGTGGTCACTCCAAGCCCAGCGGTCACTCCAGGGTCAGCGGTCACTCCAAGGCCAGCGGTCACTCCAAGCCCAGCGGTCAGCCCCGGCCCCGCGGCCATGCCGAAGTCGGCCAGGTGGTCAGTGGTCACTCCAGGGTCAGCAGTCACTCCAAGCCCAGCGGTCACTCCGAGCTCAGTGGTCACTCCGAGCCCCGTGGTCAGCGCCGGCCCCACGGCCATGGGGTCAGTGGTCACTCCAAGCCCAGCGGTCACTCCGAGCTCAGTGGTCACTGGTCAGTGGTCGGTCAGCGCCGGCCCCGCGGCCATGCCGAAGTTGGCCAGGTGGTCAGTGGTCACTCCAAGCCCAGCGGTCAGCGCTGGCCCCGCGGCCAGGTGGTCAGTGGTCACTCCAAGCCCAGCGGTCACTCCGAGCCCAGTGGTCACTCCGAGCCCCGTGGTCAGCGCCGGCCCCACGGCCATGGGGTCAGTGGTCACTCCAAGGCCAGCGGTCAGCGCCGGCCCCGCGGCCATGCAGAGAACAACGCCCCTCCCCTTTCCCCCCCCCCCCCCCAACCCCGCCGCACCACGCCCCACAAAAACCCGAGCACGCCCCTCAGGGGCCAAGCCACGCCCCTCCAGAGCCAAGCCACGCCCCCGGGCAGGGCGGCCCCGCCCCTCCGGGCCCCGCGCCGCCATTGGTGGCCGAGGCTGCGGGCGGGGCACAGCGGGGTCAGCAGGTGGAACCGCCCCCGCTGCTCCCAGGCCGCCAGCAGGGGGAGGAGCCCCGGCGCCGGCCCCGCCCACAGCTGGGCGTGGCACTCCCGCAGCCAATGGCGGCGCTGGGCGGGGCCGGAGAGGGGGCGGAGCGAGCGCTTGAGGGCGAAGCGGGAGCCGTCGGAGAGGCGGCGGACCTGGGGGGAGGGGCGGGGTCAGAGGTCACCCCCTCCCCCGCCCCCTCCTCACCCTCCCGCTCGGTCACGTGACTCTGCTCTCCCTGGGGTGGGGGAGGGGCTCTCCCGCCGGTCACGTGGGCTCCCGGTGCGGGGGGTGGGGGAGGGGTCCCGGGGCCGCTCCCGCGCGCCGCTCCCGCCAAAGCCGCCTCAGGCCCCGCCCCTTTCCCCGTCTGACCAATCGCAGCGCGCTTCCGCCCTCAAACCCCTCCCCTTCCCCTCAGCAGCCAATCAGCGCCGCGATCCCGACAGGCGCCGCGAGGCCACGCCCCTCCCCGCTTTAACCAATCACGGAGAGGCCACGCCCCCAGAGCCGGAATCGCCCGAAATTCCCGCGGTTTTTGGGCGATTTTTGGGTCCTTTTCCACCAATTTTGGGAAAATTTTTTTTGATTCCCGTTAAAACCAAATTTGGGTCGTTTTTTTCAGCGCTTTTTGGCCGGTTTTGGGTCATTTTTGAATCATTTTTCTCCGTTTTCTGGCTTTTTTTTGGGTCATTTTTCACCATTTTTTGGCTTTTGTTGGGTCATTTTTCATTGCTTTTTGGGTCTTTTTTGGGGTCATTTTTGAGTCATTTTTCATCATTTTTTGTGTCATTTTTGTGTCATTTTTGGGCCATTTTTGGGTCATTTTTCACCGTTTTTTGTGTCATTTTTGGGCCATTTTTGGGTCATTTTTCATCATTTTTGGGTCATTTTTGGGTCATTTTTCACCGTTTTTAGGTCATTTTTGGGGTCATTTTTGAGTCATTTTCCACCATTTTTTGGTCATTTTTGGGTCATTTTTCTCCGTTTTTTGGGTCATTTTTGGGTAATTTTTCATCGCTTTTTGGGTCATTTTTGGGCCATTTTAAACCGTTTTTGGGTCATTTTTTGGGGTCATTTTTGAGTCATTTCTCACCATTTTTGGGTCATTTTGGGGGTAATTTTTGGGTCATTTTTCATCGTTTTTTAGGTCATTTTTGCGTCATTTTTCACCGTTTTTTGGCCATTTTGGGCCATTTTTGGGTCATTTTTGAATCATTTTTCACCGTTTTTTGGCCATTTTTGGGTCATTTTTCACCATTTTTTGGCTTTTTTTGGGTCATTTTTCTCCGTTTTTTGGTCATTTTTGGGTCATTTTTGGGTCATTTTTCATCGTTTTTTTGGTCATTCTTGGGTCATTTTGGGGTCATTTTTGGGTCATTTTTCATCGTTTTTTTGGTCATTCTTGGGTCATTTTGGGGTCATTTTTGGGTCATTTTTCATCGTTTTTTTGGTCATTCTTGGGTCATTTTGGGGTCATTTTTGGGTCATTTTTCATCGTTTTTTTGGTCATTCTTGGGTCATTTTGGGGTCATTTTTGGGTCATTTTTCTCAGTTTTTTGGCTTTTTTTGGGTCATTTTTCTCCGTTTTTTGGGTCATTTTTGGATCATTTTTCATCGTTTTTGGGCCATTTTTTGGGTCATTTT
>NW_024506970.1:0-265 GCF_017590055.1 Onychostruthus taczanowskii | reverse complement strand
TCAAGCCTCATGTCTCCATACATGGGGAGTTCCCAACAGCCCTGGGGAAGAAGGAGTGCTGACCTTCCTCTTTCTGCAAAGAGGGCTCTGCACCTGGTGGGACAGGGCTTTTCTGACTCTGTTCTGTTACTCTTGAGTGACCCATGCCAGAAACATGCTGCACCCCACAAAGAGGTGGGATCTCTCCTCTGGCAACCTCAAGAAGCAGGTACAGGCAGAAGTCTTGCCCTGTAGGGTAAAGCCCTCCAGATGAACCCAGATCCGT
>NW_024506969.1:0-265 GCF_017590055.1 Onychostruthus taczanowskii | reverse complement strand
GGAGAGCTGGAGCTGAGGATGGAGGAGTTGTGCCTGTGCCTGGAGCCAGCTGAGATTATTCACCACGGGCTTTAATTTGATTTTTTTTTTTTCTGCCTTTTTTCTCCCATCAAAGGAGAGGAATTTTCCCAAGGGTGGCAGTATCAGCCCAGCCTGGGAATCATGGAATTGTCTGGGCTGAAATGGGTTTTTAAAAACTGAAAGAAGGGAAAATTGAGGAGGAAAGGGGGGAAAGGAGAGGGGGGAAAGGAAAGGGGGAAAAGGA
>NW_024506968.1:0-265 GCF_017590055.1 Onychostruthus taczanowskii | reverse complement strand
GGGGTCCTGGGGTGGGATTTGGGGTGTACAGGGGGATTTGGGGTGCCCAGAAGGGGTCTCAGGGGGAGTTTTGGGTCATCCAGGGGGGTCTCAGTGTGCTGGGGAGAGGAAGAAATTTGGGTTCCCTGGGGGATCTCGGGGTGCCCAGGTGGGATTTGGGGTCCTGGGGGATTTTGGGGGGTCCCCACCCCCCCCGTTGTTCTCCTTGACCTTCCCACCTTTACCTGTTTGACCCTGCGGGGGTCCCCGTGCCCCCCCCGGCCCC
>NW_024506967.1:0-265 GCF_017590055.1 Onychostruthus taczanowskii | reverse complement strand
TTTTTTTATTTCTCCTCCCCGTGTCCTTCCAATTCTCTCCCTCTCCCCCCGCCTCCCCCACCCGCTCCCACCGCTTTCCTCTTTCGGCAGCTCGGCTGATAAACACAAATGTTTGTTCCGAGTTCAGCAGCCAAAAGCTCTTAATCACTGATGGTGGGGGCGGCATGGAGGGAGGGGAACGCTCGGGGGAGGTTTTGGGGCCAAACTGTGGAGTTTTGGAGGGAAATTGTTGAGTTTGCAGCTCGGGAGAGGCATCTCTGCCCCT
>NW_024506966.1:0-265 GCF_017590055.1 Onychostruthus taczanowskii | reverse complement strand
AATGGGAATGGGAATGGGAAGGGGCTTGGGGTGTGATCGTTGGCGATGGAGGCCGGGCTGTGCTGAGGCCACATTCCCTGCGGATTGCCCGCGTTCCCCGTGCATGCTCCTCATTCCCTGCTGACATTCCCCGTGGCCATTCCCCGTGGCCATTCCTGTTTCCTCGCGGCCATTCCCAGTTCCCTGTGGCCATTCCCATTCCCCATGGCCACTCTCGGTGTCCCCATGGCCACGGCATTTCCCGTGCCCAGTTCGGTGCGGGAGC
>NW_024506965.1:0-265 GCF_017590055.1 Onychostruthus taczanowskii | reverse complement strand
CCCCACCCTCCCCCCGCGACCCCCGGCAGCGGAGCCGCCGCAGGTACCGGCAGCGGGGCAGAGGACGGGGGGGCACGGGCGGCCCCGCTGCGCTGCGGGCGGGGATGGGGCCGGGGGGCTGAGGCCTGCGCAGACCCCCGAGGGCCGGGCCGGGGGCAGCGGAGCGGGTCCGTGGGTGCGGGGTCCCGGTGGGATCCCCCTGGCGGGGCGGCGGATGCGGAGGGACCCCGGGCCCGGGCAGTGGCGGGGTGACCCCGGGGGCTGC
>NW_024506964.1:0-265 GCF_017590055.1 Onychostruthus taczanowskii | reverse complement strand
AATCCCCCCAGGATCCCCCCAGAGACCCCCAAGACCCCCCCGGGACCCCCACTCACGGCTGAGGCCGAGGCTGCTGCACTCCCAGCCCTGGGAGCGGTTTTGGGGGGCGCAGTCGTACCAGAGGTTCAGGGGCTGCGAGTCCGGCAGCACCCACCAGCCCTGGGGGACCCCAAAATATCCCTGGGACCCCCAAAACACATCTGGGACCCCCCCCCAAATCCTGAGACAGCACCCCCAGCCCTGCGGGACCCCAAAACACACCTGG
>NW_024506963.1:0-265 GCF_017590055.1 Onychostruthus taczanowskii | reverse complement strand
GCCCTGGACATTAACATTAACTCCAGCCCAGCCACACCCTGAACCTGCCCCCGGGCACCCTTGGCACTCCCTGCACGGCTTCCCATTGCTGCAGGAATAGGGAAAAGCCCCATGTGGCTGTGTCAGTGCCCGCAGAGAGGCACTGAGCACGTTCAGGGCATAACTCGGGATCGAGCTCCTCCTTGGAAGGAAAGGAGGGAAGCAGCAAGGCTGGCAGCAGGACCTGCCATGGGAATGCCTGCACCCCATTTCACGGGAACAGCCC
>NW_024506962.1:0-266 GCF_017590055.1 Onychostruthus taczanowskii | reverse complement strand
GTCCCCTCCAGGTCCCCTGTCCCCCTCACCGTCGATGCTGAAGCCGGTGGCCGCCTCCAGCTGCCGCCGTCCCCTCCCGGCCGTGGCCACCTGCAGGGCCACCAGCACCGAGGTGGCCCCGTAGGGCGCGAAGACGACGTTGGTGTCACCTCGGGCCGCCAGCGCCGCCCGGAACAGCCGCAGCCCAAAATCTGTCACCAGCTGGGCCACCTGGGCGGGTTCCGGTGTCCCTGAGCCCGCCGAGGCCACCAGGGCCACCAGGGCCA
>NW_024506961.1:0-266 GCF_017590055.1 Onychostruthus taczanowskii | reverse complement strand
CCGGAACCCCTCAGGGAGGAGCTGGGAGGGTTCAGGGGGGCTCAGAACCTTCTGGAACCTTCCGGAACCCCTCAGAACATTCCGGAACCCCTCAGGGAGGAGCTGCCCGGGTCCTGCTCCGGCTGCTGGGGCTGAACCTGCTGGGGGGCTCTGGGAAGGTCTGGGGGGCTCAGAACCTTCTGGAACCCCTCAGAACGTTCTGGAGCCCCCCAGGGAGGAGCTGCCCGGGTCCTGCTGCGGCTGCTGGGACCGAACCTGCTGGGGGC
>NW_024506960.1:3109-6436 GCF_017590055.1 Onychostruthus taczanowskii | reverse complement strand
GGGGGGGCAAAAAGGGACCCCAAAAAGGGGGGAGGGACCCCAAAAAGGGACCCCCCAAAATGGAGGGGACCCCAAAAATTAGGGAGACCCCAAAAAGGGGCCCCAAAAATTAGGGGAGGGGCCCAAAAACGGACCCCAAAAATGGACTGGGACCCCAAAAATGAGGGAGGGAGACCCCCAAGAATTGACTCCAAAAAGGGGGGGGGGACCCCCAAAAACGGGGAGGGGTCCCAAAAATGGGGGGACCCCAAAATTTGGGGTGACCTCCCCGCTCCCCCCCAGGGGCGCCGGGCGGGGTTCCCAGCGGGCCCCAAAAAGGGGGAGGGAGGCCCCAAAAGGGGGGGCAAAAAGGGACCCCAAAAAGGGGGGAGGGACCCCAAAAAGGGACCCCCCAAAATGGAGGGGACCCCAAAAATTAGGGAGACCCCAAAAAGGGGCCCCAAAAATTAGGGGAGGGGCCCAAAAACGGACCCCAAAAATGGACTGGGACCCCAAAAATGAGGGAGGGAGACCCCCAAGAATTGACTCCAAAAAGGGGGGGGGGACCCCCAAAAACGGGGAGGGGTCCCAAAAATGGGGGGACCCCAAAATTTGGGGTGACCTCCCCGCTCCCCCCCCAGGTGCGTCGGGCGGAGTTCCCAGCGGTGACCTGAGAGCCCGAAATCGGGAACCCCAAATTTGGGGGAGACGGAAAATTTGGGATCCCAAAATTTGGGGAATTCTGGAATTTTGGATCCTGAAATTTGGGGGATTCTGGAATTCGGGATCCCAAAATTTGGGGAATTCTGGAATTTGGGATCCCAAAATTTGGGGAATTCTGGAATTCGGGATCTCGAAATTGGAGGAATTCTGAAATTTGGGATCCCAAAAATTGGGGAATTCTGGAATTCGGGATCCCAAAATTTGGGGAATTCTGGAATTTGGGATGCTGAAATTCGGGATCCCAGAATTTGGGGAATTCTGGAATTTGGGATCTCGAAATTTGGGATCCCAAAAATTGGGGGAATCTGGAATTTTGGATCCCAAAATTTGGGGAATTCTGGAATCTGGGATCTCGAAATTCGGGATCCCAGAAATTGGGGAATTCTGGAATTTGGGATCTCGACGTTAGGGATCCCAAAATTTGGGATCCCAGAAATTCGGGAATTCTGGAATTTGGGGAATTCTGGAATTTGGGATCCCAAAAACTGGGAAATTCTGAAATTTGGAGAATTCTGGAATTTGGGATCTCAGAAATTGGGGAATTCTGAAATTTGGGGAATTCTGGAATTTGGGATCCCAGAAATTGGGGAATTCTGGAATTTGGGATCTCGACGTTCGGGATCCCAAAATTTGGGATCCCAAAAACTGGAGAATTCTGAAATTTGGGGAATTCTGGAATTTGGGATCCCAGAAATTGGGGAATTCTGGAATTTGGGATCTCGACGTTCGGGATCCCAAAATTTGGGATCCCAAAAACTGGAGAATTCTGAAATTTGGGGAATTCTGGAATTTGGGATCCCAGAAATTGGGGAATTCTGGAATTTGGGATCTCGACGTTCGGGATCCCAAAATTTGGGATCCCAAAAACTGGAGAATTCTGAAATTTGGGGAATTCTGGAATTTGGGATCCCAGAAATTGGGGAATTCTGGAATTTGGGATCTCGACGTTCGGGATCCCAAAATTTGGGATCCCAAAAACTGGAGAATTCTGAAATTTGGGGAATTCTGGAATTTGGGATCCCAGAAATTGGGGAATTCTGGAATTTGGGATCTCGACGTTCGGGATCCCAAAATTTGGGATCCCAAAAACTGGAGAATTCTGAAATTTGGGGAATTCTGGAATTTGGGATCCCAGAAATTGGGGAATTCTGGAATTTGGGATCTCGACGTTCGGGATCCCAAAATTTGGGATCCCAAAAACTGGAGAATTCTGAAATTTGGGGAATTCTGGAATTTGGGATCCCAGAAATTGGGGAATTCTGGAATTTGGGATCTCGACGTTCGGGATCCCGGAATTTGGGATCTCAGAAATTGGGGAATTCTGAAATTTGGGGAATTCTGGAATTTGGGATCCCAGAAATTGGGGAATTCTGGAATTTGGGATCTCGACGTTCGGGATCCCAAAATTTGGGATCCCAAAAACTGGAGAATTCTGAAATTTGGGGAATTCTGGAATTTGGGATCCCAGAAATTGGGGAATTCTGGAATTTGGGATCTCGACGTTAGGGATCCCAAAATTTGGGATCCCAGAAATTCGGGAATTCTGGAATTTGGGGAATTCTGGAATTTGGGATCCCAAAAATTAGGGAATTCTGAAATTTGTAGAATTCTGGAATTCGGGATCCCCAAATTTAGGCAATTCTGAAATTTGGGGAATTCTGGAATTTGGGATCCCAAAAATTAGGGAATTCTGAAATTTGTAGAATTCTGGAATTCGGGATCCCCAAATTTAGGCAATTCTGAAATTTGGGGAATTCTGGAATTTGGGATCCCAAAAATTAGGGAATTCTGAAATTTGTAGAATTCTGGAATTCGGGATCCCCAAATTTAGGCAATTCTGAAATTTGGGGAATTCTGGAATTTGGGATCCCAAAAATTAGGGAATTCTGAAATTTGTAGAATTCTGGAATTCGGGATCCCCAAATTTAGGCAATTCTGAAATTTGGGGAATTCTGGAATTTGGGATCCCAAAAATTAGGGAATTCTGAAATTTGTAGAATTCTGGAATTCGGGATCCCCAAATTTAGGCAATTCTGAAATTTGGGGAATTCTGGAATTTGGGATCCCAAAAATTAGGGAATTCTGAAATTTGTAGAATTCTGGAATTCGGGATCCCCAAATTTAGGCAATTCTGAAATTTGGGGAATTCTGGAATTTGGGATCCCAAAAATTAGGGAATTCTGAAATTTGTAGAATTCTGGAATTCGGGATCCCCAAATTTAGGCAATTCTGAAATTTGGGGAATTCTGGAATTTGGGATCCCAAAAATTAGGGAATTCTGAAATTTGTAGAATTCTGGAATTCGGGATCCCCAAATTTAGGCAATTCTGAAATTTGGGGAATTCTGGAATTTGGGATCCCAAAAACTGGGAAATTCTGAAATTTGTAGAATTCTGGAATTCGGGATCCCCAAATTTAGGCAATTCTGAAATTTGGGGAATTCTGGAATTCGGGATCCCCAAATTTAGGGAATTCTGAAATTTGGAGAATTCTGGAATTTGGGATCCCAGAAATTGGGGAATTCTGAAATTTGGGGAATTCTGGAATTCGGTATCTCAAAATTTGGGATCCCAAAACTTTGGGGGTTGCTGGAATTCGGGGGCTGGGGGAGGGGAGGGGTTTTTG
>NW_024506960.1:0-2396 GCF_017590055.1 Onychostruthus taczanowskii | reverse complement strand
GGGTCTCCATGGGGTTTCTATAGGGGTCCATAGGGGTCCATATAGGGGAGTCTATAGGGGGGTCTATAGGGGGTCTCGATGGGGTTTCTTTGGGGGGCCAGAGGGGTTTCTATAGGGTTTGTGGGAGGGGGGGTCTGTGGGGTCTCTATGGGGTTCCTACAGGATTTCTATAGCGTTTCTATAGGGTCTCTATAGGGGTTTCTGTGGGGTGCCTATAGGGGTCTGCGGGGTCTCCATAGGGTCTCTATAGAGGTCTGTGGGGTTTCTATAGGGGTCTGTAGGGTCCAGGGGTCTATGGGGTCTCCATGGGGTTTCTATAGGGGTCCACAGGGGTCTATGGGGTCTCCATGGGGTTTCTATAGGGGTCCACAGGGGTCTATGGGGTCTCCATGGGGTTTCTATAGGGGTCCACAGGGGTCTATGGGGTCTCCATGGGGTTTCTATAGGGGTCCACAGGGGTCTATGGGGTCTCCATGGGGTTTCTATAGGGGTCCATAGGGGTCTATGGGGTCTCGATGGGGTTTCTATAGGGGCTGGGAATCCCTGTGGGGTTTCTATAGGGGATCCATGGGGGGGTCTATAGGGGTCCATGGCTTTTGTATAGGGGGGTCTATAGGGGAGTCTATAGGGGGGTCTATAGGGGGTCTCGATGGGGTTTCTTTGGGGGGCCAGAGGGGTTTCTATAGGGTTTGTGGGAGGGGGGGTCTGTGGGGTCTCTATGGGGTTCCTGCAGGATTTCTATAGCGTTTCTATAGGGTCTCTATAGGGGTTTCTGTGGGGTTTCTATAGGGGTCTGTAGGGTCTCTATGGGGCTTCTATAGGGGTCTGTACGGGCTGGGGAGTCTGTAGGGTTTCTGTAGGTGTCCATAGGGGTCTATAGGGTTTCTATGGGGTTGCTATAGGGGGTTGCTCTCTCCCTATAGGGGTCTCTGTGGGGTCTCTATGGGGTGTCTATAGGGGTCTATAGGGGTCTGAGGGGTCTCTATGGGGTTTCTATAGGGTCTGTATGGGGTTTCTATAGGGTCTCTATAGGGTCCCTATAGTGTCTCTATGGGGTCTCTACGGGGTCTCTAAGGGGTCTGTGTGGGGTCTCTATAGGGTCTCTATGGGGGTCTATAGGTTCTATAGGATCTCTATAGGGTCTTTATGGGGTCTATAGGGGTCTGAGGGGTCTCTATAGGGTCTGTAGGGGTCTATAGTGTTTCTGTAGGGTCTCTGTGGGTCTCTATGGGGTCTATAGGTTCTATAGGGTCTCTATAGGGTCTCTATAGGTTATATAGGGTCTATAGGGGTCTGAGGGGTCTCTATGGGGTTTCTATAGGGTCTGTATGGGGTTTCTATAGGGTCTCTATAGGGTCCCTATAGTGTCTCTATGGGGTCTCTACGGGGTCTCTAAGGGGTCTGTGTGGGGTCTCTATAGGGTCTCTATGGGGGTCTATAGGTTCTATAGGATCTCTATAGGGTCTTTATAGGGTCTATAGGGGTCTGAGGGGTCTCTATAGGGTCTGTAGGGGTCTATAGTGTTTCTGTAGGGTCTCTGTGGGTCTCTATGGGGTCTATAGGTTCTATAGGGTCTCTATAGGGTCTCTATAGGTTATATAGGGTCTCTATGGGGTCTCTATAGGGTCTCTATAGGTTCTATAGGGTCTCTATGGGGTCTCTATGGGGTCTCTGTGGGGTCTCTATAGGGTCTCTATAGGGTCTCTATGGGGTTTCTATGGGGTCTATAGGGGTCTATAGGTTCTATAGGGTCTCTATGGGGTCTCTATGGGGTTTCTATGGGGTCTATAGGTTCTATAGGGTCTCTATGGGGTCTATAGGTTCTGTGGGGTCTCTATAGGGTCTCTATAGGCTCTCTATAGGGGTCTATAGGTTCTGTGGGGTCTTTATAGGGGTCTGGGGGGGTTGGGCGCTTTTCCCACCTGCAGAAAGGGGCGTGGCCAAGCCTCACGTGCCCGCAGGCAGCCAATGGGAGCGGGCTAAGAGTGGGCGTGGCGATGAGGGGTGTGGCCGGAAGAGGGCGTGGCTTTACACACCGGAAATGGGCGTGACCGATAAGCCACGACCTGGGTTGGGGTGGGGCCTGGAGGGGCGTGGCCAAATGTAAGCGCCGCCCCTTATGATAATGAAGGAGGCTGTTCTGGGGGCGTGGTCAGTACAGACCCCGCCCCCTCTGCGACGGGGCATAAAGGGGGCGTGGCGTACGATGGAAATGTGATCTGTGGGCGTGGTCAGGACATGCCCCCGCCCCTTACGGCTGCGTCGAGGGAGGGCACTTGAAGGGGGCGTGGTTCGCGATGGGGAGGCGCTTTGTGGGCGTGGTCGGCGCAGGCCCCGCCCCCTCGGACTGCGGCGGGCGCGGCTCCGGCGGCCGAGGGTGAGCGGGGGGGGCGCGG
>NW_024506959.1:0-266 GCF_017590055.1 Onychostruthus taczanowskii | reverse complement strand
TAAACTGTTAAAAAGCACCTTAAAAACATTAAGTGAGAAATCTTTCAAAAATTAAGAGCATCATCTAACAAAAAACACCTAATTAGTTAACACCCAGAATTCCACCAACAAACCCTACCCAATCTGAGCCTTTGCATACAGTAAACAAAGTCCCAGTAGAACATATCAAAAATTTGTTTAGAAAGACAATTTAAATCAATTCTACCTCAAGTACAAGCAAACCCATTTGTAAAGTTATCTTTGCTCAGAGACCAAGTTGCACATAG
>NW_024506958.1:0-266 GCF_017590055.1 Onychostruthus taczanowskii | reverse complement strand
ATGGTTAATTTTTAGCATGCTAAATTTAATATCAACATGTTGATTAATGTTTGAACAGCAATGGATGACTTCTCCCAAGGAGACTCAATAAGGTGAGACTTTAAAAATAATAACATTTACCTGAGGAATGACTTGAGAGACACGGTACTCATTTTGCTTTGCTTTTAAAGAAGCTCTGGGAAAGAGGGCAGCGATGACAGTTGGCATACCTCTGAAGAAGAGGAACTTGATTTTACCCCCAAGGTATGGTGCATTTACAGGAAAAA
>NW_024506957.1:0-266 GCF_017590055.1 Onychostruthus taczanowskii | reverse complement strand
AAAAGCAATCTCCCGCCTCACCCAGCCCCGTGCCAGCCCCGCGCTTTTGACAGCGCCCCAAAATCCGCGTTTTCCGGCTGGATTCCCCCAGATGCCGGCTTCCCGTGCCCTCCGGCTGGGAATGTCCAGCTGGGAATGGCATTCCAGGGAGCGGGAGGAGCTGGCACCCACCCGGTGTGCCCCAGGTAGGTGGCGTGGTGCAGCGGCGCCCGGCCCCGCGCGTCCCGCTGGTTGACGTCGGCCCCGTTCTGCAGCAGGAACTCGCA
>NW_024506956.1:0-266 GCF_017590055.1 Onychostruthus taczanowskii | reverse complement strand
CCATGTGAAACCACAGCACCGGGGTGATAGGTGAAACTAGAGCACTTTAGGACAGGCATCAAAGCTACTACAGTTGATGACTGCCAGCCAAGGACAGCAACACTTCCCTACACCAATGCCAGACTTGGTCAGAGCACACAGAAGACACACCAAGCATAAGTTGATATTCCACCCAAAGTTTCTTCCAAAAGATTAAAAATCTAACCTTAAACTAATGATGTTTTTTCAACAGTCATCTCAGTCTAAAGTGAATCTGCTACATTAAT
>NW_024506955.1:0-266 GCF_017590055.1 Onychostruthus taczanowskii | reverse complement strand
ACTGGGAGGGTGTACTGGGAGCAGGGGTGGTTCCTGGGAGGTTGTTACTGGTGTGTGCTGGTCCATACTGGTTTATACCGGTCCATACTGGTCCGTACTGGTCCGTACCGGTCCATACCGGTTTATACCGGTCCATACTGGGCAGGGTGGCCGCCAGCAGCCGGGACAGCCCCGTGCACCTCTGGGACGCCTTCGACGGGAGCCTGAGGGGCTCCTTCCGAGCCCACAACCACCTGGTGGGGAATGGGGGCACTGGGGGGACTGGG
>NW_024506954.1:0-266 GCF_017590055.1 Onychostruthus taczanowskii | reverse complement strand
GGAAATAGTTACATACATTCCAGAAAAGCCTTGAAATCATTGGGCAAAGCACAGTGCTCCCATGTGCACTTCTATCATGGGGAAGAGGCACCACAAAGCTAAGGAAGGAAACTGTGTCAACATCAGCCTCAGCTCAGGAGCATGGAAAAGTCATCCTACACACTGACAGAAAATTACCCAAATGTTTGCAACCAGACAGGTGCCAAAGCTCAGTGTCTCATATTATCTGGTATTACCAACACATTGCTGACATGAGAGACAGAAAA
>NW_024506953.1:0-266 GCF_017590055.1 Onychostruthus taczanowskii | reverse complement strand
CGGGCGGGTTTTTGGGGCAGATCCAGGTGGTTTTTGGGGCAGGTTTGGGTCAGATCCGGGCAGGTTTTTGGGTCTCACCCCTGCGTGCTGAAGGCCCCGCCCGGGCCCAGCAGCTGGAACAGCTGGTGCCGGGTCCGGGAGCTGTTCCCGGTGAACAGGAAATGCTCCAGCGGCACCGGGCGCCGCGGGGTGCTGATCACCCGCACGCAGCGCCGCTTGGTGCGCCTGGAATGGGGCAAAAAACAGGGAAATTGGGAAAAAATGGG
>NW_024506952.1:0-266 GCF_017590055.1 Onychostruthus taczanowskii | reverse complement strand
TCCCAATTTCTCCCTTTTTCTCCCCAGATGCTGCTGGCCTGGCTGTGGCCCCTGGTGGCTCTGACCCTCGGGGGGTCCCCCCACGCCCCCCACCCCCATTTCGGGGGTCCCCAATCCCACAGCCACGACGACCCCGAGGGGCTTTTTTGGGACCACGCGGCCATTTGGGGGGCGCAGGAGGCGCGGGAGCAACGGGAGCTGCCCCCCGAGGAGTCCCGCAGGAGACTGGGGTGAGAACATGAAAATGCACCGAAAATGCCCCAAAA
>NW_024506951.1:0-266 GCF_017590055.1 Onychostruthus taczanowskii | reverse complement strand
ATGTCCCCAATGTCCCCAAATCCCCCTGATGTCCCTAATCCCCCCGGTGTCCCCAGTGTCCCCAAATGTCCCCACCCTTGCGCAGGAAGGGCCCGCGCCGCCGGTCCAGGATGAAGGCGGGGCTGAGGCTGAAGTTGCTCATGGGGTTGTGGCTCATGGTGACAAAGGACGCGTTGGCCACCACGGCGTCCAGCGCCGCCACCGACAGCGGCCGGCCCAGGAAGGAGCAGAGGCGCTGCACGCTGCCACGCAGGTCCTGGGGACAT
>NW_024506950.1:0-266 GCF_017590055.1 Onychostruthus taczanowskii | reverse complement strand
TTTCGGGGTCCCGAGTTCATTTTTGGGTCAATTTTTGGGTCATTTCGAGTCAATTTTGGGTCAATTTTGGGTCATTTTTGGGTCCTTTTGGGTCAATTTAGGGGTCCCGAGTTCATTTTTTGTGTTTTTTGACTCAATTTTGGGTCATTTTGAGTCAATTTTGGGTCAATTTTGGGTCATTTTTGAGTCGTTTTTTGGGTCATTTTGGTTCAATTTCGGGGTCCCAACTTCATTTTCGGGGTTTTTGACTCAATTTTGGGTCAATT
>NW_024506949.1:4188-6451 GCF_017590055.1 Onychostruthus taczanowskii | reverse complement strand
TGGGGCTTAAAGGAGAGATGGAGGAGAACAGTGAGGGGGTGGGGCTTAAACCTGGCAGGGTGGGGCTTAAACCCCAGGGGGTGGAGCTTGAGCACAGTAAGGTGGAGCTTAAAGACAAGGGGGTGGAGCTTAAACCCCAAGGGGTGGAGCTTAAAGACAAGGAGGTGGAGCTTAAGGACAAGGGGGTGGGGCTTAAACCCCAAGGGGTGGAGCTTGAGAATAGTGGGGTGGAGCTTAAAGACAAGGAGGTGGAGCTTAAAGACAAGGGGGTGGAGCTTAAACCCCAAGGGGCAGAGCTTGTGCAGAGTGGGGTGGATCCTAAAGCCCAGAGGGTGGAGCTTAAAGACAATGGGGTGGAGCTTAACCTCCAGGGCGCTGAGCTTAACCCCAAGAGGGCGGAGCTTAAACACCACAGGGCAGCACTTAAATCTCAAGGGGCGGTGCTTAAACCTGACGGGGCGTGGCTTAACCCCGAGCGGGCGGAGCCAAGCCTTGCCGGCCGCTGGCAGCCCAGCCCGGACGGGGCGTGGTCCAAGCTGACCCTGCGGCGCGGGCGCGGCCTGGGTGTTTAGGTGATAGTTTGGGGAAATTAGGGGGAAATTAGAGCCAATTAGGGTGTAATTAGCGCTAATTAGCGTGGTTGGGTGCTAATGGGTGGGGAATTAGTGCTCATTAGTGGCCATTATGGGGTGTTCAGGCGATAATTTGGGGAAATTAGCGCTAATTAGCCTGATTGAGTGCTAATTGGTGGGTAAATAGCGCTAATTAGTGCTCATTGGTGTGCATTATGGGGTGTTCAGCGGGTAATTAGGGGAATTAGCGCTAATTACCCTGGTTGGGCGCCAATGGGTGGGTAATTAGCGCTAATTACCCTGATTGAGTACTAATTAGTGGGTAATTAGCGGTAATTAGTAGCGTGGTTGGGTGCTAATGGGTGGGGATTTAGCGCTAATTAGTCTGATTGGGTACTAATTAGTGGGTAATTAGCGCTCATTACTGTCCATTATGGGTACCTAGGCAGTAATTTGGGGAAATTAAGGAGAAATTAGCACTAATTACGCTATTTCTGTGCTAATTAGTGTGTAATTAGTGATAATTAGGGGATAATTAGCACTAATTAAGGATAACTAATGTTAATTAGTGTTAATTGGGTGGTAATTACGTGGTGCTTTGCATCCGCGGGGTGCCAGGGAGAGAGCTGAGCACCAGGGCAAAGTGTTCACTTAATTAGCGCTAATTAGGGGGCAATTAGAGGCTAACTAGGTGGGTAATTAGGGAGCAATTTGGAGATCATTAGGGAGTAATTAGGCAGCAATTTGGGGGTAATTAGGGAGAAATTTCCGAGTAATTTGGGGTAAACAGGGAGTAATTAGGAGGTAATTAGGGCGTAATTAGCGGTAATTAAGGGGTAATTAGTGTCCAGGGGCGGGGCCAAAAGAGTGACGCGGGTCTGGCCACGAGGCTGGGGGAAATGTCCGCTTAATTAGCGCTAATTAGCGGTAATTAGCTTTAATTGTGGGGTGATAAGAGTTAATTAACGTGACGGACTAATTGATGTTTTTGTCGGTTGGGTGTTGTTAGCTCGTTAATGAGCTGTTAATTGTGCAAATTTATAATAAAAGCGTGTTAATTATGTTAATTATCTTAATTATAAACTTGTGCTTACCTGCTAATTAACGATGTCTGTTAATGAGGGCGGGTTCCTCAAGGGGGTGGGAGTGGATCTATTTCTGGGGTTGTTAATTACGCTGATTAGCATATCAAATTAACGCTAATTTATGCTAATTTGCCCCAAATCCATATTGACTAAGGGTAACGCCTCCCCCCCAATTAATAAATCCCTTCATTAGCGCTAAATTATTAATTAGGGGGGCTGGGCAGGGCGTTGCCATGGAGACCCCAACCCCTCCCACCCCATTGGCCACGCCCCCTCATTAACATAAGCTCCGCCCCTCCCCCGTATCAATCCACAGCTTTATTGAGGCGCCAAAGGGGGGCGGGGCACAGCGCGGGGGGCGGGGCTCGGCATGCAAATGAGGCGCGGCCCGGCCGGAGTGGGGAGGGGGGGGGGGGGGGGGGGGGGGGACCGGGGCGACGGCGCCGCCATTATTATGG
Organism: Onychostruthus taczanowskii; assembly: GCF_017590055.1. NCBI lineage: Eukaryota > Metazoa > Chordata > Aves > Passeriformes > Passeridae > Onychostruthus > Onychostruthus taczanowskii. The sequence continues at coordinate 4,336 of NW_024506949.1, read as the reverse complement.
GATGGGGAGCCTCCGCCGGGCCCCCGTTGCCATGGCAACAACGGCGGGACCCGCGCCCGTTGCCGTGGCAACGGCGGCGCCGGCCTCATCCCCCCTTATTATGGGATGCCATTTCCGCCCCACCCCCCCCCCCCCCCCCCCCCCACCC